>NC_137045.1:12867198-12982198 GCF_032717465.1 Coenobita brevimanus | reverse complement strand
AAAGTTGGACAGGGAAGAGAGAAAGCGGAGGAAGAGGAAGACAGGGAGGGAGATGAAAGGAGAGGGGAAGGGGAGGGAGAGAGAGAGAGGGGAAAAGTGGGAGGAGGAGCAGGGAGGAGGAGAATGGGAAAGGAGAGGAGAAAAGTGAAGACAAGGGTGGTAACGATGTGGGAGATAGGGACAGGACGAATTTATGGAGAGGGAGGAGTTAAAGAAAAGGGAAGATGGATACCAGGTGAGGAGAGAGATGGAAGAAAGAAGTAGAAGAAGAAAGGGAGAAAACAGCAAGGAATGGGGAATTGACAAGGAGCGAGAGAGAGAGAGAGAGAGGTAAGAAGAGCTAAGTAGGAGGAGGAGAAGAGTGAACTAAAAGCAGAAAAAATGGCTGAAAGGAAAAGACACACAGAAGGGAGTGACGGTGACTGAAAAACATATGGTGGAAGCGGGGGCGCTGGAAGAGGGGGTGTAGGGTAGGGGGAGCTTGGAAGGGGAGGGAGTGCAGGGTAGGGGATGCTGTGGGGATGGGGTGTGGGATGTGGGGAAGGGTATGGCGTTTTCAGCAAATTAGGGAAATGAGGTGTAATCTGATGTAATAAGCAGGTTTCCTCTGGCGAAAATTACAAGGGGGTACAGGATGGGGGGAAGAGAGAGGGAGGGGAGAGGGGGAGAGGAGAGGGGGAGAAGAGAAAGAGGGAAGGGAAAGGAAGAGGAATGTTGGATTCATGTTTGGGAGGGCAATGGTGAAGGGAATGGAAGGGAAGGGAAAGAAAGAGAAGGGAGGAGAAGGCAGGTCAAGACAAGGCAAGGTTAGGAGAGTGTAGGGTACAGTTTGGCGAGGGAAGAAGGAAATGTGGTAGAGGTGAGAGGAGAAGGGAGAGGAAAAATGGCAAGTATAGGGAAGGGAGGGAAGGGTAGGCGCCATGTTTAAGGAAAAAGGAAATAAATCAGAGCGAGGGAGACAGAAAGGGACAGCAGAGGAAGAGGGAAAGAGCTATATTAAATTCATTAGATCCACAAAGTAATCTGGGTTAAAGAAAAAATATGTCTATGTAATCTTTTGTATTATTCCACCGTGAACATACGAGTATTTAGCTTTGGGTTTGAAAAGAAAATGCGAGCATCTTATGAATATTAGTAGTATATCAGTTTGCCAGATTTCAAGACATTTTATTTCATATGTGTCCAACTTTGTAAAAGGAGAAATTATTGTTTTATTGAAGGAGAACCGTTTCCAGTAATTCTATATCCTGTACCTCTGTTGTAATTAAATCTCTCAAATGGGATACGGTATAATCGCCTTTATTATCATATCCTTTGAAAATGTTATATTCGTGGGCAATTATCCCGTCTTAGTGTGGTGCAGGGCAAAGCAGCAGTTCTGATACGTGATATGTTATTGACAAGGCTAATTAATCATCCACCACTCAAAGGCTTCATCCAAACCAGGAAATGTGTGTGTGTGTGTGTGTGTGTGTGTGTATGTACTCGTCTACTTCCTTGTGCCTGTGTGCGCGTGTGTTCGAGTGCGCGCGCGCTTGTGCGTGCGTGCGTGCGTGCGTGCGTGTGCGTGCTTGCGTGTGTGTGCGTGTGTGTGTGTGTGTGTGTGTGTGTGTGTGTGTGTGTGTGTGTGCGTGCGTGCCAGCGAGCATGCGTGCGTGCGTGCGTGCGTGCGTGCGTGTGTGTGTGTGTGTGTGTGTGTGTGTGTGTGTGTGTGTGTGTGTGTGTGTGTGTGTGTGTGATAGATAGATAGATAGATAGATAGATAGATGGAGAGAGAGAGAGAGAGAGAGAGAGAGAGAGAGAGAGAGAGAGAGAGAGACAAGCAGTGTTGAGGCAAGATAAACACTTGAGCCTCTTAATGAAGCACGCCTGAAAGAAATGCCGCTCTCTTTGCCCGACTTGAAATGAAGAAATAAGAGAAGAAAAAATAAATCGTCTGTGCAAAGGAGATACGAGTCAGGAATTAAGAATGAAGACGTAGAGTGATTATGTATATGACCTAAAAAAAAAAATGTAAAAAAAATTGCTTTTCTGGAATATATATATGTATTCGTCTGTAGCGGGAGAAATTTACGAGGCAGACTTTAAAATGAGGCTTCAGTCTAAAATTAAGAACTCCCCTCTTTGCCAGAAGACAAGATGAAGCTAGATTAGTATGAAGCCTTAGTAGGAAGTCTTATATTCTGGTTAATCTCCAGGACCCGTTAAGATTACCTCCACGTTTACCTTGGCTTCTATACCGTACTTCATTCTGGCTGCCAACAGGATATAGTAATTAGGGGAGGGATAGTGAAGGAGAGCGAGAAGGGGGACGAGAGATTACTTGGGGAAAAAGTACGCATTTACAGGAGGGAAAAACTTGTGTTATGGTCTGTGAGTTGAAGATGTGGGAATATTAGTAATGGATTAGTTTTTTTTTTTTTTTTAGCATGTTTCTTATTTATTACAGTCAGGCTGTCAGTTTGTCTGTCTATCTATCTTTCTGTCTGTCTTATTGATTATCCATCTTTTTGTCTACCCATCTATCTACTTATATCTGTATCTGTCGCTTTGTATCCATCTATCTGTCTGCCTCTCATCTGTCTGTCTATATCCATCCATCTATCTATCTATCTCCCTATCTCCTATCTGTCAGTCTTTCTGTGTCTGTCTGTCTATTTAACCATCTCTTTATCATTTCTCATATGTCACCCAGGAAGTGTACCTAAATTTTGTCATTTAACGCAGTAGACCAGAACACCATAACTTCACCAACTGGAGAACATTTGAAACTTAGCAGAACCTGTGAACAATTGTTATTTGGAGAACACATCGTCAGGGGTCAGGGTAGAATTGAATTGCGTCT
Source organism: Coenobita brevimanus (assembly GCF_032717465.1). Classification (NCBI taxonomy): domain Eukaryota; kingdom Metazoa; phylum Arthropoda; class Malacostraca; order Decapoda; family Coenobitidae; genus Coenobita; species Coenobita brevimanus. Next base: position 12,979,353 of record NC_137045.1, on the reverse strand, counting down.
TTACACAGTTCATTTGTAAGAAGGCGTAAAATTGCGTGACGTAAAATTTTGATGATGATGATGATGATGATGATGATGATGATGACGATGATGATGGTGCATTGCTCATGTCCGTCACCTAACCACCCTGAGTTAATTTCCTGGTATTGAGGCACTGGATGCTGTCATTAAAGGTGATTGGAAGAAGAGGGAGAACACGATGATGATGATTGGAGGAATGGAAGAAGACGAAGGATATGAGAGTGGATAAGACAAAGGTAGATAGTAATGCTGTCGTACTTCATTCTTCATACTGTATCTAGATGTTTTAATGTTACTGAATAAAATCGTTTGGTGTTAGCAGAAATAATAAGCATATGTTCTACCATACTGTGTTCCTCACTAAATGCGGCGTCAGGCAATAGAAAAAAGACAGAACACACACACACACACACACACACACACACACACACACACACACACACACACACACACACACACACACACACACACACACACACACACACACACACACACACACACTAGGTGCCATGAAGAAGTGGCTAAAGGGCAGTAATGGCGATAGGAGGACAGTTTGAGGTTGTCTCGTCCTGTCATTCTCAATTATCTTTAATTAAGGTGAGCGTCGTTTACTGCATTTTACGTTTGAGCGGTGTCCATGGTAAATTAGTGGAGAAAATCGTCAACTTGCGGGACCTGATGACGATGACGACGACGACAACGACCCCCACCACCACCCTTCCTTCCTTCCTTTCTTTCCTTTACCTTCTCTTCCTTCTATTTCCTTCCCATACTATCCTTTTCCCACCCCTTTTCTGTCTTTCATGTTTCTCCCTTTCGTCACTTCGTTTCCCTTTCCTTCCCTACTTTCCATTCTCCTATCTCCTCTCCCTCTTTCTTCTCACAGGCAGATATTACCTTTCATCACCCTAATTATACTCAACTCAGGCATCCGTTATTCCGAATTAGATCATGCTGTTTGCTAAGCCTCATCATAATCATTCCTTTCCTTTCTTGGCCGACCCTCTACCGTGTGGCACAAAAGGTTGCCAGCTGTTCCACTACTTCTGCTTCACATATTAGAAAATGTCCGTTGATTTCCTCCCTGACGCATCACATTAAAAAAAAAAACACACATGGGGGAAGAGGCATACCAAATCTCTCTCAGTTTAGGAATGTTATACTGTTTTTACTCTAACTTGGCCCAAATTTTTTTTCTTTTGCAGCTTCTTTCACGAAGCTCTGTGGCAGAAATACATTGCCACCGCTCTGCGTACTTTCCATAGCACTTTTTTATGACTAGCATATAATTCAGTGGTAGCCTTTTCTAAAAACTCAGCATTCAAGATTGAGAGATGGGAATTTCAGGCCAAGATAGAGTCGAAAGAGTAGTCAGCATACAGAGGGAAGTGAGAAACACAAGAAATGGAAAATAATATGGCGAATCTTTGCGTGATCCATGTGCCGTGTCTACAGAATTCCTCCTCCTCTTCCTCCTCCTCTTCTTCCTCCTCCTCGTCCTCTTTCCTGCGTGACTCCCTTCCCTAAACAATATCGGAAAAAATAGGATTAAGGCCGTATGGACAATTTTCCCGGCCCCACATTAATTTAGACGCGGCCACAAGTCTCACTAGAAGCACGGTCATTATTTTTTATTTTCTCTACTTAATTTTTACTCTTGTTTGTGAATTGATTATGACTGGAAAATTTACGCCCCCTAAACTCACTGTATGTCATGTGATTAACCCTTTCAGTACAAGCGATCTGCCCTTAGCCGACTCACCGTTTGTCTGTCAGCTAAGGACGTGTCGATAACTAACAGCTGCGATTAATCCCGAGAATATCGAGGAGTAATTATGCAAAATAGATCGCCAGGGAAGGGGTGTTATGCTCCTGGACGTTCCATAAATAACACCTACGATTAATGACAGAAAATATCAAGGTAAAATATGCAAAATAAATCGCTATGGAAGAGGTGTTAGGCAGCCCACTAGTTGGAGTGAAAATGAGCCTTAGCCAAACTCACCTTCTCCATCGCTGTTATGTGGGTGCCACCACACGGAAGCGCCCGTCTCCAGCACCAGGTGAACGGGTTAAGACGCTAGATTAAACCATCCTAGCCTTCAGTCAGACGATTTTCTGTGGCTTAGTATATCGCCTTTCGTTAATGACCCGTATTCTCGTCGGTAAAGGAAGCTCCCCAACACCTCTTCCTTAGCGATTTATTTTTGGATATGAGTGGCTGTTATCCATTTGTACGTTATCTGTGCTAAGTATGGCGAAATTGGAAGGCTTTATGCAACACAGAGGAGGACAGTAAGGTGTAAAAATAGATCGCTAAAGAAGAAACGTTAGGGAACAGTGAGTAAGGAAGAACTGTGTCCTGTAATTAGTTCAAGTTTACAACCCTTTAGCGCACTGTTAACTTCTTTTCACAGTTCACTTGTTTTCTTTAATTGCCTTCCACAGTCACGTAGAGAAGGAAAGCTTGACTACTATTTTCTCACCAACTTAGGGGACTGCGTAACACCTCTTCCATAGCGTTTTATTTTGCATACATCACGCTGAAATTCACTGTGATATTAATTGTAGGTGTTATATATAGATGCTGTTGTACTTGATATTCTCACTGGTATTAATTACAGGTCTTATTTATGGACACTATACCACCTGATAATTATTGTTTGGTATTAATTATAGGTGACTTTTTTTCAGTAATATTACTCCTGATATTCCCCTTGGTAGTAACCATGGACGTTATATGTTGACAGATTTTTATTTGTTTATATACCTGGTATATACTTATTTATATATTTATTAATTTTTGACTAGATATCATTGGCCAGAATATTAATGTGCTGTATGCATGAATAAACTTATCAGGAGGGTGAACTACTGAGTCTCCTTGATCCACGACGACACTGCCTCAAACACTGAGAGAAGGAACAAGACTGACGAATATATACTGGAGTGGTGCATTGTTAGCCCTTTCAGAACGATGACTCCTCTTATTATACCCTTGTTACCCCCAGACTATTTCAGTGAGCTTTGGGGAGGCCTTTTGTAATTACGAAAAAAAAAAAAAATAGTCCCCATTTTCAGACATTCCGTGGTGAATGAACTCTTCTGGATTTAGTGATTATAGAACGTAAAAAGCATCCTCACTCAAGGGGTTAAGGAGGGATGATATGGGAGATGCCCCTCACAGTATGCAGCGTCTCTCAATATACTGTATAAATAGATAGAAAGATGGACCGATAGATAGATGGATACAGGCACACGGGCTTATCATTTACGCCATTTTTTCTAACGCTATCAAACAGAGATCTAACCTAGGCTGCATAATTATCTCTTGACGGTGGAAAGACCAACGATAATATAAAGTATCATTATGTTGAAGAGGTTAGTTGCTACATTGTAAAAGTGCTGAGTCTGTTCTCTTGCCCTTTCCTTCACTTTCCTCCTTCCTTCCTTTCTATCCTCTCTTCATTCTCCTCCATCCTTACCTTCTCTCCTTCCTCCACTTTCCTTTTTCCTTTCTTTCCTCTCCTTCCTTCTCTTCTCTGTCCTCCACCTTTTTCATTTCGACTCTACGACCCATCTTCCCTTCTCTTCCTTTCCTTCTCTTCCCCTTTTTCTCCCCCTCTCCTCCTTTTCCCTCCACAGTTTCTTCCTTCCCTAATCTTTTCCCCTTTTCCATCTTTTCCCTTTTTCCTTCTCCCTTCTCTCCACTCTTTCCTTTCACCTCTCCTCGTCTTCCTCCTCTCCTTTCTCTTCTTTCTTTCCTCCACCTCATTCCCTTCCCTCCTTCTTCAACGCCTCCGGCAGAGCGCTCTAATTACGATATTCCTTCCTTCACCTCCTACCCTCCCTTCATCCCCTCCCCCTCTTCTCCTTCCCCTCCTCCCCTCCCCCCCCACTTCTCCTTCCTCTCATCCCCTCCCCCTCTTCTCTCTCCCCTCATGTCCCCCTCCTTTCCTCCCCCCATCTCCTTCCTTCACCCCCTCCTTCCCTCTCCGTCCTCTCCTTCCTTCACCTCCTGTCTCTTCCCGTGTCTTCTGTTAAGTCTATCCCTCCCTTCCCTTCCCTTCGATCTCTTCAGTTCCATTCCTTCTCTCCCCTTTCTTTTCTTCCTACCTCTCCTCTACATCACCTCCCTCCATCAGTCTCTTCTTGTCCCTCCTTTCCTACCTCCTTCCCTTCCTCCTTCTTCATCGCCTCCGTCAAAGTGTTCCTCGTGATTACAATATTCTCGACGACACGTTCTCTTTATCACGTACGCCATCCATCTTTATAATTTACCTCCTTCCCTCCTCCTTTCCCTCCTTCTCTTCCTTCACCTTCTGTCCTTCCGTCCTTCACCTCCACATATACTTCTTCCTTCTAAATCTCCCCTCCTTTCGTAACTTCCTTCATTCCTTTTTTTCTTTTCCCTTTTCTTCTCATCTTCCCTCGCTTCATTTCACTTCTTTCATTTCCCCTCTTTCCCTCCCCTCACTCCTTCCCTCCACTCCACCTTACCCTCCATCTCTCTCCTCCTCTCCTCCCTACCGTCCATCCCATCACCTCCACTCCTCCTTACCCTCCATCTCTCTCCTCCACTCCTCCTTACCCTCCATCCCTCACCTCCACTCCTCCTTACCCTCCATCTCTCTCCTCCACTCCTCCTTACCCACCATCCCTCACCTCCTCTCCTCCTTACCCACCATCCCTCACCTCCTCTCCTCCTTACCCTCCATCCCTCACCTCCTCTCCTTCTTACCCTCCATCCCTCACCTCCTCTCCTCCTTACCCTCCATCCCTCACCTCCTCTCCTTCTTACCCTCCATCCCTCACCTGTTCTCCTCCTTACCCTCCATCTCTCTCCTCCTCCTTCATCGCCTCCGTCAAAGTGTTCCTCTAATTACAGTATTTCCAACGCCCCTTACTCTTCATCACGTACCACATCAATCTTTATCATCACGTTCTTCTGTTAATCCACCCCTCCTCTTCCCTTCCCTTCCCTTCCCACACTTTCTTCCTTTCTCCTTCCCTCATCCTCTTACCTATAATCAGCCTTCCCCTTCCCTCCCTCACTTTCCTCTTTTCTTCCTTCTCCAGTTTCGTCTTTCCTCTTTCTTCCTCCTCTCCAGTTTCTTCTTTCCTCCCTTCCTTTCCCCCTTGCTTGCCTTTCTTGCTTGTACTCCCTCCATTCCCTAGTCTTATATCCCTTCATTTCATCTGGTTTCCTTCCCATCCCTCCTTCATTCATCTCTCTCTCCCATCCTTCGCTCCCCTCCCTCCTTCATTTTCTTCTCCTTTCCTACCTTTCCCTCCCTCCTCCTTCTCCCTTTTCCCTTTCCTCCTTTCCCCCCTCATGCTTCACACCCTTTCCCCTCCCTACCATCTCATCCATCCATTCCTTCCCCTTTCTTCTTGCTAATACTCGTATCTCCTTCCCGCCGCCCTTTCCTTCCACTCCTCCTTCTTTCCCTCCTTCCCTCCCTCCCTTCCAACCTACCCCACCTTCTTCAACACCTCCATCACGTACGGCATCCATCATTATAATTTCCCCGGAGCGTAATTACTAATAAGGGCAAATTACTGCTCGTCATGATTACTGGAGAACAACCCGCGCTGGGAAGCCTTCATTATCGGAGAAGAAATTGCTGGGGAGATTTTATATGCGAAGTTGGTTTACTGCGACGCCTCACGGTTTACCCCCGCCGCACCTCCACCCCCCCGTCCACATTTTATACTTTACTCATTCTTTGCCCCCATCCTTCCACTATCATCCCTCCCCCCCTCTCACAGTCTTTTCCTGCACCCCTCGCCCCCTGGTTCCTCCTCTCTCACCCTTTTCTTTCCATTCCCCTTCCTCTTCCTCTCTTTCAACTATTCTTTATTTCTTTCCCTCTCCTCTCCTCTCTTGTTTCCCATTCTCTTTCCCCTCATCTCTCCTCCTCCTTCCCCTTCCCTCTCATCACCTCACCCCCTCATCTCTCCCCCTCCCCCTCCTCTCCTCATCTCCTCTCCCCCTCCCCCTCATCTCCCCCTCACTCCTCATTACGGTAACCTGTAATGGTGTTTTCCGAGTTTGCGAGGAAAAATACGAATGTGGGGCGATGACATTTTTATTCTCGATAGTTCCATATTATTTTACTATTTCTTCCCCTAATTATGATAACCTGTAATGGCGAGGGTCAGAGTTTTGGTAAAGTTGCTTGTTTGTGAGTAAATAACGCGTGTTCTGTGCTAGGCAATTTTATTATATTCCTCGCCCAGGCCTAAGGTAGGAAGAGAGGTTGGGATGATGATGGTGGTGGTAATGTGGATGATGATGGTGGTGATGGTGGTGGTGATGATGATGATGATGATGATGATGATGATGATGATGGTAGTGGAGGTGGTGGTGATGATGGTGATGACGACTTTTATTCCTGCTGCTGCCTGACGTCTGGTGGCGAAGATGGAGAGGAAAGTGCAAGTAGAAGTACAATATACCAAAAATTGTGACAAAAACTAGATGAGCAGAAGAGTGGAAGTGTGAAGTAATATTACAAGACGATGATTGGATATTGAGATAATGATAGGTATGAAAGAAGTAGAACGAGGTATACGAGCATATATGAGAGGAGTAGAAGGGGGTATACGAGCATACTCTCAAAATGATAAGGTAAAACATTAGGACGGGGTTTAAAGATGAAAATGGACATGAGAGTGATAAAAAGAGGTAGACGCAAAAAATGATAGTTGATGGCTTGATGTGAAGTTGAGCATGGATGTGATAAAGAGGGGTAGATTAAAAAAAAAATAAGATGGGAGTGGTAAAGAGGGATGGATAAATAGATAGACAGGTAGATAGATAAAAGGGTTAAGACGATGACTAGCTATAAAGATGAAGATAGATCCAAGTGATATAGTGGTTGAGGGAGTGAGTGGGGCAGGTGACGGGATATCGACAGGCCGGGTGAGTGAGTGAGATAGAGCACTGGGATGTATTGATATCTCTCTCACACACACACACACACACACACACACACACACACACACACACACACACACACACACACACACACACACACACACACACACACGTGCGTTTGTGTTTGTGTGTGTGTGTGTGTGTGTGTGTGTGTGTGTGTGTGTGTGTGAGAGAGAGAGAGAGAGAGAGAGAGAGAGAGAGAGGGAGTACCAGGTAACTCTTGCATTAGAAAGTTGGGTAGAAAAGTAGAAAGCGTGTGTAGGTAGACGGATGCTGCATGCCCATCGTAATGAGGAAGGAGGAGGGGATGAGGTCAGACAGTGTGTGGCAATTATGTCCTCTGCACCTTATGAACATGGATTACTTTTAGATAAAGTAATATTACGTTAAACAAGTAAAGATTACTAACAGTGAATCAGATTAGTAAACCGAACATTATTACTCTTTGGAATATAATCAGGTAATTATCGTTTTGAATATCGCGTTAGATATCGTCAAATTCCCTCGTAACACAGTATCATTATTAATCAGCATGGTAACCTGAGCCGGCCTAGGCAAAATTACTCTTTTAATTCCGCTACGCCATATCCTGTTAGGGTAATTGGAATCGATTACCCCTTTGCCCTGTAGCCACGCCATGCCTCCACATCCCAACGAGAGTGGTTACCTATTACGTCTACTTTAGCATTTGGCCTATAAGAGGGGTCTAATTGTTAAAACTATACAAATTACTCTCATTTGGCTCTTAACTTATTCCCGTTTGCCTTTAGTACAGTGATTTTCTTCTATTCTTTTTTTCTTAGCGTTGGACACTTATATTCGACCAAAGAGACTGTTAGTTGTGAAAAGATCAAAATTTAACTCAGTCATACCCATCAGTACCATGACATTTTTTTTATATTATTTTTCTTTCTGTTGTTACAAGATCGTTGTATTCAGCATGAGAGAGACTGACGGCACTAGAGGAGTAAAATGAAACTGGAATTATTTGCTTTAGGCTGCTTATGATTGCGTGTTCTCATTAACCCAGCGGCCACTGTGAACGCTGTCTACCTTTCCATCTCTCTATCTGTCTATCTGTATGTTTATCTATCCGTCCGTATGCTCTCTCTCTCTCTCTCTCTCTCTCTCTCTCTCTCTCCCCGTATGTTTATCTCATCTATCCATGTGTGTATCTCTACATAAGTCTATCAGTCTTTACGTCTCTGTCTGTTTATCTGTGTTTGTCAGTCTTTCTTTATCTGTGTATCTGTCTGTCTACTGTATATCTAGGTGTCCATCCTTTTGTCTGTATGTCTGTGTCCAACTTTCTATCTATTTGCCTACACATGTTTATCTATCTGTCTATATGCAACTAAACCCTTCTTTCGCGACCTTCCCTGTCTCTCGCCCCATCTGAAAATATATTTGACATGCATGTGAGGAGACCATTTGAGAAGAGCTGAGACGACAACCAAGGGGAAGGAGGGGAGGGGTAAGGAAAGCCCTGTGATTTATTAAGGAAGGTAAAAGAGGGTTGGATTTGGTTAGTAAGAGGTTCAGTGGGAAATGTGTAAAAATGAGAAGGATTTGTGTATTTAGTGCTTGAGTGAGTTTGTATCTGGAGGTGTGGGTGGTGTGGGTGTGTGTGTAGGGGGGAATGGGTGAGTGTGAGTGGGAGAAATATGTATGTGTGTGTGTGTGTGTGGGTGGGTGTCTTTGTTAACGGGGATATTTGTACGATAAATTCCTGCCAGAGAGAGAGAGAGAGAGAGAGTCAGTGAGAAAAAGAAAATAAAGATGATATTTCTCAGATAACCTCAAACTCCCCAAAACAGAACACCAAAAAAAGAAGAACGACAGCAGAATACAACACACAACGCAGAACAGATTGGAAGCGGAACAATATTACTCTCTGAGCTGGCCATACGGAACCAGACATCCCCCGTAGATAAGAATGATAAAGTGGGACTGTTCCTTGTCTTTTTATCATAACCCACAAATACTGAAGCGCGGTGGCCATAAATATTTTCCTTCTTGACTTTTACAGCATCCTGACAGAAACCCCTATATGCAAATTGGAATATATATCAAGTAATTTTTTTTCTATTCTCTCTCTCTCTCTCTCTCTCTCTCTCTCTCTCTCTCTCTCTCTCAGTTGCCTGTGTAAGTCAAGCCTACTTTTTTTTTTCCCTTGCCTCTAATTAGTGTAATTTTCTTCCTTTGTTGGTATAATTTCTTTCCATTTTTTAATTATCTTAAAATTGTGTAACTCATTTTACCTCCTGGTGTAATGGTGTAATTTCTGTCTCCCTTTTTTATTTTTTCCCTTCCTGCTTTCTGCCTGGTGTAGTTCTCTCTCTCTCTCTCTCTCACACACACACACACACACACACACACACACACACACACACACACACACACACACACACACACACACACACACACACACACACACACACACACACACACACCGTTGGATTAATTTCTTCCCTGTCATTTTTTTCTCCCTCTTCTCTATATATTATGTAATTTTTCAAACTTCTACGTTCGAATTTTTCCTTCATCATTTTTTCCCCTTTGTCGACAGACTTCCTAATTATGGATCGTAAGATTGTGAAAGTTCAGAAAGTGGTGCAGAATGAAGGAAGGGAAAGAGGGAGATGATGATGATGATGATGATTGATGATGATGATGATGATGATGATGATGATGATGATGAGGAGGAGGAGGAGGAGAAAAAATACTGATGATGATAAGAGTGATGATGATGATGGTGAAAAAGATGATGATGATGATGATGATGATGTGATGAACGGGGATAGAGATTATTGGGAAAAAGAGTTGGAAAATTGATGGGAGGTTATTGACAAATGGTTTGAGAGAGAAGTAGACTGATAGATAGGTAGATAGATAGATGAACAGGATGGAGATTTGGATGAAAGCGAGATGAGAGAGAACGAGAAAGGAAAAGGATGATTAGATAGATAGATGTATAGATAGATAAGTAGGTAGGTAGATGAGGCTGTGTAGGGGAGATAGTGGAGTATGAGGGGGGAAGTAGAAAGACTTCATAAGTGTATATTAAAAAGGGACAGATAAGTATAGATAGATAGATAGATGAATAGATAGATAGATAGATAATTGGACCTGCATGAAATGATTGATGGGTAGGCAGGCGGATGGATGGATAGAAAGTTAGTTACGTAGATAGATAGATAATTAGAACCAATAGACAGACAATATGACAAACATTTATAAGATGACAAAAAAAATCAGATGAAATCACAAACAAGCCGATATAAATGAGAGAGAGAGAGAGAGAGAGAGAGAGAGAGAGAGAGAGAGAGAGAGAGAGAGAGAATACTTTTAATATTTCCTTTTGTTTGGGAAAAATGACAAAAAAAGTAATAAAATGCATGAAGAAAGCAAAAAAAAGATTACGGTATATATATATATATATATATATATATATATATATATATATAAGTGGTCTCTCTCTCTCTCTCTCTCTCTCTCTCAGCTGGGGAAACGAGAGAGAAAATTCAGTAGAGGAAAGGAATAGGCACCAGGAGACTGGATGCAATTCTTTTAATTTTTTTTCTCTATTACTGGGATAAAAAAAAAAAAAATGAAAACCAGGCAAAGAAAAATATAAAAAAATCTTAAAGGAAGTGCTTAAGCTGAGTAGATAGTTTTTTTCTTTTTTTTTTCTTTTTTTTCGCTGATGGTATGACAAGGAGGAGGAATACAGAAAGGAAAGAGATGGTTATGAGGGAAGTATAAAGATAGATGATTCTTTTTTTCCTCCTTTTAAGTTGTTCTTGTAATAAACTTTTTCCACTTTTTCATCTGATCGTTTAATGTACTTTTTCCTCTTTTCCAAGATCTTTTGTTTTTATGTTAAGGTGAAGAAATTAAGGGACAATGGAAAAAAAACAAAAAAACAATGAAGCTCAGGGATAGGGTTCTGCGCTGCCTTTGTTTTAATATTATCTCTTTCTTGATTCCAGAAAAAAACAAGAATGATCAGAGAGAGGAATAATAGAAGAAAAAAAGAAGACACGGGATCGAGGCAGAAGAAAGTGAGTAGCCGTTGATATCTTTTCTTCTTGTTTTTATTTCCATTTCCTGATATTAACCTTTTCACCATGATTACCATTTTATTTTTCTTATTGTTATTTTTGACTTGTAAGGAGAGAATTTTTTTTTTCAAGAGAGGTGTCTTCTGGTTAGCTAAGTAAAGTAAGAATAAAATTAAGGAATAAAATGAAGGAGTAAAATAAAAAAAAAATGCGTCATGGCATTGAAAGGGTTGATATTAGGAGGAAGAATTTGGGAGTCCGAGAGATGCTACGTACACTCTCTCTCTCTCTCTCTCTCTCTCTCTCTCTCTCTCTCTCTCTCTCTCTCTCAAGGCCAGGAGAGAATCAAGGGAGAAGCACCAGGTGAGTGGGTGTTCTTTTGTTTTTATTTTTTTGATATATTTTTCTCATTTTATGTTTGTGAAAGGAGGATAAGAAGCACAGATGCCCTTTTTCTGCATGTTTTTATATCCATGTGTTTTTATGCTAAGAAAAGAATGTGGAGGAGGAGGGAAAAATATGAATTAAAAACATGCAGCGTAAAATATTGTTCTTCATTCTCTCTCTCTCTCTCTCTCTCATAGGAAAAACAAAGGGAAGAGGTGGGAGAGATAGAAGAGGGGATCAGAATGTATACATAAAACAAACAGATTAGGAAATTTACTCTTTCCTGTTCCTAATCTCCTCTCTTTCTTGTTGCTAGGAAAGAGAGAGAAGGAAAAGGGAAGAGAGAAAAATTGTGTCAAGGAAAGAAAGAGAAGGAGGGAGAGGAAAAAAATGGATAAAAAAAGAGAGCCGTAGGAAAGCCGAAGGGAGTGGGGGGACATTTTCAGGAAATTATGAAAATGAGCTGTAATCTGGTGTAATAAGAAGGTTTCCCCTGGCGCAAATTACAAGGGTGCAGCACAAGGGGGGAGGGAGGGGTGGGGGAGGGAAGAGAGAGGGGGGTAGGGAGGGTTAGGGAGAGAGGAAGGGAGGGGAAGGAGAGGGAGAGAAGTGAAGGGGAGGGGATATAAGAGCAAGAGAGAGGGGATAGGGAGAAAGGAAGGGTGAGGGAGGAGAGGGAACGAAGTGGAGGGGAGGGTATAAGAGGGAGAGAAGGGGGTAGGGAGAGAGAAAGGGTAGGAGAGAGCGAGGAGAGGCTGGTAAGGGGATGAGGGTCGGCATGGGGGGACCAGGGGAGGGGTTCCGAGGGAGGGAAGAGAGAGGGGGGGTGCAGGGGGAGGGGAGGGGGAGGAGAGTGAGAGAGGAGAGGGAGAAAGAGGTGAGAGAGGAGGAGAAGGGAGAATGGAATAAGGAGAGGGGAGAGGGAGGAGAGAGAAGGAGGTTGTGAAAGTTGGGTAGGTATGAGGGAGAGTGAGAAAAAAGTAAGGGGAGGGAGAGGGAGAAGGAAGGGGGCATGGGAAGGAAAAGGAGGGAAAGGGGGGAGCAAGAGGAAGGAGGGAATTAGGGGGAGGGTACAGGGGGGGAGAGGGGGGAGAGGGGAAAATATAAGATGGGGAAGGGGGAGTCAAGGAACTGGGGATAGGGGCTGGAGAGTAAGGAGGGAGGTGGGGATAGGAAGAGGGAGAGGTTTAAGTGGAAAGTAGAGTGAGTGGAGTGGGGTAGGTCAGGGTTGAGAGAGAGAGAGAGAGAGAGAGAGAGAGAGAGAGAATGGAAGTCAGTATACGAAAACTCGTAGGATGTGTGTGTGTGTGTGTGTGTGTGTGTGTGTGTGTGTGTGTGTGTGCGCGCGCGCGCGCGCGCGCGTGTTTACATATGAGTCAGCATGTGTGTCTGTATATGGAGAACAGAAACTGAAGGACAGTGACGATAAAAAGGGATGGATCGGGATGAAAGAAGTATGAAGGGAGAATGGAGAATGATGTGTAGTGGGGGGTGGGGGGGCTGGAAAAGAGAGGGAGAGTGGGAGGAGAGGGGGAGGAGGGAGAGGTAAGTAAAGATAAGGCGTAAGAAAAGAGAAGGAAGGAGACATAAGAGCTAAAATAGTGAAGGAAGGGAAGCTGGGTAGTCTTTAGAGAACATTTGAGAGGGGCATTTACGAATAATGAGAGAGAGAGAGAGAGAGAGAGAGAGAGAGAGAGAGAGAGAGAGAGAGAGTAAAACATAGGAGAGACAAATGGAAGCTTAAGAAGAGATAGGAGGGAGGGAGAGGGGAAAGAGGGAGAGAAAGCTAAAAGATAGTGTAAAAGAAAGGGGAGGGAGAGAGAGGGGAGATAAATGAAAAATTAGAGGGGTCGAAGGGGAGAAAAGAAAAAAATAAGAAAAGAGTAGGAGAGAGAGAGAGAGAGAGAGACCCTTGATCCTTATCCAACCCCTGTCCAAAAAATAACTAAGAAATGTAACTCAGAATATAACACCCTCAAAGATGACCTGATTAATTATTCCGGAAGAGGCCCCAGAAGACAATGACCCCTAGTATAGGCCTAAGGGTCGTGTTCTGCGTGTCTTTGAGGAATCCGTAACGCCTCTTGCTGTGCGATTTATCCTGCTTAAAACATATGAATAACTGTCTTTTAAATTACTGATGGAATTCACGTCGCTATTAAAAACGGCAAAAATAAAATCTATGGGTAAATAAAAGTGCAGAATAAATCGCTAAAAAAAATATGTTGCGAAGTCTCCTATGGTACCCCAAATTAAGGCTCTCTGTGGGTTGTAATCTCGAGGGCTAAGGAGGCTCCCCTGTCCCTTTGTTTTAAGCGTAATGATTTTTCTTAGTATAGTTTAACCCCTCTCTTCCTTAGTGGAGTTTGCTACAATAAAATAAGGGGTTAAAGTGAGATAGAATTTAACTTCCAGAAATGGATACTTACGCTCTGAAATTCTAAAAGGTCAAGAGAAGAACCATAAATGTCTCACTTTTCTTACATAATATGGTAATTGAGAGTCAGAAAGCTGCCATATTTCCCATTTTTCCCCTCTGCTCTTAATATTTTTTTTTCCTGTCGTAGATAAATGTATTGATAATTCGTGCAGGCGGTGGCTTGCCTAGGGAAACAAATGTTAGTTACGACACAGAATTAATCGTAAGTTTTCATTTTCTTCGTAATTGAGCCCAGAGCTAACATATTTCCCATTGTTTTATATTTATTTATATATTTGTTTATGTATATATTTATTTTATTTTATTTTTTGATATTTATGGCTAGGAAGAGTAAATTTATAAAACATTATACTGAGGGAGTTTATAGTGTAACTGTAAATCTCTCTCCTCTTGTGTAAGCCACTTTATGTAATTAGGAAGCTGGTGTATTTTTTATAGCTCATCCTTCTGCTGGCCTTTATGTTTGTTCCTGTCCATGATAAAAAATATGTAATTCGTGGTGGCTCTGGGTTTAGCAAAAAGAAAAAAAAAGAAAAAAAAGAAAGCCTAGTTGCAACAAAAAATTAATCTTGGAATTGTTTGAGGTCAAGGATACTAAACAAAATTTCCATCTTTTTTCCTCCGTTGATTTTTTTTTTTTTTTTTTTTTTTTTTTTTTTTTTTTGCCCGTGATAAATGCATTACTAATTTATGCGAGAGGGTAGTTAAAGAAAACCTAAGAAACTGAGTGTAGTTATTACCGGAAATTGAGGGAGTTTAAGCCAAAGGAAACTAAACACATATCTCACTGTTTTTTCCCTGTGTTTTCTTTCATTTTTTTTTTCTGCTCTTGATATATATGTATGATTACGGCGGGAAGGGTAACTTAAAAAATCGAGAGCTTAGTTACAGCAGGAAATTAATCTTGGGCAAGTGAGTTTGAGCCCAAGATAGTTTTTTATACTTTTCCCGTAGCTCTTTGCCTCTCCTTTGTTCTATGTTTTTTTTTGCTGTGCCTAATAACTGCATTGTTAATTCATAAGGATGGACGGCTATAGAAAACATAGGATAGAAAATTGAGCTTAGTCATTACAGGGTAATGAGTTAGTTTGAGTCCAAAGACACTGAACATATTTCCGGAGGTTTTTACATGTGCTATCCCCCCCCCCTTTTTTTTTTTTTCTCAGTCCTTGATACGGATGAGTATTGCGGGACGGGTGACTTAAAAAGTAGAACGTGTAGTAAGTGCGTTAAAGTCAAGAAAACTAAAATATTTTTCATTGTTTTCATTTCCTTGCCTGTCTTTCACATATTATTGCCTTGTCTGATAAATGTATTGATAATTCATGGTGGCTGATGGTGTGGTAGGGAAATAGAAAGCTTAGTGACAGCGTTAAAGCCGAGGAAACTAGTAAATTATTCACTGTTCTTTTCCTTCCATTTCATTTTTTTTTTGCCCTGCCTGATAAATGTATTGATAATTCGTGGTGGCGGAGGGCTGGCTGATGGTGTGGTTGGCGGGGCTCCAGGGCTGGTATGATAAGTGGCCACGCATACCATCTGTTACGGGAATAAATCTTTGCTTTGACAACGTTGTAATGAGCTTTTGTTTGCTCCCTTTTAACTCTTTTATCTTTCACCCTCTTTGCTGTCTTATACGTTTGCTTTGTCATTTCTCGCAACTTATTCACTTTAAAAATTTTGCTCTGACGACGTGTGTAATTCTTTTTCCATTTCTAACTTTATTCTTCCGTCCTGTATACTGTCATTTGCCATTTCGTTTTTGTATTTTTTCAGGGTTTGTTTAGTTTTCTTTGGGGTTCTTTATTATTGTCACACCAACATTACCATCCCACTTCCACGATCATTTTCCATTTTCCCACTATCTTTACTGTCTTGCATATTCTCTTTAATCTTTCACACACAGGTATTTTTCACTTTGTCACGTCTTCCTTTCACATCCTCGCTGCTGTCTACTTACACATGATGCGCCAAAACAAATACCATCTGTTGAGATAAATCTTTGACTTGACAGGATGTGTAAGGAGATTTATCGGGCAATTGTAACTCCTCTCGTCCTCTTTACTGTCTTGCATCCACCGTATACGTTTGACATTCTCTCTCTCTCTCTCTCTCTCTCACACACACACACACACACACACACACACACACACACACACACACACACACACACACACACACACACACACACACACACACACACACACACACACACACACACACACACACACACACACACACACACACACACACACACACACACACACACACACACACACACACACACACACACACACACACACACACACACACACACATCTTGGACTTCCTTTTTCTTACATTCTTTCTGTTTTAGCTTCCTTTTTTATCCTATAGATATAATGTCTGTGTTGTACCTTTTTTTTCAACCTATTCTCTTTCACATTTCCTTTTTATTATTTCCTAACCTCTTTTTTCACACATCATCATTACCTCCCTAGCTTCAGCTCCCTTTTCTCTTTCACTTCTTTCTCTCCTTTTCTCCTTCATTCTCACTACTCTCTTACCTACTTTTTCTTGCAGCCTCTCACCCCTCCTTTCATTCTCCTTCCCATTTACATTCCATCCTCTTTTCCTCTTGTCATTTGGTTACAGTTTCTTTTCCCACACTCTGCATTTCTTCCATCCACTTCACTTTTTTTATTATTTTCTTTTTCTTACCCCATCTTTACTTCCTTTTTACTTCCTATCCCATTTTTTGTCCTGGTATATATTTTTCTTACATTATTTTTCTCTCCTTTTCTCATTGTCTTAAGTCTTTTCTTTCTTTCGTTCCTCATCCTCACCCCGTCTTTACTATCCTTTCAGCTCCTATCCTAGTTATCCTTTGTTCCTGGTTTTAATTTGTGTTTCTCTTTTCTCTAGGTAGCCTATTCTGTATTCCTTCTTTCCCTTTCTCAGTCTCGGTACTCGTTTCTTTCGTTTCTCTTTCCCACCCCTTCCTTATCATCCGTTTCGCTCCTGTCCTGTTTATCTTTTGTTCTCTGGTTATAATTTATGTTTATCTATTCTTTCTCTATATTCCTTCCTTCCCTTTCACATATCCTGCACTCTGTCACTCTGATCTAATGCATCCGTCTCCCATTAGATTCTGCGACGCATTTTACATACCAAAGAGAGAGAGAGAGAGACAGACAGACAGACGGAGAGAGAGTTACATAGATACACAGACCAGAATACATAGATACACATACCAGACAGACCATACGATTTCTACAAGGAATTGCGGCCATAATACCAGAACTCAAGCCTGGATGGATAGATTGATGGAGAGAGAGAGAGAGAGAGAGAGAGAGAGAGAGAGAGAGGTCGCTTACACATTTGAGTTATTTATGATCACTTAGTCTTGTCAGTTTCTCTTGTCCAGTCCTTTGTGTTTCTCTCTCCTTCTTTTTTTATATATTTGTTTTATGTCTTTCTCCTTCATTGTCTCATATTTCATACGTATCTCCATTTATTATACTTTCCCTCTCCATCTTCCACTATTTTTCTTTAATGTCCCTATTTATGATTCATCGTCCAGTCATTACCTCTTATTCTCTCTTGTGTATCTGTCTTCATTTTTGGTATATCTGTCCATTACTTTGCTTTTTTTTTTTTTTTTTTAACTCTTCCTTATTCTTTTATTTTCTTTCATTCGTTTTCTCTCTTCCCTCTTTTGTGCATTTCACTTCTTTTTCTTTGACGTTCCTCCTTGTCTCCCCTTTTCTCTCTTCTAATCCGTAAACTTTTTGTTTTTTCAATTTTGTTTTTATATTTCATTTATGGTTCTCCTCTTCGTATATTTTCATAGATTCGCTTATTTTTTCTCTTCCCCTTGCTCAGTCTGATAAATTAATCTTGACGCTTCGAGGATAATTTGGAGCTATATTATTCTTTGTTTTTTCAATCTCATATTCTCTCCCTTGTCCTCCGTCCGTTCTCCCATCTTCAATTTCCTCATTTAGAATATATCTCTTGCCTTCTCTTTCTTTCGCTTTTAGTATTTCTTCCTGTTTATCTTTTTTATTTCAAGTTTCTTTTTCCCAATCTCATTTTCCTTGCCTTTTTTCTCACGTTTCCTTCTCAGTCTGTTGCCTTCTTTCATCCCTCCTCCTCTGCACTACTTACATTTCTTGTTTCTCCTCCTCGATTACTTCTCAACTGTCTTTCTCTGTTCTTCTTCGTCACGACCAGCTTTTCTTTGTTTTCTCCCTGTTTCTCCTTGTTTCTCCTTTGTTTCTTCCTGTTTCTTCTTCGTTTCTCCCTATTTCTTCTTCTTTTCTCCCTGTGTCTCCTCCTTTTCTGTTTCTCTGATCTCTTATTTCTTCCGTTACCCCGATTTCTCTTCGTGTTAGTTTTTTTGTTTTCTGGATTTTTTTCACTTTTTTTCTTCACTGGGTTTCATTTGCCTTTTGCATCTCCCTGTATTTCCCTTTCTATGTTTCATGTATGCTCTCTCTCTCTCTCTCTCTCTCTCTCTCTCTCTCTCTCTCTCTCTCTCTCTCTCTCTCTCTCTCTCTCTCTCTCTCTCTCTCTCTCTCTCTCTCTCTCTCTCTCGCTTTTTCTGCTCTCCACATTTATTCCATTTCACCTTTTCCAGTATGATTTTAGTTTCTCGACATTTACTTATTCTCCTTCTTTCTGTTCGTCTTTTGTATTTACTTTTGACTCTCCCTTTCCTTTTCTGTTTTCATCGCATCCCGTCGTTCCCCATTTTGTCACTTTAATATTCCTTTAATTATTACCCTCGCATCTCTGTTTCTTTTTGTCATTCTCCCTCTTCCCAACCTTTCCGTGTCTTGCCTCCTTTTCCCATCTCTCCCTCCTCCTTCTCCTCTTCCTCCTCTATTATCGCCCGTCCTCCTGCTTCTATAATCATCCTTTCTCTCTCCTGCTTTACTTCCTTCTCTCCATTTTGTATCCTTCCACCCCCTTATTCTCATCTGTCGTCACACCACCACCTAATTTTTTTTTTTATCTTTCTTCCTTTCTCTCTTCCCATTCTACCCCCTCCTCGCCATTCAGTCTCTTTCCTCCCTGTCTTTCTCCTCCTCTTTTATCACTGTCTCTTATTCTTTGTTCCATCCCCTCCCACAGCGATAAATCTCCGTCGCATCTGTTTTCTCTACCAATTTCCTTCCTCCCTATCCATCTCCTTTTTTCCCCTGTTTTACTCTGCTTCCTGTTTCTACCCTTTTGCTTTTCTTCCCCATTTCCCTATTCCCCCTTTTTCCACTCGTCCTCTCCCTAGCTCCAAATTCACACTCCCTCTTCCTTCCCCTCTCCTTCTCCTTTTCGCCATAATTCTCTACCTATTTTCATCCTCCCTTTTCCTTTTCTCCCGATTATTTTCCTTCTTTCTTCTTATCTTTATCACCCCGACCTCTCTGCCACTTCATCCCCTTAATCTCACAATGAATTCCTGTTGTATATCTTCTCTCCCATTTCCCTTCCTTCAATCTCCATCTCCGTATTTCTTTCGTGCTTTACAATCCTTATCTTCGTCTCATGCAGTTAGGTACCATAGTTACTGTCTTCTCTGAAACAACTAGCCACGAAGGGACTATTTAGGTCTGTTGCTGTTTGCTTTCCTTTGTACTCCTTTGAACTTCCCTTTTCCTTCCCTTCATAGCTGTGCCACATACTTCCCATTAAACTTTCCTTCCTTCCTTCCGTCCTTCCTTCTGTTCTTTCTTTCCGTCTTTCTTTTCTTTTTTATTTTTCTCCCTTCCTTCCTTCCTTCCTTCCTTCCTTCATTCATTCATTCGTGTATTCATTCATTCCCTCTTTCCTTCATTCCTTCCTGCCTACCTTCCACCCTTTCTTCCCTACTTCCTAAGTCCTAATCCTACACTTTTGTCTAGTTAATCTTCTTTCTTCTACTCCATTTCCTGCTTCCCTTACCAACCCCTCTTCCATCTTCCCATCTTCTCTCCATCCTTCTTTCTCTCCATCTCGTCCCTTCCTTCCATTTCCTTCTTCTCTTCCCCACTTCATCACCAGTGCCTTTTATCTTCCTTTAATCTTCCTCCCTCATTCATCACCCACTCCCTATTTCCTTTTTCATCTCCTTCCCCCTCGCGGTAATTCCCCATCGTGTATCTTCCGGAGAGAGAGAGAGAGAGAGAGAGAGAGAGAGAGAGAGAGAGAGAGAGACAGACAGACAGACAGAGGATGAAGTTTGCTAGATAGACAAAAGAAAGCATTACTACTAAGAGAGAGAGAGAGAGAGAGAGAGAGAGAGAGAGAGAGAGAGAGAGAAAGAGAGAGAGCAACATAAACATTACCCGCTCCGCCTGGCAGCATCCCCATTCCGGTTTGTGAAGACGGATGCGTGCACTCGCTATCTCTACCAGTACTCTCTCTCTCTCTCTCTCTGTTTGTTCTTCAGTCTGTCTGTCTGTCAAAATTCTTATCTAATGTGTTTCTTTCTCTGTCTTTATATCTCTCTGTTTATCTCTTCCTTCATATATCTTTTTCTGTCTGTCCATCTGTTCATCTGATTTGAGTTTATTCCTCTTCCTCCATAAAAGTGACTTCCTTCTTAGTCCCCTATTTCCTGCTTTGATTTGTATGGTTGTCCCCCTCTCCCCTCTCCACGCCATCACCTTCCAGTTGTGTTGCTGATCCTTCCCCTCATTCCTGTTCCCCCTACCCTTCCCCTCACGTTTTTTCCCTTTTCTCTCCTTGTATGGCTCTCTCTTTTTCCCATCCCATCTCATCCCATCTCCTAAAGTTTCGTGTTTTTCTCTCCCTCTTTCTTCCCTGCCTTCCCTCTCCATCACATCCCTATCCCCCCTTCCTCTTCCCCCTCCTCGTTGGGTGGCGTTCCCCCTTCCCCAAACCTCATCATTACAATCCTCCCCCTCCCCACTCCCCACCCCACTTCACCCTTCCGTTGTCTGAGGTTCCTTTCCTCCTCTCTTTCTGTGTGGTGCTGCTTGCTGTTCCGTACCACTTTCATCACTCTGTTGCATTTATTCCACTCTCATCACATCTGTAACAGTAAGTATGAATAAATTTTCGCATGATTCGATCGCTTTGGTCTGCCACAGACTACCTCCTTCTCTCTATCGTAATTAATTTCCACTCCGATACAGACCACAACAAAATAAATATCACATCCCCTGCACCACGGGCAGTAAATCTAAGGGAAAGGGTCATGAAGTGAAAAAAAAAATGGTGTGTGTGTGTGTGTGTGTGTGTGTGTGTGTGTGTGTGTGTGTGTGTGTGAAAGAGAGAGAGAGAGAGAGAGAGAGAGAGTTGCCCCCATTCTGTCACCCTGTACCCACCGTCAAACGGAATTCAATAGCAGATTCCTCAATTCACCTCCACGACATAGCTTGTGATTGGCGTAACCTCGTGATACTAGAAGGGTCCCTAGCACCTCAGAACGAACCTATTCCCAGAGAGGAGGATGGTGAACTGAAAGAGAAGAGCAGTGAAGACCTGCAGTCTTATTTACAGCTTCAAGAAAGTTTATAGATATAGCTTACTCTCCAGCGATGCACAAGCTCATGAGGAATTCAGTCATAAACAGTAGTAGTAGTAGTAGTAGTAGTAGACCCAGGTTTATCTGAAGTGTGAACCTAGGTGACTACAGACTTAAATTACTCTTCTGCAGTCCACCATCCTTACTTCAATTAACAGGGAAGTAGTTGAGGGACGTTTGTATAATCAGGCAGTGGAGTCACCCAGTTATATCGGTGCCACCACATGAAGGCATCCCTCTCGAGCACAGTACACAACTTAAACACTATTTATTAAGCTTGGGAATGTTTATAAATACAGGGCTTCCTTTTGAGACGCACACGCCTATAAGGAATTCAATAGCGAATTCCTGGGTTCACCTCCAGGGGGCCAGCCTGCCTGCCTCTCAGCCTTTAATGCCTTCCCCCCAGCACCTCAGTTTCATTTTATTTATTCATGTATTTTTTTTATCACTCCCAAGCGATTTTATTTTGCCCAGAACAGCCCCCTGGTAGTAAAGGAGTTAATTAAGGCTTTAACTAATCCATTCTATTTGAAAAGCGTCTCCTGAGCTGAATAAAATCGTTTAGAAATAACAAAAATGAATGAAGAAGACGTCAATATGTTCCAGGACTTAATCTCAGTACACATTTCTCTCTCTCTCTCTCTCTCTCTCTCTCTCTCTCTCTCTCTCTCTCTCTCTCTCTCTCTCTCTCTCTCTCTCTCTCTCTCTCTCTGTCTAACCTCTCTCAGTCTTTTCAGCACTTTTTTTTCAACGTCTCACTTCTCACTTTTAATTTCGCCACTCTTATGCCCCTCATCACTTTCTTTTGTAGTTTTTCGCGTGATATATTGCTTAATCTTACCTAAAGTACCTAAACTATGATATCTCTTGTATGCGGAATAAAAATTATCTCGCATTAACAAGAACTAACCATCATCATCATCATCTTTCCATCCTCGCCATCTTCTCCCCATCCAGTTGTCTCACATGCATTTTGCTCCTGTATTAATTTTCGTCTTCCTATATTCTCACTTTCTTTTTCCTATCTCACTTGCATTTCCGTATCTTGTCATATTCATTTTCCATCTCTTTCACTTTTATTCACTTTCGTTATTCTGTCATCTCAATTTCATCTCACTTTACCATCTCACTCATCTTTCCATCTCACTTCCTCTCATCGTCCTCTGCAGTCATCCCCTCACCACACTCTTGTCTTTTATCATTCCTTCACCTCACTCGCTTTGCCTCACTCGGATCATCTCGTTCTCATCGTATCGTCATCTTACTTTCGACTTACCACCACCTTGCTCACCTCATCATCTCACTCTCATCTCGTCGTCATCTTACTCTCATCTCATCATTTCACTCCAATCTCATCATCACATCACTTCATCATAATAGTCTCATCATCCTATCATCCCACTGTCACATCTCGCCATCATCAGATCATCTTCTCATCTCACTGTCATCTCATCACATTACTCTCATCTCTTCATCACCTCACACTCATTTCATCACTTCACACTCATTTCATCATCTCTCTCTCATCTCATCTCCCCATCTCACTATCATCTCATTATCTCACTCATCATCTCATTATCACCTCGTATCATTATCTCACTCTCATTATCTTCACAGCTCATTCTCATCATCATCTTATTCATATCGTCGCCTCATTCTCATCTCATTACCTCATATCATCACCTCACTCTCATCTCATCATTCTCATCTCACTCTTTCCTCTTATCTCATCTCATCTTTCAATCTGCCCCGGGTGATTGGCAGAGATCAAAGTCTTGGAGTCGAGGCCGAGATGTTATAAAAATTGGACGGGAAGGAAAGACCAAGAAGTCTGGTTGAGGGAATTATAACAGGCAGCTAGTGAGGTGAAGAACATGGATCATAACAGGTGAAGAACATGAATCATAACAGGTGAAGGACACGGAATCATACCAGGCTGTCAGTGCGATGAATAACTTGAAATACGGTGAATAACATGGAACATTAACTGGTTTTTAACTGAATAACATGATCACCCAGCACGTGTATATTACTAATGTAAACTGTGTCGATATTAAAATGATATAAAACCCAAACAAGAAAATGTTAAGGTGTATTCATCATAATAAATCGGTCTGGAAAAGGTGTTACGGAGTCAAGTTCACACATCTACCTAGAATTTGACCGTAAACCAGACAACACCCCTCTGCTTGTTCCAACTCTCATTAAAATAACATACAATAGAATGCCGGTAGAAAGCAAAGGTATTATATGCGGAATAAATCGCTAAGGAAGAGATAATACGAAGCCCACAGCTCCACCCATAATGACGTCCCTAAATTAGACGGCATCCCTCCTCTCATTCCAACTCTCATTAACATTCTGAACGGCCATCAGGGCGTCTGGAACAACATCTTTATTTCCACCCATACATCTTCACCGTCACGCCTTCACAGAACCCTTATCTTCCCCTCCTCCTTCCAAGACATCTGCTTCCTCCCATCCTAACCACAGTGACATTAGTGTGTTTATCTAATTAACAGTGACGACTAAGACAGTAATTTTTGTCAACCCATATGTCTTCATTCTCACGCCTTGACCTACCCCTCTGCCCTTCAGCCATTTCCAGTAATTCCCGTTTCCTCCGACATTTCCTCTTTCCTCCAACATTTCCCCTTTCCTCCAACATTTCCCCTTTCCTCCAACAGTCCCCTTTCCTCCAACATTTTCCATTTCCTCCAGCATTTCCCCTTTCCCTCCAATATTTCCCCTTTCCTCCGACGTTTCCCCTTTCCTCCAGCGTTTCCTTTCTTCTCAAGCATTTCCCATCAACGCCTTGTTACGTGGGGATTTCTCGTAATGATATTAAGAGTCAGCTACCAAAGACAGTGTTGTGCCAAAATAAGTAATCATCTTAATGTGATGAGACCTAAATTGTTGTTGTTTTTTATTGCGTTGTTTTTACCACCAGATGATTTTACTTAGTTTAGGGAAGACCTTTGTTAGCTAAGACGTTAAAGGAGATTGTGTTAACTTTATAAGGTCGATAAAATAATCTGGTGGTGGCAAGAACAAGCAAAATTTGAGGGTGTTTCTCATATTAAGATTTCTCCCAGAAGTTGAATATGTTTGTCTAGGAGAGTCAGGAATAATATAATTACAATCACAAAGACACCCTAAACAACATTTCTCTCCCCCTCCCTCCAGCCCAGCCCATATGTCTTCTCTCACGCCTTTATATTCATCCTCTCTCTTCCCCCACCCCAACCCCTCAACCCCTTCCCCCCTTCCTCCCTACCCTTCCTCCCCCTGCCGTGTGCCCTTCCCCTGTCCCCTTCCCCCCGCCCCCCTCCCATGCCCTTCGCCGTCCCTTTCCCTGTGTCCCACCCTCCTGCTCAGCCCATCCCCTTCCCCTGCCCTTCCCCTTCCTTTTCCCCTTCCCCATCCCTCTCCTTCCCTTCCCCTCCCTCCTCCCATCCCGACAGTTCCCCTTAAAACAGACAGCCCACTTTCTTCCCTTCCAACCTCCCCTCCTCCACAGCCGCTCCGTTCCTCACACGAATTAAAACTACACAAAGCTGGGCCCAGAACTCATTTCCGACCCTCCTACCCTCCCCATCCCTTCCCCCTATCCCTTCCTCTACCCCTTACCCACCCACCAAAGTCTCCCCAGCTCAGCCTTGACCCCCTCCTCCGTCACCTCCCTCATTCCCCACCACAGTATCTTATCTCCCCTTCCCCTCCCCACCCAGCCCTTCA
This sequence comes from Coenobita brevimanus, assembly GCF_032717465.1. Classification (NCBI taxonomy): domain Eukaryota; kingdom Metazoa; phylum Arthropoda; class Malacostraca; order Decapoda; family Coenobitidae; genus Coenobita; species Coenobita brevimanus. Next base: position 12,954,244 of record NC_137045.1, on the reverse strand, counting down.
CCTCCCCTACTCCCTACTCCCCACCCACCCACCCACCACATTCCTCTCCCCTCCTCCTTGGTTTCCCCACTCTCCACCACAGAATCCTATTGCCCTCCCCCTTTCTCGGCCCCCTTCCCCCGTTGCTTCACCCACAACCCCCGTCTGCCTTTCCCTCCTCATCCTGCCTCAACCTCACCTTCTACCTTCCCCTTCCCTCTCGCGTCTTACCCCCTCCTCCCCTCTCTACCCCTCCTCCTCTGCCCCCCGTCTCAACCCCCCATACTAATGAAACCGACCTCGCCTCGTCTCGCGTTCCTCTTTCTCTTTCCAGTCCCTCGGTTTTTTCACTTTTTTTTTTTCCTCGCTCTTTTAATTCGGGGGCTTGGAATTAGTGCAAAGGTTTACCCATTGTAGTCCGAAAATTTGGATAACCTCTAGTCGCCTCTTGGGTATTCGAACCTATACGTGTGCGTGGTTATCCTACCTTTTATTGGGGTGTCATGCTACGAAGAACACCGAACCCCTCTGACAGAAGGAGCTTAGCATTAGATATTATGGCCTTTTAATTTATTCGTGTGTGGCAGTGAAAGTGATATCATCGTCATCGTCATCATCGTTATGGTCCTCCTCCTCCTCCTCCTCCTCCTCCTCCTCCCAGCCGCAGTTGTAACTTAGGTAATGGGGTGATGATAGAGAGGTAGTAGCGTAATGACTAATTTTTTTCTGTTGTTAATTAAAACTTTATGTTTTCCATTTGTGTGATCCCTGGTAACTGGATCAGTATACACACACACACACACACACACACACGATAAGACAGAGAGAGAGAGAGAGAGAGAGAGAGAGAGAGAGAGAGAGAGAGTACCCCCATATGTTCATCAACGTTTCCATCAGATATAACAATTTTCATTTTATTTTTAGTTTATACCCAGATTTTTTTGTTTTCGGTTTAGAGAATAAGGTTTGGACTGAAGGGGTTACACATAAGCAGCGTCTCTCTCTCTCTCTCTCTCTCTCTCTCTCTCTCTCTCTCTCTCTCTCTCTCTCTCTCTCTCTCTCATTTCACTCGCTAACATCGTCTAGAGGTAGCAAAAGTAGACACTAAAAAGCTGTTCTCTTTATGAAAGGGTTAATATTCTCCATGTGTGTGATCTGTACCAATAGAATCAGTACACAGAGGGAGGGAGAGAGTGAGGGTGCGATACGGAAAGTGATTGTGCGTTACAGGGAGTGGGTGTGCGATACAAGGAGTGAGTATGCGATAGAGTTGAGTGTGCGTTACAGGTAGTGAGTGTGCGATGCAGAGAGTGAGTGACCCTCCCCCAAATGGTCATTAATGTGATGGAGGCCTGGAATGGGGGACTCACTCGCTCTTCAATATTGGAAAAAGTGGGCCCCCCTGAACGCTCATAGGGGTCCCTGTCATGCTCCTATAGCCCATTTTTAACCTCTTGCACGGGGATTAATATTACTGTACTCCATTTACCAGACGATTTTTTTCCAGGTTAGGAGGGATTTTTTTTACTGGAAGGGGTAGATATAGCCTAAATAAACCCCCCGTTACTACTAGAAGCTGAATGAAATCGTCTGGTGGAAGGATGAATTATATACGCTGGAAGTCACGGTACTGTAGGGGTTAATATGGATGAGACCAACAAGGAAACTCTCTCAGTCTTGAATAATGGAAAGTGAATCGCTCGACACATTTATAAGGGCGGCTCTCATGCCCTTTTAGCCCTTATTTAATTAGCCTACTTATTTAATTATATGCAGCTGCTACGGGATGTGTGTGTGTGTGTGTGTGTGTGTGTGTGTGTGTGTGTGTGTGTGTGTGTGTGTGTGTGTGTGTGTGGATTTCTCTTCAGTTAAATACAGTCTTTTGGCATTAGGCTGAAAAATTGGAATTGATTTAATATTGAAAAATTAGGGTAATACTCTTCGTTGTCGCGTAGTTCTATACCCCTTACACCTTAACTTGGCCTAAAATTGGCGTCTTTTCCATCTTGAATGTTGAGCTGTTACAAGAGATGAACACTTCAATATGATGCTAGTCACGAAGAAGTCTTATGGCAAGGGTGTAGAGCCATAGCATTGCCTTATTCAGTGACGCTGCAGAAGGACGAAAATCTGGGCCACGTTTAAGTGTAAAGAGTGCAGTTAAAATCGAGTGTATATCATCAGATTGAAAGAGATGAGTTAAAACACACACACACACACACACACACACACACACACACACACACACACACACACACACACACACCTCTCTCTCTCTCTCTCTCTCTCGTATATACACAGACACACTCATTTCCAGACCAACCCGAGTCCATTACATTGGGTTAAAAGGGAGGCCAGGCAGCGAAAGGGATAAGTCTAGTGAGTTTCCAACATGTCACACTGAGAGTCTTTTCTCACTTTCATCAAGTCTCAATCAGCATGCAGGCTAAAAATAAACCTGTAGTGCAGTTTTCGATTTGTTTTGAAGCGTGTGATAGTGTATAATAGTGAATAAAGTGTATGATGGTGTATGAAGAGTATGATAGTGTATGGTTGAAGTCTGGTCTCGCATTTTTCAGAGTCTCAGCCAGTATGCAGGATAAAAATAAACCTCTACTGCAGTTTATAATAATCTGAAGTTATTTTTTCGTTTTTTTTTCTTTTCACTTTCGTAATGGTTTTAGTTCGATTTTTGAAGTGTATGATAATCGTATGGTTGAAAATTATATACTGTAGAAGCAGTTTCATAGAGAACATACATATGAAAATATTTGTGTATGTGGAAGGTGCTTTTAGGTGGACCCGAGTTGAGAAATTTCGGTAGTAGGGAGATTGGAAAAAAAAAAAAAAAAAGCTGGACTATGGGCTGAAGGAGCTGAGCTAAAAATATATATATATATATATATATATATATATATATATATATATATATATATATATATATATATATATATATGTGTGTGTGTGTGCAGCATGTGATGTGGTGTGTGGCAGGAAGAGAAGACGGAGGGGGGTGCAAGGAATAGCGTGGTGGACTGAAGAGGTGAAACAGGCTGTGGCACAAAAGAAGAAAGCATACAATGAATGGATGAGAAATAGGGGCGTGGAAGAAGTTGAGAGGCGGAAGAGAGAGTTATATGTGGAAAGGAGGAGAGAGGTGAAAAGATTAGTAAGAGAGAGTAAGAAGAGAGTGGATGAGGAATTTGGAAGGAATTTGAGTGTAAAGTGGAGGGACTGTAAGAAAATGTTCTGGAGAGAAGTGAAAAGAGTAAGACAGGGTGGAAGTGAAGTTAGCAGGGGAGTGAAAGATAAAAATGGTAGATTACTAGTGGAGAAGGGAAAAAAGTGAGCAGATGGAGAGAACACTTTAAGGAATTGTTGAAAGTAGAGGATGGAAGTAATGCGAGTATAAGTGGCTGGGGCATGGCTGGGAGAAGGAGGGAGGTGAGAAGACAGGAAGAAATCAGTAGGATAGAAGTTGTGGAAGCAATGAAGAAAGTTAAATCGGGGAAAGCCCCAGGAATTGATGGAGTGTGTGGTGAAATGCTGAAGCAAGGGGGAGAGATAGTAGTAGAATGGATGTGGAAGATGTGCAGATTGGCCTGGGAGGAAGGTAGAGTCCCGGAGGATTGGAAGTCAGGTATAATTATTCCCTTGTACAAAGGAAAAGGGGAAAAAGAAGTGTGTGGTAATCATAGGGGCATTTGTCTTCTTAGTATAATAGGAAAAGTGTATGGTAGGATACTTATAGACAGAGTTAGAGAAAGAACAGAGAAATTAGTTGGAGAAGAACAGGGAGGCTTTAGGAAGGGAAGAGGTTGTGTAGATCAGATATTCATTCTTAGATCTTTAATGGAAAAGTTTCTAGAGAAGGGAAAGAAGTTGTATGCGGCTTTCATGGATTTAGAGAAAGCATATGACAGGGTGGATAGACAAGGATTGTGGAAAGTGTTAAGAATATATGGAGTAGATGGGAAGTTGTTGAATGCTGTGAAGAGTATGTACGATGGTGCGAAAGCTGCAGTGCGTGTGGATGGTGAACTAAGTGAATTTTTCTCTTTGAAAGTTGGTTTGAAACAGGGATGTGTCATGTCTCCATGGTTGTTCAATCTGTACATGGATGGGGTAATAAAAGAGTTACAAGGTAGGGTAGTGGATGTTGGAGTGGCCCTGGTGAGAGAGGATAGTGTTTGGAAACTCCCTGTACTGTTGCTTGCAGATGATACTGTGTTGTTGCGTGAAGACGAAGGGGAGCTGCAAGGCTTGGTGGATGAGTTTGAGAGAGTGTGTAAGAAACGGAACCTAAAGGTGAATGCAGGGAAGAGTAAAGTGATGGTCTTTGAGAGAGGTGAAGTTAGTGAATGTACAGCGAGGTTGGATGGTGAGGAATTGGAAAATGTGAGTACGTTTAAGTATTTGGGTAGTGTGATGAGTAAGGATGGAGGTTTGGAGGGTGAAGTGCTTGAAAGGGTACAGCAGGGAAGAAAGGTTGCTGGTTCCTTGAAAGCAGTGATAAGAAACAGGGAAGTGAGCATGGAAGTGAAAAAGTTACTACATGACAATATTGTGATACCAACTCTAACGTACGGAAGTGAAGCTTGGACATTGTTGGAAGGACACAAGTCAAGAGTGAGAGCAGTGGAAATGAGTTATTTAAGAGGAACCTGTGGAGTCACGTGGAGAGACAGGCTGACGAATGAGGATATAAAGGAGCGTTGTGGTGTGGATGTGGATGTGATAGGAAGCGTTATGAGGAACACACTGAGGTGGTTTGGCCATGTGGAGAGGATGGAGGGTGAAAGACTGACGAAGAGAGTGTATGTGAGTGAGGTGGAGGAGGGAAGAGGGAGGGGGAGGCCGAGGATGAGATGGAGGGATGGGGTGGAGAGGTATATGAGAGAGGGGGGTGTGAGTTGGGAGCAGGGCAGTGAAATGGCGGGGGACAGGGCGACTTGGAGGCGATTTGTTTGTGGCCACCCCAAACGGGATTGAGGCGTCTGGCAATATATATAATATTATGCCATTCCAAAACTGAGCAAAATCGTCAGGTGGTCTCTCTCAAAAAAAAAAAAAAAAAAAGGATTGATCAGATTAAAAAATAAATACAAAACTCTCTATAGCTCTCGTGAGTTTTTGAAAATCGTGTGGTAGTAGCAAGAATAAAGAATAATAGAAGAAGAAATGATAAAGTAAGTTTTGTGAATGGGGAACCTGGCTTTCTGTGAGTTATAGAAGAAAAAATAGAGAAAGTTTCGTGAATGCGGAACATGGGTTTTTGTGAGTTATAAAAAAAATAATGTAAGTTTGGTGAATGGGGAACCTGGCTTTGTGTGCGTTATAGAAGAAAAAAATAGAGTAAGTTTTGTTGAATGCGGAATCTGGCTGTCTGTGAGTTACTACACACACAGACCCAGCTTGGCCCACACAGGCTTTTGACAGATGGAGCTCTCCTACTCTTGGATTTTCACGTTTTTTTCCATTGCTTTTCGAGGTCTCCCCCATCTCTCTCTCTCTCTCTCTCTCCCTTTTGCTTTTTCCTTAGTTTTCCCCCTTCCCCCCTTTTCTTTTTATTTTCCCCCCTCTGTCTGTCATTTTTAAATTGGAGAGACGCCTTCATGCAGTGACACCAATACAGTACAGCCTTTTCTCTGCCCGGTATTAAAAAAGTCCCCTATCTCCCTCCCTATCTCACCAGAGGAGGATGGTGAACTGCAGCAGAAGGGGAAATTTAGCCTGCAGTCCACTAGGTTCACGTTCAGATGAGTCAGGCCCAACAACAACAACAACAACAATTTCCTCACTTCCCCCAGCCTCTTCATTTTCCTTTTTTTCTCAACCCTTTATTATTTCCTTTTTTTTTTTTTTTTTTTCACCCATTGGCATTTTCGTCTGTTGCTGTATTATTCCCTCGATTCGACCATTCCTCCTGTTATTGAAATTCTGTCCATCTTAAGTTGACGTGTAATTCCCCTCCCCCATCCCCATATTTCCCACATGCTCTCTGTTATCAAACCCTAGGTCCGTGTGATCGGTTTCCCCCGGTGGGTTTGTTTCTAGACAGCGAGTCCTCCCTTGTAGATGTTTCATTCCAGTTTGGTCCAGTCCTTTGCACACCTCCCCCCCTCCGGAATACTAGCATATCTATCATTTTGCCTCTCATACCACCCTTCCATCTTCTCACTGGTCTCCTCCTTCCTCTCACTCCTACTTATATCTACATCTTCTTATCAGTCTCCCATCATCACCATTTGGTCATTACACTTCAGCACAACCTGGTCACGTCTTTCCATCGCACCGTGTTTGCCTCCACACCTCTGTCTTGGAAAATTGGGTCAAGATACCGATATGCCAACACCAAAGTCCTCAGCCTTCTTCTTTCTTGCGGTGTCATTTCTTTGGCTAGTATTCTTGTTGGTTAAGGAAACTCCCAAACACCTCTTCCCAAGTGGCTTATATTGCTTATAACACCTTGCTCTCCTCTTCTGTGTTGCTTAAGTCATTCAGATATCACATACTCTGCACAGAGAACGTGGAAAACGATATTTGCTCGCCATATCCAAAAACAAATCGATAAGGAAGAAGTGTTAGGGAGACAAACTATCTCACCCCTCGTTATAAATCTCCCATCATTTTCCCCTCCTTTCCCATCTCCAGGTCATGCATCATCCACATAGCATAGTTGGCATACTCTGTATGAGAAGAGAGAGAGAGAGAGAGAGAGAGAGAGAGAGAGAGAGAAAGAGAGAGAGCGTAGGCGCACTCTCCTTTGACACATATTCCTTTTAACCCCCAGGGTATTCCCAGCGATAATATATGCACCCCTTTCCCTCGCGCATCCCTCAGATCCTCTTTTTAGAACATGAATACCGAAGTCCACCCCCCGTTCCCTCTCTCTCTTTCTCATCCTAACACCATTCTCCCTTCCTTCGCCTTCTTCCCATTTCCTCTTTCTTTACTCTCTTTTTCTGCCATTCAGAATTTCTCCCTTTTCCTCTGCTTCCTCTTTTCAATTTCTTCTAATAATTTCGTCCCTACACCCTCCCTCCCATCTACTCTCCCTTTCTCCCTTCCTTCGTTACTCCCTTGCACTCTCATTTCTGCCTTTCATTTGCCCCAAGACAGACCTCATCACTCTAGCCCCAACCTTTCCCCCTCCCCCCAGTCTTTCCCTCCTCCTTCCCTCTCCTTTCCTCTTCCCTCTCCTTTCCTCTTCCCTCTCCTTTCCTCTTCCCTCTCCTTTCCTCTTCCCTCTCCTTTCCTCTTCCCTCTCCTTCCCTCTTCCCTTTCCTTCCCTCTTCCATCTCCTTCCCACTTCATTCTTCCTCCCTCTTCCCTTTTCCTTCCTCCTCCTCCTCTTCCTCCTCCTCCTCCTTCTTCCCACTTCAGTCTTCCTTCCTCATCCCTCTTCATTCCTCTTCCCTGTTCCCTCCTCCTCCCTGTACCTTTTTTCTCTTCCTTTTTTTATTCCTTCCTTCTCATCTCCCAGTCTTCACCTTTTACTCCTTTCTCATACTCGTCTCGTTTCCGGAGTTTTTGTCCTCCATCTCCACCTCATCTTCACAGCCGTCTCATTTCCCCCCTTTCCTCCAGCCTTCTCCTTTCCTCATTTTTTTTTCATTGTCTTACCTCTTCCTCCTCCTTCCGCGACCTGCCCCTCCTCTCTCCTCCTCCCCCTCTTTTCTTCCTTTCCCCTCCCACACACCCTCCTCTCCTCTCACGTATCGCCTCCTGGGAAATTATGAGACCACAGTTGCCAGATCGCATTCAGAAATACCGCTTAATTTGCACTTAAACCCCAACACTGAATTGAAATAATCAGATCTCAGGAAAAAAAAAAAATAATAATAATTCGTCAGTTGTAATCCTTCACTACGGGGGATCTTTTGGCAAAATAAAGTGGCCATACAGTAGCATGAGGAAATAATAAAATGTTCACTTACTGAAGAAGTTAGGAGCTAGAAATGCACTTAAAAAAAAAACGCGACTTGTGGAATTGATGTATTGAGAATGCCAAGTATATGAAATTTGAGACCATCACCAGGGGGCTATGACCTTGGTAGGTCGGTATGGAGGAAGAAAGACTGAATAAGAACTCATCGTGGTGAAAGGATTAAGTGATGAAAAGAACGTTAAAAAGGGCAACTGATAGCGAGATCTGTATAATAAGAGAGAGAGAGAGAGAGAGAGAGAGAAGGGAGGGGAGTGCTTGGTAATGTCAATATGGAAATTGCAAGAAAAACTCGATAAAACGTCATTAGTGAAAGAATAGATTATTTAAAAAACGTTAAAATTGCAACTTTATAATAAATAATATTAGACGCCATCACAGTAAAAGAATTAATCGCTAAAAAGAACGATAAAAGGGCAACGTATAAGATCTTGACGGATAATGAGAGTTGCGAGCGCATGAAGGTTACGATTGCCGCCACCCGGGGAGCCGTGAGAAAGGGGCCCACATTCTCGTAGGATGAAGAAGCATACTAACACCTCTTCCTTAGCAATTTATTTTGCATTTAACACCTTACTAGTCTCGTGTTTCATATTTATCCCTTTGTTTTATGAACATACGGTGCTTAAAGAAGAATAAAATGATTAATAAAGTGGCACATGCAGAAATGGACTGGTAAGGAAATAGTGTTAGGGAGCCTCCTTATCCGACGAGAATATGACCCAGGGAATTGCAAGGTTTACGACGGAATAAGAGTCGTGACCCTGATTCACAAAGCAGCTTACGATCAATTCCAGCCCGTAAATGAGAAGTGTGTGTGTGTGTGTGTGTGTGTGTGTGTGTGTGTGTGTGTGTGTGTGTGTGTGTGTGTGCGTGCGTGCGTGCGTGTGCTGAGAGATATACGCCGGTGTCATTAAGTTATGGCCCAAAGTTTGAATGCTGATTAGAGTTTTATGGCCTTACTTTTGACTGACCTCCTGCTGCCGGGTTGATTGTTAATGCAAGTTCATAGTTTGAGATTTACAAGGAAGTTTTATGACACATGAGAGTATGGGAGTTGTAGAAAGAATGGCAGTGAGTTTATTTTATTTATTTATTTATTTATATATTTATTTATGAGAAGTGTAGGAACCATGGTAGTAATAGTTTTCTTTTATTTATTTGTTTGTTTCTGATAACTGAAGGAAATTATGTTGTGATATTTTGCATCTTTTTATTTATTTATTTTTTTTAGAATTGTAAAAAGTATGGCATTTTTTCTTTTTCAGAACTGTGGGAAATATGCCAATGATTTTTTATTTATTTCAGAGAATTGTGGAAATACGGCTTTTTTCTTTTTTTAATTTATTTTGTATGTTCTGGATTTATATTCCCATTATATATCAGCTTCATATGAATCCTTGCAATGGCTTTATCCCACAGTAGGCGCAACCCCATGAAAAAAAGTGTATGTGCAGATACTTTTGATTTTGAGATGATGCCTAGATTTCTGAAGCTTGAATGATTGCGTGTGATTTTGTTGGCCATTTTGCTGTTCATGTTGGTTGATTGTTCTCATAATTGTGTGATATTGTTTCATGCAGTCGTGGATAATGATGATGATGGTGATGATGATGATGATGGTGTATGTATGGAGGCACACAGAAAATTTCACGTATTCATCTTTATTTTTTTTTCTGTTCGTCTTATAGTCGGATTAGAGCATTAACATCAAGGACAACCAAGATACTGAACTTATGTAATTGACTGTATATCCAGAATCCTATCTTAATACATCTCAGCATTCTCATTCCTTAGTTTCTTCAGATGTTGCCATTTATCTTAACCCAATCTACTGTCTGTCTAAGGAAAGTAATGTACCTTTCCCCTCCAGCACAGGCTTTTATCTCCAGTTCCTCTTAAATTCCACTTCAAGTTGTCCATTTCTTTCCTTGTCTTTCCTTCCTTTCCTCTTCCATTGACCCTCAGGATATCAAATTCCTTCCTCCCTTCCCTCCCTCTCTGTCCTCCTCACATTATCTCTCTTTCCTTCTGTGCTTCTCTACATACCTACCTGCTGTAGATTACCCATCTCTTCTGTTCCCTTTCTACTTCCCTTTTCCTCCTCCTTCCATCCTTTTCTTATTCCACCGTCACATAAACCTTTCGTTGTCTTTTTCTTTCCTTCTCTGTTCCATTCCTACGTCTCTCATTGCACTTTGTCTGTGTATTCCCTCCCTTCCCTCCCGTCCTTACCTCTTTTCTTTCCTTCTATCAGTCATCCCTCCATCTCTGCCAATTCTCTCATTAAGCTAACTTCATTATCTCTTTCTTCCCTTCTCTTCTCCCCTTCGGCTCTCCCCCCTTAGCTTTTTTTTTTTTTTTTTTTTCGCCCTCATCTTCTCCACTTCTTCCCTACATCTGTTTATTTCCTCCCCCTCCCATCGTCTCCCATTCGGCCTCACATTATCTCTTTTCTCCTCCTCCTCTTCCCTTCCTTCCGCTCTCCCTCCTTAGCTCTTTCTTTAGCATCATCTTACCCACCTCTTTCCTTCTTCTCTTCATTAGCTCTCGCACTCTTGTCTCCCATTGGATCCCTTAATTTATCCCTTTTCTTCTCCTCCTCCTCCTCCTCCTACCTCCCGCCCTCATTCTTCCTCCTTTCTCCTTCCACGGTCCGTCCCCCATAAACTGCGAATAATGCCCCTCTTAAAAGGAAGGCAATACACTGCTTTAATTCCCTCGTATGATCTTAATTGTACGGTGCAGCGTCTTAGAGCCAAGTGGGGTGAAGGCTGGAGGTAGGTGGGGGCACGGAAGGGGGTACACTGAATAAAAAATAAGAAGAAAAGTAGAAATAAAAATCGCATAGGAGGAGTTCAGTGATATCCTAAATGATCATGATAGCTCCTGATGTTCCGGTGTAATTAATCTGTTATCACCTGAATTTACGTTTGCTAACAGTACTGATAAAGAAAATGTCAAACAAGAGGTATGTATGTCATCCTTTAAAAAAATCGTCTGTTGTGTCAGATTGTTTCGCGCAAATTGTGCACCAGTACTTTATTTATTTTTTTTAATTCAGTCTGCTGGTAGGGATAATTCTACTGGTATTTCACCCCATTTCCTACCGAAGTCCCTCTGCTGGTTTATATTCCTAGCCCCCTCCCCCCCAAAAAAAAAGAGGCTTATTATGTTTCTCGAGGATGATTCACGTAATAGGACGCATTAAAGAGGAAACTGACGAAGGTGCCTCAAGTAGACAGAGTGGAATAGTAGGCGAGCCTGTCCCTTGCTGTTCATATACGATCAGGTAGTCCTCAAGACCGTTTCGAACGCAGTGAGATCTTCCAGAACTAAAAAAGAAAAAAAAAAAAAAAGAAATGATAGCAGATAATGTTGAATAAAAAAACGAAGAAATAAGAACTAGTAAGAGATCTTTGCTGAACTAAAAAAAAGGAAATAGAACGAAGAAAAAAAAATAGTAACAGATTTCGCTGAACTGAAAAAAAGGGGAAAGAAAAATAGAGCAATGTAAAAGAAATCGCAACAGCCTGAAACTAAGCTACCTTATAAAAAGAAAAAAAGAAGGTTACAGCTCTGTACCCCTGGTGGCATTTGTGACAGAAAATCCCTCAGTCTTGCCTCCGACACGAATGCTCTTGACACATTCCACCAGGTGTATAAAAAGTGAAACCCAAGACCTGTTGAAAAAAAAGAAAATCGAAAAGAAAAGAGTACGTGCGGTGTGTATGTGTATATATAATCGTATCTCACATGAAGTACCAGTGACAGAGGGGAAAGAATATACAAAATGATAAATAAATAAATAAATAAAACATAATTAACCAGTATTTGGCCGACTGTTGTAAATATATGGATGAATAGACAGGTGGGCAGATAGATACGAAATTTTAATTATCGATGTAAATGAAAAATGTGTCTTGAGGACTCTTAATGACAGCGCAGGGACAGTTGCATAGGAGAGGTTATTAAACCATTCATTTAAGTTTGTGTGTGTGTGTGTGTGTGTGTAAGTGAAGTTGTACTGTAGTAAGGATGTGTGTGTTTCGTGGTGCTGTGGAATGTGAGGGGGGGGGGGGAGAAGGGAGTGAATCGAGAGGAAAGGTGTGCAGTTCCCATCATCATCATCATCATCATCATCATCATCATCATCATCACCATCATCATCATCACCACCACCACCACCACCACCACCACCACCACCACCACCACCACCACCACCACCACAAGGGTCATTCATGCTAACATCGATGCAAGTTTTGACCATTCCTTCCTCAGGCACAAATCTTTATCTAGTTTACGTCGAATTCTTACCATTATTAAAGAGTACCGTGCATCTAAAATGAAATTAATACCACGTTATTGCCGGCTTAATTGCTTACGAAGATTATTTTCCGAGTCATGCCAGGCTGCAGTCAAAAACGCATATTGAAAGAAATAAAGAAGGGTATTTATAATGAGAGTAATAAAGATTGTTTTTCATACGGCCTTTCCCTCTGTAATTAGAAGCTAAGAATAAACCCAAAGCACTGTATTATAAAGTTCAATTAGGATTCTTTAAAATAACGTGGGTTGTTTCTCTTAGTTTCCCCCCCCCCCCCGAAAAAAGAAAAAAAAAAGAGAACAAAGAAAAATGCTGTTTAGTACTAGGATTTATGTTTACTTACGGAGATAAAAATTAACTTAAACTTATTTGCCTGGAAAGAGAAATTTTGGTGATATGGTTTCGAAATTGACCTGTTCAGTACGAGGTAGTCTATTATTATTATTATTATTATTATTGCCTCCATATGATTTAATTTTGCTTGAGACACTTTCTGATCTGGAAGCATTATAACAGACTTCACTAACGTCTTCAGTCCGAGATCTTTAAATGGAATGAAATCGCATGAAAGTAGCAAGAATGAGAAAATTAAAAAAAAAAAAAAAACGCTCACTTCAAGGGATTAGTTATTTTATGGCCATAAAAATATTATGAGCTAATTATGTTTTCAGTCTTATTTGTCAAGGAAGAGCAAAGGTGTTATACTTTGGAAATTAATCTCGCGAGAGGTATCTTGAAAGCACGAAGATAAGTATTATTTTTTGGTCAATGTCAAACCCTTGTATTCGTTTCAGAGGACCCAAAAATGCAAAATAAGTAAACAAATAAAATAGATAGCTAGATAGATAGGCAAAATAAAAAAAACTACACATTAACTTTCGATAACAATATGGAAGGAATCTTGTATTAGGTCCATGAAATGCCAGATGATAATATTCAAGGGAAGAGAAAGGGGTAAGATGTGTAAAAAAAGAAAATACTGTAAAAAAAAAAAAGTTACGGTTTTGATAAGGCGAATGGAGGTGGTTTCTTATCTCCCTATCTCCCATGGCTAGTGTGGAAACGAGAGAAAAAAGTCTTCTCTGTAATGTATAAAAATTTTGTCTTTCAGTAACGCGATTGAAGTAAAAATATTGGGGCTTTCAGGGCAGAGAGAGAGAGAGAGAGAGGGTGTTTACATGTGATATAGTGTGTGTGTGTGTGTGTGTGTGTGTGTGTGTGTGTGTGTGTGTGTGTGTGTGTGTGCGTTTTAGTGTGCATGTCCGTGTGTTTCTGTGGATGTGAGTGTGCGTTTTCTCTGCCCAGGGGTAAGGTGTTTGGCTACATCCAGTGAACCAGTTAGCTTTTTTCCTCTTCCCATTTAGCTTTTTCCTCTTCTCATTTAGCTTTTTCCTGCTCCCATTTAGCATTTTCCTGTACATTAAACTTTCTTCATCACCCTGTTATCTTTTTCCCGCCCCCATTTAGCTTTTTCCTGCCCCATTTAACTTTTTCCTTCCCCCATTTAGCATTTCTCTCCCCCTATTTAGCTTTTTCCTGCCCCATTGCACTTTTTCCTTCTCCCGTTTTGCTTTTTCCTGTCTCCATTTAGCTTTTTCCTGCCCCCTACCTCCGCACCCTCCTACGATAACTTATTTTTTTGGAATTTCACCCTGGAAAGCGAAGGTGTGTCTGACAGATTTCGATGGCGAGGGAGAGTACCTTTGTTTTTTTTATTTTTATTTATTTATTGATCGTATTCGTGAGCTAACGCACATTCAAGTATTCCCTTAATTTGTTGGTTAATGGCACTTGAGTGTATTGGAAGACTGTATGTGATGAATTAGACTTGTTTCAGGAAGAGTTTGTAATGATTTGATGTAAGAGCTAGATATAGACTGACAGATAGATAGATGAGTAAATGGATGGATGGATGGTTGGATAGGAAGATAGATGGTTGGGTAGATGATAGAGAGATAGATAGAATCCGTGAGCTGGCACATTTTGATAACTTTTGCAATTTGTTAGTAAATGTCCTGTGTTGTTTATTATTTTAACATTTGATACAATTGACTTTTATTAGTAAAAGTAACAATAGATGGATTTTCATTATTTTTTATTAATTTGTTTCTTATGTAGTCCATAAGCTAACACTGAGAATTAGCAAGCGTTGATGTTAATTAAAATATATGTGTAATAAATTTGTCTTTAATTCACTAGTTTAAAAGCTGTGTTGTTTGTCTCGTCCTTTCTTTTTCTTTTTTATTTATGAGCTGACACAAGTTGAGGATTTCAGTCAACTATGAGCAAACGTTTATGTGTAACAGAATAAATGTGTGTCTTTAAGCAGTGTTCATTTATTTCAGGAGAGAGAGAGAGAGAGAGAGAGAGAGAGAGAGAGAGAGAGAGAGAATTTTCAGTGGGCTAACAGGATCTGAGTACATCCTTGATCTAATTATAAAGGTTTGTATGTAGAAAAATGCATATGCACTACGTTTGTTGCATTCAGTATTTCTCTGGCGTGTATGTGTGTGTGTGTGTGTGTGTTTGTGTGTGTGTGTGTGTGTGTGTGTGTGTGTGTGTGTGTGTGTGTGTGTGTGTACGGACTAACAGTCCGAAAACAATCATGACCTCACCTACCTGCTAATTGAGTTAATGAGCCCCCACTGATTTAAACAGAGAACAGGTGTATCATTATCCCCTCCTAATGACCCAGGTAAATACATAGTGACCAATTAATCCTCTCTAATGCGTCGATTCAAGTGGGTGAATTGTTTAAACCCATTGGTCCGGAAAAAAAAAAACTATACATTATGTTTTGTCTCACGTCTTGTTCTCTGCTAGCCTTGGAGATGGAAGGTGTTAAAGGAAGTCTTTTTATGTGATAGCAATATGAAGCACCCAACAAGAGACAGTGAAGAGGAGGATAGCGAGATGAAGCAAAAAGTAAAGGAAAGTGAGGAGGAAGATAGTGATATGAAGCACACAACAAAAGGCAGTATGGATGGGGATAGCGATATGAAGCACAAAATAAAGGAAGAAGGAGAAGGATAGCGATATGAAGCACAAAATAATGGAAAGTGAAGAGGAAGATAGCCGTATGAAGCCTCCTTACCCTATTACCTCAGTTCCATCTTCTCTCCACGCCTCCATCTCTCCATCATCTTCCTTCACCCAGTTATCTCTCCTCCACTTCACATTTCCACCCCTTCCATGCCTCGCTGTGGCAGGGCGCTGTCTGCCGCAAGGAAACATGGTTCACTGCACGAGACGACCTTACAGGAGCGATTCTTTGCTTACAGTAGATGGGTTTGTTCGACCAGGCAGACCGGGGTTACCCAACATCATCATCAACAACAACAACATTAATAAGAACATCATCATCATCAATATCCTCTACTCCGCCTCTTCCCCCCTTCTTTACCATCTTCCTCCAATTCTCCGTCTTCCTTCACCTTTCGCACGCTGCTCTACCTGTCCACTTCTTCTCCCTCGCTTCTCCGCCTCCTTACCATCCTCCTCCACTTCTCATCCATCTTCTCTTCACCTCTCCATCAACCTGCTTCACCTCTCCATATTTTCTCCACCTCATCTTTACCTCCATTTTCTTACTCCCATTCCCTTCTGTCTCGCTCCACCTCTTTACCATCCTGCTTCACTTCTCCATCTTTTCCACCCCTCCGTCACTCTGCTCCACCTCTTCTCTACATTTTCTCCACTTCTTCACCATCCTGCTCCTTCTCCTCCATATTCTGTGCACCTCTCCACCTTCCTTCCACTTCTTCATTTTCTTTCCACCCCTCCACCACCCTGCTCCACCCCATCATCCAGGCCGCCACCACGAAAATTAATCTTAGAAGTTGTGATGTGAACACCTGTGGGGGCGAAGGCCAGGCTGGGGCAGATGGATGGATGGATAGATGAATAGATAGATGGATAAATAGATAGATATAGATATGTGTTTAAGAGAGAGAGAGAGAGAGAGAGAGAGAGAGAGAGAGAGATGTAAAAAATATATCTTAGAAGTTGTGATGTGAACATCTGTTGGGTGCCAGTGGCTGTGATGGCTAGGCTGATGGGAGATTGATGAAGGGAGGGACAGACAGACAGACAGACAGACAGGCGGACAAACAGACAGGTAGATAGACAGATAGATAAACAGATAGACAGGTAGCTAGACAGTCGGATGGGTGGATAGATATATGGGTGCATAGACACTGATAGATGGGTGGACATGCAAGGACAGATAGATCAAAAGATGGCTGGATGGATAGGTATATAGACAGTAAGACAGACAGATAGACAGGATAAAACACGGGCAAAAATCCAGTAAAAATAATAGTCAACACCTACAAACACATAGCATCGTATTCTGTGTGGCTTTGGAAGATTACTTAATACCTCTTCAATAGCGATTTGTTTTGCACTTTACACCTCATTACCCCCTTTTTTTAATGATCCGAAATAAATCGCCAAGATAGACGTGCTACGAAGCCTCTGTAGCTCCTCAAACCCACTAAATTCTTCGAAAATTGGTTTACACTCGAAAATCCTTCTTTTGCAACCTTGCCAACTTTTACGCTGAAATATTGGCGAAGAAAATAAATTTATGAGTGAACAGAAAAACGAGAGAGAGAGAGAGAGAGAGAGAGAGAGAGAGAGAGAGAGAGAGAGAGAGAGAGGATAAAAGAGAAAGAGAGGCATTGTTGTTGAAATGTTTTTATTCTTTTTTGGTCTGAAGATGTCTTTATCATTACAGTTTATTACATTTTATTTCTATTTGAAGGGGACCTGCTCTATAAGGGTTTTTAATTGCTTTATATTAATCTCTTTAGTTAAGTGAGTCTCCCCCAAACGTGATTTGTAATTTGACACTAATCTGTTCAACGGAGAAAGAGCACCGTAAATACATCGCTTTGTAGAAAAAAAGAAAAAAAAAAAAGAATATGTCAGCGCTATTACACAATCGACATCATCCTTAAGAGAGAGAGAGAGAGAGAGAGAGAGAGAGAGCATGAATGATATAAAAAAGCGTCCTCGGGCGGAAGGATTATATTTGGGAAACGTAATTCAGCCACCCCTAACTTAAAAATTATTTGATGTTGACCGAAATAAAATAGGAAAGATTTCTGAAAGTGGGTGTGTTTTTCTTTTTTTCTTTTTTAGTTTTAGATTCTGTTTACCTGAATAACATGGACTGGTTTTATTCCTGTACCTTCTTCAGTTTTTATTTCCTCTTCCACTATGTTTTTCTCCTTGTTCCTGTTTCTGCTCCATTTTTTTTTTTTTTTATTCGTCATCTGGGTTCTCTCTCTCTCTCTCTCTCTCTCTCTCTCTCTCTCTCTCGCCAAAGGGAGGAAGGGCTTGATAATAGATTGTTTATCTGGGCGGGATTCAAGAGTAAATAATGGAGCTGCCAACCCGTCATTTTTGTTCTGATCTCCGCCTGGCACTGACGAACGACACGTATTTGCTGTACAAACACACACACACACACTCACGCACACGCACACGAACTTAGCATACATAAAAGTACTTCAGGTGTACAGTATACTTTACACACATATGCAAGTATTTAACAGGCGCAAATACTCTCTCTCACACACACACACACACACACACACACACACACACACACACACACACACACACACATCTACACCCGTCCCATGACCCTGTACGATAACTCTTTAATGAGTTTGTAAAAAAATGAGGACCATTCTAACTTTTGAACATACCCATCCCACCACACTCTTAGGGTTACTGCTGCTGAGCTGGTTCTCTCTCTTTACTCTTACTTTCCTCTTTATTCCTTCTTTCCTTCCTCTCTTTTTCTTGTCTTGTCGTTTTTGTCTTCCTCTGCCTTCTTTTCATCTGTATATCTTCATTCGGCTTTTATTAGTTGTCTTTGTCCTTTATTTAGCTCCTCTGTGTCTCTTTTCCTTTCCTCCTCTTATCTCTCTTCTTCATCTGTCTTTATCTTTACATATTTTTCTCTTCTCATTGCCATATCCATCTCTTTGTTTCCTTTATCTTGCCCCTTTTCTTCTCTCTCTCATCCTCTTCCCTTCCTCCACCACTATTCTTTATCGTATTCTTCTCTGTTTCCTTCTTTTCTACTGAGTTGATAAAAAATGAGCGTCATTATAACTTTTGAACACACCTAAGGTTGGTGGTGCTGAGCTGGTCTCTCTCTCTCTCTCTCTCTCTCTCTCTCTCTCCTTCATTCTTTCCTTTCCTTCATCTATTTCGTTGTCTTCGTTTTTAATCTCACTCATATCCACTTTTTATTTTAGGTCTGATTTTGTCTTTTTTGCATTGCTCCTCTTTATCTCTCTTCCTGATTTATACATCCCTCTTTTCCTTCCCCTTACTTCCCCCTTTCCCTTGTGTCTTATTCCTTGCATTGTTTCCTTTACTTATCTGTTTTTTGGCTTATGCTCTCCATCTTCTCTTCCTCTTTATCACCTTCCTCATCTTCTTTCCTCCAGTCATCTTTATCTTCTTCCTCCTCTTCTCTTCCTCCAATCTTCCTCTTTAACCTCTTCCTCCTCCTCCACCAATCCTCCTCTTTATCCTCTTCTGTTCTCTTCCTCCAGTCTTCCATTTTATTCCTTTCCTCCTCTTCTCTTCCTCCAGTCTTCCTCTTTATCCCATTCCTTCTTTCATCCTCCTCCTCTTCTTCTTCTTCAATGGATTGATAAAAGAATCATTGCCATTATAACTTTTGCACACACCCATGCCAAGCTTTTGTTCCCTCTCTTTCCTTTCTCTCTTTCTCCCCACCTCCTCCTCTTTATTGTGTTCTCTTTCTCCTGTCCCTCCTCTTCCTCTTTATCGTGTTCTTCTCTTATTTCCTCTCAGTAGCGACCTCTTTATTAGCATTTTTCGGTTCATCTTCGTTTTTTTCTGTTAATTTTCGTAATTTTTTTTTGTGGTGGAGGGGAAAGAGGGGGGAAGGGAAAGAGCTGGTGAAAGGGAGAACAGGAGGGAGGGGAGGAGAGAGAGAGAGAATGTGGAGGAATTTCACACTCCAATACCGTGCCGAAGGGAGGAACTTTGATGGCACTTCAGAGGACGGCCGTGTTCTTGAGGTCCTAGGAGGCTCCCTGGCACCTCCTCTTAACCCGCTTAGGCCGGGAACGTATATTTCATTTCATATTTATTTATTATTTTTTTTTTTATCCCTCTTATTTCTCTGCTCCGTTTCCCCCAGATTTCCATCCACCTATGTCTCTCCTTCCCCTCCTCCAAATTTCCTTCCATTTATTTTTCTCCTCCACTCTCCCTCCCTTTTCGTCTTCATCCCACCTATTTCTTTCCCTCCCTCCCCTCTTTTCTTTATCCCACTTACTTCTCCCCTCCTCCTCCCCTCTCTTCTTTATCGCACTTACCTCTCCCCGCCCTCTCCCCTCTCTTCTTTATCACACCTATTTCTTCCCTTTCCTCCCCTCTTTTCTTTATCCCACCTCCCCACCTCCCCTCGTCCCCTAAATTTCATCTCACCCATTTCTTCCTTTCCCGCTTGTCTTTATCCAACTTACTTTTCCACTCCCCCCACTTTACTGTGATGGCGTCTTTTTATATATTATTCCTTTTTTTAACATTCAGTTTAGGGGGAGACTTTTCGAACTGGAGGAGGTTAGAAACAGCCCTTAATAAATCCATCAAGGTGAGAAATTACCATAGATACAGCCTTCATTACCGCCTAGATTGTGAAGGGTCTATAAAACGCATCCACGTACTAAAGAGGTTAACGTGCTTTCTGCCAAAATAAATAAATAAGTAAATAGAAAATAAATAGATGAAGAAGTGCCATAGAGCCCTAAAGCCCACGAAATTCCAGTCCTTCCCCTTGTTCTTAGTGTCTGAGGGTCTCGTTCTTCCCCTCCTCCTCCTCCTGCACCCCTCCTCCTCCTCCTTCTCCTCTACCTCCTTCACCCCTCCTCCATCTCCTTCCACCCTCAGCCCCAGTAAGACATCAGTTTGGCGCCCTTGACCGAGCCTGCTTCCTTTTCTTACATGTGACCTTTGTAAGCCAGGCCCTGTTTCTCTCTCTCTCTCTCTCTCTCTCTCTCTCTCTCTCTCTCTCTCTCTCTCTCTCTCTCTCTCTCTCATAATAATAATAATAATAATAATGATAATAATAATAATAATAAATCATTACCAGAATACGTAAAGAAAAGGGTTATGCATCTATTTACTCATCACTCAGGCCATCATAATTTCAACACGTAGTTCACGAAATTCAGATCTTCTTTCGCTCCTTATCTGTGTATTCATAACTGTCCCTGCTTTTCGTGTGTGTGTGTGTGTGTGTGTTGAATAATTACTTCCTCCTGCCTTTAACCCCATGACTACGAGAGATCAAAGCTGAATAAAATCATCTAGCACTAGCTCCAACATACTTGACCTCTTCCTCACAACTAATCCTTCTGCTTGCTCTGTTAGTCTTTTCTCTCCGTTGGGCTCCTCCGATCACAACCTTATTACCTTAACCTGTCCTATCGCTCCAGTACGGCCTGCGGACCCTCCAGGGAAACGTCGTCTCTGGCATTTTGGAGCTGCGGACTGGGAGGCCCTCAGGCAGTACTTCTTTGATTTTCCCTGGAATGATTATTGCTTCCATGGCCGTGAGCCATCTGAGTGTGCCTTGCGCATTACGGAGGTTATTCTCTCGGGCATGGAAGCATACATTCCTTTCTCATATCCTTTGACTAACGCAAGAAAGCCTTGGTTTAATCACGCTTGTTCTAATGCTGTCCGCAACAAGGAGAAGGCCTACAAAAGGTACCGGAGCCAACCCACCCCTGAATCACATAATCTTTACGTTTCTGCCCGGAATCGTGCTAAGTCTGTTCTTCGCTTTACTAAAAATAATTTCATCCATACTAAATGCTCTCAACTCTCCAACTCGAATTCTTCCCGCTCCTTCTGGCACCTTGCCAAAAATCTTTCTAACAACTTTACCTCATCATCCTTCCCTCCTCTTTTCTACTCTGATGGTTCTGTAGCTATTTCTTCTACTGATAAAGCAGATCTCTTCGCACAGACTTTCTCCTCCAATTCCACCTTAGACGATTCCGGTGCTGTTCCTCCATCACTTCCCCCCTCTGACTTCCTCATGGCTGACATTAAAATTTCTTCAGTTGATGTATTTTCTGCCATTACTGGCCTCAATACTAACAAGGCATATGGGCCTGATGGGGTCCCTCCTGTTGTTCTCAAAAACTGCTTCTGTGCTTACACCCTGCCTAGGCAAACTATTTCGCCTTTGTCTGTCAACTTGTACCTTTCCTTCTTGCTGGAAGTTTGCTCTCATTCAGCCAGTCCCAAAGAAGGGTGACCACTCCCAACCCTCCAACTATCGTCCAATTGCTTTAACGTCCTGTATTTCAAAAGTTTTCGAGTCAGTTCTTAATAAAAAAATTTTAAGGCTTCTTTCCTATCACAACCTTCTTTCCGATTGTCAGTATGGGTTCCGTCAGGGACGCTCCACTGGCGATCTTCTCACCTACCTTTCAGACTCCTGGTCATCCTCCTTTCGGGACTTTGGCGAAAGCTTTGCCATTGCACTTGACATCTCAAAGGCTTTCGATCGAGTCTGGCATAAATCTTTAATTTCCAAACTGCCCTCCTACGGTTTCTATCCTTCTATCTGTGCCTTCATCGCTAGCTTCCTTTCTGGTCGTTCTATAGCCGCTGTCGTAGACGGCCATCGTTCTTCTCCTAGATCTATCAACAGTGGTGTTCCTCAGGGCTCTGTCCTATCACCAACTCTCTTCCTTTTATTCATCAATGATCTTCTAAGCTGTACATCTAACCCTATCCACTCATACGCTGATGACTCCACCCTTCACCTTTCCATTCGGTTCCCGCAACGCCCATCTCAACAGTTACTTCAAGAAACAAGGGATGAGGCTATGGCACACCTAATGTCTGACTTGGCTCATATCTCTGACTGGGGTAAAAATAATATGGTTGTCTTTAATGCATCTAAGACTCAGTTCTTACACCTATCAACCCGACAAAATCTTCCACAGGTATACCCACTAATGTTTAATAATATTCAGATTAATCCTGCATCATCCTTGAACATGCTTGGGGTTTCATTTACTTGGGACTTATCTTGGAAAGATCATATTACATCTCTTGTAAAATCTGCTTCCAAGAGATTGGGTGTGCTAAGCCGACTCCGCTCTTTCTTTACCCCTGCACAATTGTTGACTCTATACAGGGGTTTTATCCGCCCCTGTGTGGAGTACAACTCTCATGTGTGGGGAGGCTCCCCACATACGGCTCTTCTCAATAGGGTGGAGTCAAAGGCTTTTCGTCTCATTAACTCTCCTCCTCTTGCTGACTCCCTTCAACCTCTGTCTCTTCGCCGCACTGTTGCATCTTTATCTCTTTTCTATCGCTACTTTAATGGTCACTGCTCCTCTGAACTGTCTGCTTGCATTCCTCCACCTCTACGACTTGCGCGTAGCACCCGTCTGGCAGCAAACTCTCATCCCTTTTCTGTCCAACTCTCTAATGCAAGAGTTAACCGTTACTCCCAGTCTTTCATTTATGCAACAGGTCAGCTCTGGAACTGTCTCCCTCTGTCTGTATTTCCTCCTGCCTATGATCTCCAGTCTTTCAAACGTAGTGTGTCCAGGCATCTCAAAATGATCGGATCTTGAATTTGGCTCTCTGTTGTATTTTGTTTTTCTCTTGGAGGGAACTGTCACTGCGGGCTCATGGCCTTTGGTTCCTTCTTCCTCGCATAAAAAAAAAAAAAAAAAAAAACATGAAGTAAAATCCGACGTCACCGGATTACACTAAAAATTGAATAAGAGAAACCATCATAAAAAAGACAAACAGAACTCCCCATCATCCCCAAACATGTCGGAATCTTTAATTAGATAATGTTCGTCTAAATATGTAGCGACTTTCCCTTCAAGTTTCGTCCATAAAAGTTTAGTTTAACCGCAGAAGTTCGGGCTAATTGGACGTATAGTTTTGGGAAAGGGTGGGATTTCTTCTTCCGAAAACTGGGAGCCTAAAATGTCAAGCTTCCGTTGTCAATGTGATTTTTTTGTTTTGTTTTTAATTTGCTGGGGAAGACCTGCTGGGTTGTCCGTCAGTTTTGTTTGATCTTTTGTTTTTGAGTTTCGAATGATTGTTTCCTTTGTCGTTTGATTCTTCTGTTCTTGTTTTTCAATTCTGCTCTTTGTGTGATTGAAATGTGGCGATAATGAGATGATGATTGGTGATGATTATGATGGTGATGATGATGATGTGTGTAGCAGGAAACCATCATTCTCTCCCCTCATTATTTAAGATCCTGGTATTTCCCATTGCATTTCTGTTTCCTTCATACTGTTTTATTTACTATATTTGCTGTTACTTGGCTGTCCACATCATCGCTGAAGGACCTCTCGTAGGGAAGAGGTCATAAACAGATCTTCTTTATCTCCTTCAGTACGTACGGTATATATTTTATTGAATTTTAGTTGAGATCACTAAAATATCACATTCATTAATAAAGGACCTCTTGTATTGAAGGGGTGAGTTATTTTGTTTCCACGACGAACTTTAATTAATTATTTTATTTATTTATTAATTTATTAGTGAACGTTAAGCCTACTGTATTTTCAGCTGTTAGAAATCCAAGCAGTCAGATTTACGTTATTTATTTGCTGAAAAAAAAAAAAAAAAAAAAAAAAATAGCATTTCATCACCACATTATAGTTCAGTGTAAAATAAGCGAAATGTAAGGGAAGCTGATAGAGCTTTACGGGAGTTAAAGAGCGGTATTCTAGTACGGTTAGGAAACTTACTAACACCACTTCATTGCCGATTTATATCTGATTCTGCTCCTTTACTATATTCTTGTGTGTTATCATGCAATCTGTGTCGATATTGAAAAAAAAAACATAAGAAGCAAACCAGGGGATATTAATGAGTAGTTTGGAAAATAAATCGTACAGGAAGAGGTGTTAGGGAACCTTCTTACCCTACGAGAATACGGGCCATAGAGTAAGTCGTGACCTGTATTTCGAGATGAGGGGGACGGAGCGGCTGTGGAAAGTAGGATAGTGTGTCAGTCGGGAAATGAGGGAAATGGAGATGGGGGAAGTGAAGGTAGGGAATGGGGAGGGAGGGGAAATAAAGGTAGGGAATGGAGAAGGAGGGGAAATCAGCGAAGTGGGAAGAGGGAGGGAGGGAGAAGGAGGGATGAGAGGGGAGTGAGGGTAATGGGGTGGATGATAAAGGATTGAGTGGGGCGTAGAGTGGGGGTGAGAGGGTAGTGGATGGAAAGGAGAAAAGAGGGGGAGGAAATGAGAGTAAGAGTAGGATGAAAGGAGAGAGAGAGAGAGAGATAGAGCATTCAATAACAGGAAGAAAAAGACAGACTAATGAGAAAAAGGGAAAGAATACTGAATGAAAAAGGGGAGGGGAAGGGTAAGGGAAAGTGGGGGGAGGAGAGTAAGGAGAGAGGAGAGGAGAGGAGAGGAGGGAGGAGAGGAGGGAGGAGAGGAGAGAGGGGGGGGATAACTAGTGAATGAAGGCATCTAGGGACATGACACGAGCAAGGCGGTAG
Source organism: Coenobita brevimanus (assembly GCF_032717465.1). NCBI lineage: Eukaryota > Metazoa > Arthropoda > Malacostraca > Decapoda > Coenobitidae > Coenobita > Coenobita brevimanus. The sequence goes on along the minus strand of NC_137045.1, from coordinate 12,929,425 downwards.
TTAGGTCATGAATTGTGTTTGGGAATACACGCGTAACGAGGTCGAATGCAATTAGTGGGTCATTAAGGTGGGCTGTTAAGAACCTCGATGTCATTAGCAGGGTAATTAAGATCCTAATTGTCTTCCGATACGGTTATTGTTTATTGATGAGTTTTTTTTTTTTTATCTGTCTCGCTGTATCTGTTTACCTCTGTGTTTAGATTCTCTCTCTCTCTCTCTCTCTCTTAGTCTCCGTCACATTCACTCTCACTCCGACTGACTCTCACTCACTCTTACACACAACTCTCTCTCCTGCCGTCACTCTCCCTGACTCTCACACTTTCCCTCTTTTCTGTTTTCCTCCAGCGCCCTAATCCATTTTCCCTCCCTACTGTGTCTCGAAATATCCAACTTTCCTTAAATTTTAGTCTATTTGTCGATTTCCCCTCTCCTTCAGCCACTTTCCTCCGTTTAGCCTCTCTCTCTCTCTCTCTCTCTCTCTCTCTCTCTCTCTCTCTCTCTCATTTTGTCGCAGCTTTTTTTTCCATTTGTCTCTCCTGACAAAATCCTGCAAAGATTAGAATTGGTGATATGAGAGAAGCAGGACAGAGATGGAAATAGTAAAAAATAAACAGTAGTAAAAGAAAAATTGCTTAAAGTCAAAGTATATAGAAAAAACACAACAAAGAAAAGGAAGAAGCATTTGTGCAAAGGATTTTTTTTTTTTTTTTTACAGTTGAAGCTAGATATTTTTTGTCAGTATTTTCTAATCACTGAAGTTAGTTTTTTTTTCTATGGTCTGACTCGGGGCTTAAACTGTACCCTTTTTACCCTAACTTAGCCTAGAATTGCCTCCCCTCCCCAGTCTTCACCTAAAATTGCTTCCCCTCCTCTGACTTGCCCTAAAATTGCCATCCTTCCTCCAGCTTGACCTAAAAATGCCATCCCTCCGTTAATTTGGCCTAAAACTGCCATCCCTCCATTTTCAGTGCTGATGTATAGCAATAGATTAGCACTTGAATATGATGCTAGTCACGAAAATGAGCAATGGGAAGGGTGTAGGGTAGTAACATTGTCTTTTTCCTCCATTAAGCTGCGTGAAAAGAGTAACAAAAGGGAAAAAAATCTTGGCCAAGTTAGTGTGAAAGACGTATAGACATTCCGTTCTTTATTCACGGTAGAACTCGCCTCGTTTATGATGGTTGTGATGGTAACCTAGTAAGTGGATGCTTTTATGACATGTGTATGGGTCTTGTGGTAGGCAGTAAAGGCTGTTTTATTAATATTAATGTCCACAAACTGTTCCTTTCTCTTCGGCGACCCACTATTGAACCCTCACTGGAAAGAAGTTGGGAAAGAAAAAGAGTGAATCAAGAGGGAAAATACAGAATAGGAGAAGGATCAGTAATATAGTAAAAATCCGTGATAAAACATTGGCCTTTTGGTTTTCGTTTATATGGGAGAGAAAACAAAAACTGTTGGTTTACGTTAAATGGAAGATAAAACAGAGGCTTTGTGGGTTTACGTCAGTGTGGGAGATAAAACAGAGGCCTTGTTGGTTTTCGTCTATGTTGGAATAAAACAAAGGCTTTCTTGGTTTACGTCAGTGTGGGAGATAAAACAGAGGCCTTGTTGGTGTACGTCAGTGTGGGAGATAAAACAGAGGCCTTGTTGGTTTACGTCAGTGTGGGAGATAAAACAGAGGCCTTGTTGGTTTACGTCAGTGTGGGAGATAAAACAGAGGCCTTGTTGGTTTACGTCAGTGTGGGAGATAAAACAGAGGCCTTGTTGGTTTACGTGAAGGTTTACAGAGCCAGGGTGGAGCCAAGACAGCTTCACGCCCGCTTACGCTCTTTATTTATGGGAGGGAAAAACCTGGGGAGAGGAAAAAGTAACCTTTTTTTTTTTTTTTCTTTTAAGAGAGAGAGAGAGTGGTTTGGAAGGAGATGCTAGCTTAGATATATTGGAATTTTGTACGGAAAAAGTTTTGAGATATAAGAAAGAAAGCTGAGTAAATGGAGATGATAGGAAGTTTTCTTTAAGGACCTTTTAAGCTCTGATTTGATGCCAGTGTGGTACATGGGTGGCTTTAATTGGAGCTGGATTCTCTCTCTCTCTCTCTCTCTCTCTCTCTCTGTCTCTCTGTCAGTGCAAAGCATTCATCAAGCATTTTTCCGGTATTTCCAGCAAGGGGTGATTTGTTTATGGTATTTTGACTGCAAATAGAAAATAAATGAAAAATTAATACCTTCCCCACCTAGAAGTTAGCATTTCTTCCGAGCAAATCTGGCAGGAAAATGTAAGAAGAACCTCTACGCAGAAATACTGATTAGACATGAAAAAATAGATGAAGTGTTACTGTAAAAGCATTTAGTTTATAACAATTGGTTGGGAAATATCCAAGAGATACTCCTGGTTCAGATATCTTTGCTTACTCGAGGTGTTTCGCATGTGGTCTGTATGAAATATTGTAAAAACCATCTGGACGAAAAACACAGCAAATACCGATTTATACCATAGGTTCTCTTTTAAAATCGAGAACTGAAGTATAGTTCGATCGGTAATATTCAACTGTTCATTTGCCGTTAATAGTCATTGTTGTATGATGATGATGATGATGATGATGATGATGATATCAACATCATCATCATCATCATCATCATAACCCTCTTTCTCATTTATAAATGTGGTGGGGGAGTTGCAGAAAACAGGAACAGGAAAGTAGTTAATTTGGAGAGCTATCTAATGGATCTCCCTTAAAACCGTATCAAAACATAAATTAGATATTAACGAATTCATCAATACTGAGTCAGTAAGCGTACACGGCAGACCTGGGGGAAGCGCCTCCAAGGCAGCTGCAACCTCACCTGTATGTCAAGACCCCCCAAAAGGGAATCATGCCTCTCTTTACTTTCTTTACATCACCCAGCCTGTCCCTTTAGCCCGTTCAGCACGAAGATGTTTATAATATTTTTGTACCGATATTGTTCAGCTTAGGAGAAATCTTTGTTACTGCAGCAGCTGGTCATAACCCTAATCAATCCATTCGCTACTATATATCATTCTTGATTGACTAAAAAAATCGTCTGATGGTAAGAAGTGCTGATTAGGCAAACATTCGTTTGAAAGAAAGGGTTCTTTATGCTTTTAGGAAAATTTAGAGAATTACCGTAAGCACAGGTTTCAGTTTTGTGTATTTTTTCAGTCTCAGGAACTGTCTGCCTAGTTTATGCTCAGAGTTGGATATACAGGAATTAAAAAAAAAGAAAAAATGAAAAGTATGGGCGATTTTCGGTCTGAATTAAACGGTTTAGCAAACATCGCAAGCGCAATATCACTACGCAAACATCTTCCTGAGAGGTTTTACTTTTCCTTCCACGTACTACCTTTGCTGCACCATGATTAAACGTCCACTCTTACCCCACTTTCGTATCGTACCATCGCATCTACCACAACGACCACTACGAGCGTGGCCCCTTTCTTGCCTGACTGGTTTTTATGCTACCATCAGCCACCGTAACTTGCACATCAACCCCTTTATTGCTACCACCGTCTACCGCCGCAGCTACCACTACAGCTACCAACACCACTGCCTTCCACTTCCACCTACCACCACTGCAGCTACCAACACCACTGCCTTCCACTTCCACCTATCACCACTGCAGCTACCAACACCACTGCCTTCCACTTCCACCTACCACCACTACAGCTACCAACGCCACTGCCTTCCACCTCCACCTACCACCACTACAGCTACCAACACCACTGCCTTCCACTTCCACCTACCACCACTACAGCTACCAACGCCACTGCCTTCCACCTCCACTTACCACCACTACAGCTACCAACACCACTGCCTTCCACTTCCACCTACCACCACTACAGCTACCAACGCCACTGCCTTCCACCTCCACCTACTACCATCAGCCTTACCTATTCTAAGTACCTAACTGCCTCCATCAGCTAACCACCACCACCATCACCACCACCTAACCACCACCATCACGACCCAATCACCTTCACCACTTAACTACCACCACCACCACCACCTAACCACCTTCACCACTTAACTACCACCACCACCACCTAACCACCTTCACCACGTAACCACGTCCACCACCTTCGCAACCATCTGCACCCAGCACGTCCATCTGAGTGACAAGTAAAATTGGGCTGCGGTTGAGCTGCTACGTCTGCCAGCACCTCGGTCAAGATGGATGGAGGACGGGAGAGGCGAATATAGAATACCTCGCCATGCATAAATACATACATGAAGACTCCCTGTGTATGCATACAGTACGTTCATGCATACGTCACATTCCGTACACACACACACACACACACACACACACACACACACACACACACACACACACACACACACACACACACACACTTTGAACGAGTGGTTTTACAATATTTTTTTCTGACGTAGATGAACCCCCTAATGTTAGAGAGCAACCTAAACCGACGAGAATAAGAACCTAGCTCCATCCTCCGTAGCCATGGCTCGAAAACGTTCTCCTGTGCTGAATAAAACCGTCTAGAAATGGCAGGAATGCAATGAGGAACACTATATCGGATTGAAGGGGTCAATTCCTTCCCTGCAATATTCCTCCACTACAGTATTCCTGCACTGCAAAAATATCCTGCTGAGAGAGAGAGAGGAGAGAGAGAGAGAGAGAGAGAGAGAGAGAGAGAGAGAGAGAGAGAGAGAGAGAAATTCAAGCCGACGAGAACAATATATTACTTCATCAAATAACACGCCACATATATCACAGAAGCTTCTTAGTTTTATTAGCCTACCGTCACAGTTAAGGAGAGAGAGAGAGAGAGAGAGAGAGAGAGAGAGAGCATTAGCTTAACCCTCTCAACGCGACGAGTCTGTTGCATTTTATACAGGCTTCATCCCTTCAGTGCCATGACATCAATAATTTACTCTTGTCATTTCCCTGCGATCCTAAGCAGCTTGGAAGTGACGTTTTGAACTGGGGAGATTAAACACAGGCATCATGAGCTAGTTTCTTGATATGACTGCTCCTCTAAGCTGAATAAAATTGTCTGGTAAAAGCAAGAATGAACTGCGAGGGATATCGTACTGAACAGGTTAAGGGAGAGTCCTTGTATTGAACGGGTCAGGGAAGGCTCCATGAAACCCCCTGTACTTTGAAAGGCCAATACTATGATGGATAAAGTAGTGTGTAGATAATAAGGATGGAGTGGATGAATTCGCTCTTGGATGGAATTGGTTGTTATTATTATTATTATTATTATTATTATTATTATTATTATTATTGCTACCGCCAAATCATTTTATTCAGACCAGTTATAACTCCTCGTACTGAAGGGGTTAGAAACTCCATTAAGCAAGGAAAGAGATTTCAGTTAGACGAAAAAAAACTTCCTTGTGATGTATAGTTCCAATATATAAATGTTTTTTTTTTTTTTTCAAACACATCGAAACAATACATTGTAATTCCCATTTCTCAGTTTTCTCTCGGATCCTTGCTGTTTCCAATCTTCCTGCTCCTCCCAAGACACTCGCCTGCAGCCATTTCCCCTCCCTTCCTTCCCCCATCCCCCTTCCCCTCTGTCTTCTCCCTTCCCCTCTCCTACCCCCTTACCTTTCCTGTCTCCCTCCCTCTCCCCATTTCTCCTTCTTTCTCCCTCCCTTCCCCTTTTCACTCCCCCCCCTCTTCCTCCCCTGCCCCTTCCCCCTCCCCCTCCCCTTTTTTCTCTTCCCCGTACCCATCTCCCTCGTTGTAATACAGTGAGAGGCTCCGTTATCAGAGGGTTCGATCAGGCGGCCCCAGGGGTGTCCGACGATCATGCCTCTTCTGTCTCACTCATGTAATTCACTGCCGCCATCGCTACTCAGGTACACGATCTCTCACCAGTCTCTCCGTTACTCATTCTCATCATAGTTACTCACTGATAACTTTACTCAGTCTCACCATTCTCTCTCTCTCTCTCTCTCTCTCTCTCTCATACATTATACCGGTACATTATCTTGTGTATGTATGTATGTGTGTATGTCTGTATCAATTTATCCATCTATCTATCTATCTATCTATCTATCTATGTCTCAAGGATAGAAGGAGAACGGCGTGGTTTGGTGTGAATGGAGGGCCTAGTGGGTTAACGATGGTATGATTTATATTCCATTCTTTCCTCCTTCAGACGATTTTGCCCCGGCGATTTGTGACCTGGAGGGGTTAGATACAGCCTTCCTTAACTCCTTCGCTGAAAAGGCCTTCCCTAAATCTCAAGAAATTTCCTTTTCGTGAGCAAGAAGAAAAGATGACGATCTCGGAGGGAGGGGTTAAACTGAGGGATGCTGGGGGAACATATTGGCTTTACATGTTTTGAAAGCCTGGGGTGGTGAGAGAGAGAGAGAGAGAGAGAGAGAGAGAGGTGAAGAAAAGGGGTAAGTAGAAGGGAAAAAGGAGATGATTCGAAAAGGGATGAAAGAAAGAATGGAAGGGAGGGAAGAAGATAGGAAAAAAAGGAGGGTGAAAAGAGGGAGGAGAGAGACATTAAAAAGGCAGCGGAGAGGAAAGGGGTGAGAGAGGAGAGGAAAAAAAAAAGAGAGGGAGGAAGAGAGAGAGGCTGAGAGGAGAGGGGAGAGAGTGGAGAGGAAAGAAGAAAGAGGGGGGAAGAGAAACAAAATGATGGAAAAGAGGAAGAAATCGAGAGGAGGGGGAGGAAGGAAAGGAAGAGCAGGGGAGGGGGGGAGGGGAAGGTGGGAAGGATGAAGGAAGAGGAAAGACTATAGGGAGACTAAAAAAGGGAAGTAAGGGAAGGCACATTGAGAGAGTGGCTTAGAACATATGAAAAGAAGGAAGGGAGAAGGAGAAGGAGAGAGAAGGAAGGGATAATATTAGAGGAGGAGGAGGAAGAGGAGGAGGAGGAGGAAGGAACTGAGAGGAAGAGAGGGAGGGGGAGGGAAGGGGAGGTAGGTACGTTGAGGGAACACTGAAGAAAAATTGCCCAGCCAAATTCCTCCCTAAACTTGCAGCAAACCACAACTTTTCCTCTTTATTGTTTTTCCTCACATTCATCTTCCTCTCACACTGTTCTTTATCATCCTATTTTATTACGGGTAAGCGAACCGTACTGTCACCCCTTCAGTTCATACGAGATTAGTAAAGCGTCCGGTGCCAAAGAAATAAATAAGATTTCGTCACAACATGCCCACGATTATAACATTTAGCCTTATACTGTGTGGCTCAGAAATAGCAGTCACTTTGAAATTCATTTGGTGGCATCTTGTGTTTCGGGGACGGCGCAGTCTGCTGATGTGGGTGTGGGCGTGGCAAATGGAGCAGGGTAGACATTGATAACATTGACTGAACCGTCCCTGCAACACACCTGAAATTAGCTGACAGAGTGGAAAAGGAGCGCTGTGCTTGAGCCATTCATTAGTCTCTCTCTCTCTCTCTCTCTCTCTCTCTCTCCACTTTCATACATTCTTTTAGTATTTGTCATTCCCTCCTCCATGCTTAATCAGTTTCTCATTCCCCCTTACACTCTTCGTCAGTCAGTCATTCCCTCACACACATATTAGCAGTCTCATTCCAGCAAACACGCATAGTCAGACTCTCATTCCTTTCATAGTCTCTTCAAATATTTTCTTCGCCGGTTACTCATTCCCTCTCACACTCTTAGTCAGTCTCATTCCACTCACAGTCTCTCATTCCAAAATACACTGTATCAGTCTCTCATTCCACACTCCAGTCTCTTTCCATCATACACTCATAGTCAGTGTCTCATTCCATCACAGTTTCTCATTCCCACATATACTCTCTTAGGCTGTCAACCAAAATACATCACAAAACAGTCAGTCGGACAGCATTGGAAAGGTGGAATGTCTTACGTTTCCAGCAGAAGTAGTACCAGACCTCTCAGGGATGTCCAAGTATTGTATCATTGGTTGTACTGTATGTTTCTGCTGAGCCTAAGACGAAGAGAAGCTACGTCTAAGCCGAATTAGTTTGCCTGGTAGGAGTAAGAGTTAATAGTTGGAATTTTCTTTATTGTTAGAGCATTAATTCCTCGACTTCGGTGACCCATCTCCAGACAGTTTTACTCAGCTTTGGACAGAGTCTACTTAGTGCACGTAATCATTAAGGCTATAATTCTATACCGTCGCCAGTTCGGAAAGTCTCTCCAAAGCTGAATGAAAAGGTTTGGTGACAGAAAGAATACAATATAAAAAATAGGTCAGAAAGAATAAAATAAAAAAATAGGTCATTCGGATTGAAGGAATGAAGGACATACATTTTCAGCAAAATATAACCAGACTCTTCAGGAGCTAAAATGACATAGTATCTCCCTTGAATATTTATTTCCTTCTCCCAGTTTTCTCTGGCAAAAGTCTTACCAGCATTTTCAGAAACAGGGTTACAGTGTCCCTGACGACCATTCTCTGTTTTCTCGCACAAATTTTACTGACGTTAACAGTAACCAAATTGAAGCAGTATTTCGAATGGATATTTTATTTTTATTTTTCTGACAAATGTGTTGCAATTATCTTCAGTTTAAACAAAGCACAATAAAACAAAACAACAAAAATCATATGGCTATCTTCCGTAGTTTCTAGACATATTTTAACATTTCCGTCCCATTTTTTTGAAGTAACATAGTTATGTGGTATATATATCAGACTCTTCAGAAGTTATATATATATATATATATATATATATATATATATATATATATATATATATATATATATATATATATATATATATATAGAGATGTGTGTGTGTGTGGGTGGGTGTATAATGTAACATGAGTCTTACACACACATTATCATTGAACGGCATAACGCTTGGAATTTCACAATCAATTTTCCAGCAAAAGTCTCACCGCAAAAGCCTTTTCTGGTATAAAAATGGCACAGTATTCCCTTTATGGGTATCTCGCTTCCTTTTCTCTGTTTTCCCTGTCCGTGTTTCCCAGAGGTTGTATTTGTCAATATTGTGAGGAGACGCACCGAACCCACGGCGCAGACATTTGTGCCGAGGCAAACTTTCCCGCGTGCACAACACCGGGAAAGAATAGCAAGTAACAGGTTGGGAGCAGGCTGGCTCGTCTTGCCGGAGTCTGCGGTGCGAAATGGGAGGTGTTATTCTCGGGTACAGATGGAAAATGTTATTTTCGTTGTTGAGCTTTTAACTTGTTTTTTTCCTTGTTCTTTCATACGATGACGGTATATTTATTTATTCATTTATTTATTTTTGGTTGTTCTTGCTAGTTTTATGTGATTTATTTATGTATAAAAAAAAAAACTGTCCAGTTTGGAAAAAATTTGGTAACCTGAAATACTCGTGTGACGGTTGCAAGCATAACCTTGAGAAAAACAGTAACGGGTGGGATACTTTGTATTTTCTTTTCTCTGGCACGAATTGAAAAGAAAAAAAAAAATACCATTCTGACGAAATTAGAATACGATAGTCAGGCGATGAAAGAAACTTTTTTTTTTTTTTTTTTTTTTTTTTTTTTTTTTTTTTAAGAACAACTGACAGTTGAGAGCAGGCTTACTTGTTTTTCGTCCTTCGACGAAGAAAATGGAAGATTCCATTTTTCCTTGCAGTTACGGTGGGGACGCAACACAGTCTTACTACACAGTCATTCCTGTTTTGTCCATCTCTTTAATGCAATAGTTAAATGGTACTTTTTTTCTTTTTTTTTTTCGTACACTGCCATACAACTCTGAAACTGTCTTCCTCAGTCGGTCATTCCCACTGTATGTGACCTCCAATCTGTCCAGGCATCTTGAAATCAACGGATCTTGGTTTTGGATGTCTTTTGTTTCAGTTCTGTTTAGATGGGACAAGGTTTACATGCCTTTGTCTTTATAAAATAATGGAATAAACTGTTATGACGGTAGCAGGAATGAAGCGATGATTCCATCGTACTGAAGGGGTTAACTCATTTTATCTTTCCCCCCCTTCCTTCACCCCCCCCTCCCTTTTTCACATATTTCCTTCCACACTCCTCCTTCCTTCCACGTTCCCATCCCTTTTCTTCCTTCCTTATACCTGCCCCTCTTGCTGTTCTCCCCCTTCCTCATCCTCCCTTCTCTCTTCATCCCCCCCTTCTCTCTTCATCCCCTTTCCCTTATCCCCCCCTTCTCTCTTCGTCCCTTCCCCTCTCCTCTCCAATCTTCAACAAACTCATTCAGCTGCCTTTGCCATTGGGAATATTAATCTCTTGACTTTGATGGGAACGTCTGTGAAGAATGGAAGTGGAAGCCCCCGGCATCTAAGGCGGACAGACCAATCGATGAGTATGATAGTAATTAATTTTGTCAGTCTTTGTTTGGCGGGGACTGTGAGGTGCATTTATGAAGAAATATTCATAAGAAATATATTTGTAGAGATGGTCTGGTTCGTGAGGTACAGTCAGGATTCCAGAGGCTTGTGTGGTGAGTGTCTGGCCTCATTCACTCGGCATGCTATTGATAGTTCTTCCTCTCCTTTTTTTTCTCCTTCTTTGTTTAATGAATCCTGTATTACCATTCCTTAACTACGAAAATGGAGATTAGGGTGAAGAGGGGAACAAGTCAAGAGTGAGAGCAGTGGAAATGAGTTACTTGAGAGGAGCATGTGGAGTGACGTGGAGGGACAGGTTGACGAATGAAGAAGTGAAGGAACGTTGTGGGGTAGATGTGGATGTGGTTGAAAAGATTAGGAGAAATACACTGAGGTGGTTTGGACATGTGGAGAGAATGGAGAATGAAAGACTGACTAAGAGGGTATATGTAGGTGAGCTGGAGGGAGGGAGAGGGAGGGGTAGACCGAGGATGAGGTGGAGGGATGGAGTTGAGAGGTATATGAGGGAGGGGGGGTGAGTTGGGGGGAGGGGAGTCAAATGGTGGGTGACAGAGTGACTTGGAGGCGTTTTGTCTGCGGCCACCCTTTTCGGGATTAGGGCGTCGGGCGATAGATAGATAGATAGATAGATTATTATTATTATTATTATTGTACATAAATTCTTTGAGGAGCAAAATTTTAATCATTCTGGATGGAGAAACAAGTGTGATATCGGGAAAGGTGATAAAGGAAGGAGCCTCTGGTGATAAGGTCGGTAGTGCGTGCGTTTACTGATCCTCCAACTTGGGTTCGAGCCCACCCGAAGGCGAACGTTTCTCTCTCTCTCTCTCTCTCTCTCTCTCTCTCCACCCTTGTACTGTACCTGTGCGTAAAGCGTTGGGCGGGGGCACTTCTCCAGAAAAAAAAAAAAAAAAATTGTTTCTTGTTCCGTCGGATAAGTTACTCCTCGGGACGCGATAAGCACATCTTCAACTTATAGTACAGCTCCCCCCCCCCCACAAGAGACGTGTGCAAACCGGCCGCTGCAGTACATTCGAATATTCATTCATTCATTCATTCTTTCGTTCATTCATTCATTCATTGATTCATTCATATGTACATTAATATATACATTCACAAATACATACGTATCTCTAGGGTCGTATTTTCATGAACTTTCTATTAGGCTGTTTAGCACCTTTTCCTTACCGATTTATTGACTTTTATGGCACCAGGTCTATCCCCAATGAATCCTCGTTCCCGGCAATTTATTTAGTTTAGTGCATCTTGAACCCCACCCTTAGGGACTTCCGTTTTCTTTGAAGCTTATTTTGCATTTTTTCGTTAACGACATATTGACTTTACTACGCCTTACTACCCCTAATAGATTCTGCCCACAGCGATTTATTTTGTGTAGAACTCTCTGTACCCTCCTTCGCCCAAGAGATTCCCAAAGTGATTTATTTGTAAGTCTTTGAGATTGACTTTGACACCGTGCTACCCTCCAAGAGATTCTGTCCCCCGTGATCTATGTTGTGTATAATGCCATGTGCCCTCCTCCACAAAGAATTCACCAAGCGATTTATGCTATTTCTAACTCTCTGATGACATCCCTCGAGGTAGGAGCGACCTCATGTTGTCCCCGATTCGTACCCAGATGAGATTGTGTTAGCGAACCTCCCACCCCAAGCAAGGTGTTAATAGAGATGAAAGGGAGGAGGGAGGGGTATTCAATTAATCAGGGAACCCTTTACCTGGTTGGCTGGGTAACGCGGAGATTCATAACAGCAGGGAACAACAGCAGGATGGTGGTTGTGTGGGAAACGGTCACCTCTTGACGGTGCAATACTACCACCTCTCACTGATGGATTGGATGGGTGCATGGATGGGTGGATGGATGGATGGATGGATGAACTGGTGGATAAAGTGACTGGTTGGTTGCATAATTTACCTCACGCTTAGTTGGTTGAGTAACGTGGGTGATCCATAACAACAGTATTAGCAACATTAGGGTGGTGGTCCTAACACCACTACAAAACGCGCGCACGCACACACACACACACACACACACACACACACACACACACACACACACACACACACACACACACACACACACACACACACACACACACACACACACACACACACACACACACACACACACACACACACACACACACACACACACACACACACACACACACACACACACACACACACACACACACACACACACACACACACACACACACACACACACACACACACACACACACACACACACACACACACACACACACACACACACACACACACACACACACACACACACACACACACACACACACACACACACACACACACACACACACACACACACACACACACACACACACACACACACACACACACACACACACACACACACACACACACACACACACACACACACACACACACACACACACACACACACACACACACACACACACACACACACACACACACACACACACACACACACACACACACACACACACACACACACACACACACACACACACACACACACACACACACACACACACACACACACACACACACACACACACACACACACACACACACACACTGGCCTTCTTCGTCCAGTGTGTGGTGCTCTACAAAGGGGGTGTAATATTGGAGAAGCTGTGACGACGCAAAGGGGAAAGGGCCGGGTATAGAGCGTTGTTGTGGTGAGTTCGTGAGAGGCTGTGTATGTGTGTGTGTGTGTGTGTGTGTGTGTGTGTGTGTGAGAGAGAGAGAGAGAGAGAGAGAGAGAGAGAGAGAATGAGGTACTGAAATGTAAGTTGTGATAATGTAACTTGTGGCTGTATGGGGCGTTAAGTGTAAGTTATGGCAGTGTGACATATAGCACTGTAACGTGCAGCAGTGAGAGGTTTGGCAATAAGAGGTGTGGCAGTGGGAGGTGTGGTAGTGTCCCCTGTTGCCCAGTGATTATACTAACAGCCTGTATTATTGCACCATTTATCCTGACGTCATTCCAAAATTACACCTGTCTCTCACCATGCATAAACAGATAATAGCGGTGTGCAAATCTTCATAGGAAAGCGAACCATTTCCTTAAGTTCCAACAAATCTCTATCTAGGTTTTGGTTAATGCTGTGTTTCTTGCTGTAAGTAGTCTCGTACGGTGAGAAGGCCTCTTGGATCCTCATCCCTACCAAAATGTATCAGTATAAGGCACGGTATCAGTGTCTCAATTCAGAGAGTATTAATATTAGAAAAATATAAATAATGTGTTAAGAGATTGTCAACTCTTTGATCACGAGTGGTTCTTATTGAGCTAAAAAGAATCGCAGTATGTAAACCAAAAGCTGACGAGAAGTCATCGTGCTTAAAAAGTCAAGGAAGTTTATTTAAAACCCATTGAGTACGACAAATTCTTCCTAGGCTGAGTAACAGTTTCTCGTAGTAGCTATAGTTAATTCACTTTAACTTGGCGGAGATTTTCGCCGATCTGGAGCTAATTTCTCGAAGTTAAATGGGACCAGGACATTGCTGTGGTTCTACATCCATCCCATAGCACTACTTCGTGACTAGCATGTTCATAGTTCAACATTTACGTTGAAGTGATGGCAGTTTTACACCTAGGTAAAATGACCACATATAAAGTAGATCAATAGTCCTTTTAATGAGGTTTTGGTTGAATATACAAAATAAATGTCTAAGGGAGCATTACTATGTCTATTTTACTCTAAGTTGGCCAAAAATTGCTGTCTCACCATCTTCAGTGCTCACTTGAAATAATAGATAAGCACTAGAATATGATGCTAATCACAAAGAAGTTCTGTTGAAAGGATGTCAGGCTGCACTATTATCATTTTCTGCCACTGAGCTACGTGAAATGAGCTGCAAAAGAACGAAAATCTGGGCCAAGTCAGAGTTAAACCAGTATAGGCAACCTCTTAAGCTCACGAGAGAGCGACGTTGAGTAGATACATCAGAGGATCACATTGTTTTAAGCAGAAATAGCGAATCTTGAGGCCATCCCTGAATTGAGTAGTGTCCTCTGAGGTGCAAGATTAATATCCTATCATTACCTGTCGTGTAAGAACCTAGGCATATGAGTGCGTCGTGTACTAACAGTCTCGTTATTCTGTCGGCTGTTTTTCGTTTAGATAATTGCAGGTAAATACTAAACTTTTTTAGAAAATGAAAAAAAAAATTACTTCTAATCAGTCATTGTAATAAGTCTTTTCTTAGCAGTTAGCTTTTTGTGAGTGCTAGTAGCCTGTCATTAGTTGGGGTAAATCTTGAAACGCACGATATAATAAAACTATATTCTATTTCCTGTAACTTGGTCTAAAATTGCCATCTCTCCATCGAAGATGCCGAGTTGTAGCAAGAGATTAACACTAGAATATTATGAGAGCTACTAATTAATACTTTGGAAAGGAACTAGAGCCGTAGTATTTCTGTGCCATTGAGCTACATGAAATATAACTGAAAGAGGACCAGAATCTGGTCAAGCTAGAGCAAAAAAAGGTTCTGTTGCTGAAAATACCAAAATGTATGAATAAGTGTAATAAACTTGGGCAGCTGTCATCCCAGAAGGTTCATCCAATCACGGCTCAGCATTCATGTTAGGGACGTGAGCCAGCTTTGCCAGATTAAAGTAGATACACTATATCAGCCACTCATTCATGTCATCAGGCACGCAGGTAGGCGGAGAGGCAATTACTGTGGAATGTTGGAACACTGAGGGACAAGCGAGGGAGGAGAAGAGCATGAGGATAGAAAGAATGAGCTGGAATTCAATTGGACCGAAGGGGGATGAAGGGAAAGTTGGCGAGGTTGTGAGTGAAGGAATAAAATTGAGTTGAAAAGCGTAAACCCTATTCGAGCAAAATGATTCAGAGGCAAGTCGTTAATGATAAAAGGCAGTCCCATGGTAGCCCCCACCCCCCCTCCCTCTTGTTGGTGAAGGGGTCCAAGGTTTGGCTAGCATAGTTCTAAACGGTTTTGATAGTAAGTGACTGGCCTACTGTACTGGTAGTGACATTTTACGATGGATGATTGCAAAATTATCCTTGAAGAAAACATTTAAAAAAAAAGTTCTTAACAGTGGCAGATTTTTAAAAAAAGGTGTAACCATAAGTGAGGTACGCAAGATGTCAATTTTTGTTGAGAAAAAAGAAAAAAAAGAAAAAGAAAATAGGAGAAGGCATAGAAGCAAAAAAACTCATAACATTAAATGACGAGAGATGAGAGGGGAAGAATGGTGAAAAAAAAAAAATGAAGCAAAGTATGACACCAAAATATAGTTAAATATGCTGTGGGAATGGGACACAGTAAAAAAAAAAAATAAAAAAATAACCAAAAACGGAAAATACGACACAAACCACACCAAACCACAGGGAGTGAGGGATATAGAGGTAAACGTTATGCATATATTAGAAGACCCAGGACAGAGATTAACCCAGCATGTGAACAGCAAACAGGCAAACAAACAGGCAGGTAGACATACAGACAGGAAACAGGTGGGTGTCAGAGTTGGCCCCTCGCACCTTATGATAGTAGAAGAGGAACTGAATCAAATAAAAAACTTATAAGAAGAGGTCCATCAGCCGAGTAAATAGCCAGTCAGATTAAAACACATACATTACAAAACAGAAAAAGACAGAATACCGAACCAAGTAAAGGGACACAAAGCTCTGCAAAAATGTCTGAGACGAGCATAAGAGCGCAAAGTAAAGAAAAAAAAAAGAATGAACAAGGAGGGGGCCGTCATGCTTACCGTCATATCAGAAAACCCAGAATAGAAGTTAGCTACTGTGTGGAAGACAGACAGACAGACAGACGGACTGACAGCAGGCGGATGTCAAGGGTGTCTGCAACCGAATTATCCCCTTGAAGAAACTGATGTCTAGTCTATTCATGCTATATCCGGACGATTTTATTCAGCTCATGAATGACATCTCACACTGAAGGTGCCTTTGAAAGTTGTATCTTACTTCTCCAGTTCGAAAAATCTCTCCTGCACAGAATGGAATCGCTTAAAGGGATCAAAAATAAGGTTTTAAAAAGTCTTTGTAATGCTTGAGTTACATGCGGAAGCAATGGAAAAAGCTAAAAAAAAAAACACAGGAAATAAACGTCCACACTCAGCAGAAAAACAGCTCAATGCCAACCCTTAAAAACGAATGAAGAGGCATAAATCCAGATATAAAAGACCAACAAATCTACACTTAGCGTAAAATACGAAAAAAAAAATAAGAGGTTGAATAGGAGAGAAATACGACAAAAAAAAAAAAAAAAGGTAGAATAGGAGGAAAAAAATTAGAGATACAACCCAAACAAAGCCACAGGGAGCAGGAGAAGCAGACACAACCATGTTTATATCAGAAGACCAGGACAGAAGTTACAAAGCAAGCTGATAGCAGGAAGGCACGGAGGCAGCAGGAAAATGTCAGGGTATCAGAGGGGCCTGGTCGAACAAGAGAGAAAATAGCCAACAGACACACAGACAGGCGAGGAGGGAGGCTGGGGTGAATCTGAGTTTCTAAAAAATGAATAAAAAGGGAGAAGCCAAACAAGGAAAGACACACAGAATAACAGAAAATCGAAGACAGTGACCAGAATAAGAAAAAAAAAAACATAAGCCAAAGGAAAAACAGATATTGACCAGAGTAAGAAAACCGTCGAAGTAAAATCATATAAACCAAACACAGGCTGCATGTAGCTGAAACGAAGGGCAATGGAAATAAAAAAAAAAAGTGTACATGAAAAACACATAAACCAGATAACAAAACCCCACTGATCATACATACATCAAAGACCAAGGACAGACAGACAGACTGAGGTTAGACAACAAGAGAATAACAGCAGACAGGCAGACAGAAGAACAACAGCAGAGAGGCAGATGGTGAGGCAGATGACCTAGGGGCTGTATCTGGCCTAATGAACCTAGCAGTTATTCTGGGTAGGCACTTGTCTGCGTGTGTCTCGCCAGGGAAACACGTGTATCACCTTGTGTACTGGGAACGCCTAGAGCAGTACGTGTATACACTGATTGCTGGCGATGTACAGGTATTGTGGGGATGGTTTTTCGTTTCTCTCTCTCTCTCTCGCTCTCTCTCTCAGCTACAAACCCCTTCACGAGGCTAACCTAGGAACAGAAAAGGAAGTAGAAATCAGTAGACGGAATTAGTAACAGAAAATCCTAATATAGTAACAGACACCATGAACAAGGCAAATCAGCAACAGAAATCAACAGTAGAAATCGACAACAGAAATCAGCGGGTCGAACAAGCCAGCAGGGAGAGAGACAATCGTGTAAATGGCTGTGTGGGAGATAAATTGGGCTAAAGAATGTGACGTAAATGGAGCAGACACGCCATAAAGGGATGCTATTGTGTGTCTGGCCTACACGGATACATCACTACCCCTCTCTCTGTTTCTGTCTCTGTCTGTCTGTCTGTCTGTCTGTCTCTCTCTCTGTCTCTCTCTCTCTCTGTCGCTTTCTGTCTGTCTCTGTCTGTCTCTCTGTCTGTCTGTCTGTCTGTCTCTGTCTGTCTGTCTCTCTCTCTCTCTCTCTCTCTCTCTCCACTTTGTAGTTGTTATTCTTGGGTATATTGCACAGACCAACAAAAGGGGATTTTATTACTGTGAAAAAATCCTACTAATAAAAAACTTAGAAACAATTTAAAACCCCTAAACTGTTGTGGACGAACTTGTGTAATCCAATAAGGTCTTCACCAGGATGTTTCGTTCGTGCAAGAAAAACTCCAGCAGGTAAAGTTCCTATAAAAACTATCCCCATTAACTCTGTTTTCACCCTCCCCTTCCCTTTCTCTTTCCACCCATTCATCCCCTTTCTCTTTCCACCCTTTCCTTCCCCTTCTCTCCACCCATTCCTCCTCTTTCTCTACCCTTCTTTCCCCTCTCTCTCTTCACTTATCCTCTTCTTTTTCCTCCTCTTTTACCTTGTTTCCCATACTGTTCCATTCCTCCCATTTCCTTCCATCTCTCCTCTAAATACCTCTCTCTCTCTCTTCACTTACTCCCCTCTTTCCATCCCACCCTACCCTTCTTCCTTGTCTATCTCTCTACCGTGCCCTCGCCTCTCTCCACCCTTTCCTCCCCTCTCTCTGTCTCTACCCTTCCCTTCCCCTCTACATCACCCATTTCATTCACATGCCCCCCTCTCAGCTATGCACCCTCTCCCCTTTCCACCACGTCTCATTACCTCTAACTTTGCACTCCTCTCATTTACTACTCCCTCCCGTCCCCTGGACATCAGTTTTATCCCTTCACTACTAGAATTTTCAGCCAAATCTAACAAATAATAGGGTAGCATGAGGTTGATAAAGGATGTTATTAGCTCTTCATCTTTACACGCTTTAACGTGACATTTCTTATACCTCAGTTTTATCTCAGCACTGAAATTGGAAAACATTGTGTGGCGATAACAAGAAGTCATAAGAATCAATATCTGTCGTCTGTATACTCTCTCACAAACTGCTTTCTGCCCGTCCCGTGTGCTTCATCTTTGTTCCTTTGGTATGAAAAGTCTCGCCCTAAACTGCGTAGTATTGTGTGGCATTGGGAAGAGTATAATGAAAAGATTTTAATGAAGGCGTCGTGTCGTTGTACCAGGCGTTTCTGATCATAAACCCGGTGGACTGCAGGCTGAAGTTATCCTTTTGCAGTGCATCCTTCTCCTTTTCTGCGATAGGGAGGGAGTGTAGGCGTTCCCTTCCAGAACAAATAAAAACATGAAAGTAATTTATTAAACCAGTGTCGTTTTACTGATGTGTTTATGTATCTTATGTGGGCTAGCGCAAGATGGATGTTACGGCTGAGGGAAGAATTAGGAATAAAGAGAATTAACTCCTGCCATGTAAAGTTAAATATAAAGTCCATTTGCCTCTCCTCTCTCTCTCTCATCGCCGGAGTCACTGAATCTGGAGTGACACATGTGCAGGTGTATATAATCACTAAACGGATGATGATGTACAGCTTTGTCCACTACGTCACATTTTTTTCAATCCGTTGATGTATTTTTAGTATTTTTCATTTTATTCTTGCAAGCTCCAGCCGATATTATACTGATTAGGAGAACACCTGAGTAGTGACGGGGTTAGTGAAGGCTTTATCTAAACAGTCCCGTTCCAACCCCCCCCCTCTCTCTCTCTCTCTCTCTCTCTCTCTCTCTCTCTCTCTCTCCCCCAAGCTGAATGAAATCGTTTGGTGGCGCATATACTAAGGCACATATACGCCACCGTGAAGGGGTTTAGCATTTACGAATCTAGCCACAAAGGAGAGGCAGAAGAGGTAAGTGGATTTCTGTAGGCGGCTGTACCGTCTCCCTCCGGCTGTACCTCCTCCCTCCGGCTGTACCGTCTCCCTCCCTCCCGCCACCCCTTCCATCCACGCCATCAATCCCATCAGTCTAACGTTCCCTTCGCAGTGCCCTTCGTCCCCCCCTGCTGGGGCGGCCATTAATCACCTCCACCCTCCTGCTACTACTACTGTGCCTTCCCACGGTCACAGTGTCATATCTGCTGTGTAGTTGGAAAAAAAAAAAATACTCAAAGAATTTCTCTTAATTGATTCATCTTCTGTTGGGGTAGACATTGATCACCTCCTCCTGCTGCGTCTAGCCTCGGTCACTGCCATTGCTGAGAGAGAGAGGGAGAGAGAGAGAGAGAGAGAGAGAGAGAGAGAGAGAGATTCATAACAGTACCATACGATTATGTTATGCTTAGCTTAGAGAAGTTCTAACTTTCAGAATGGCCAAAAATTCTCAGGTCACCCTGTAGCTGCTACGAACACACTGGTCTAAAAATAAATAAATGAATAAAAACTGTCACAGGCCTTTCGCTGCTACTGAGTCATTTAGTTAGTCCATTCAGGCAGACCTCAGACGATTTTATTTAGCCAGTAGAAACCCCACAGTAGTGTCCTCCATCCTCTCAGTTCGGGGCGTCCTTTACCCCCGTTCCTCCTCCGACTCGTACTCTCTCCCTCGTTCACTCTGCCATTTTTTTTTTTTATCTCATTCACGCTAACCAGACGCTTTTATTCATCTACGACAAAAACCATAGCAGTTTCTTCATCCCTTCATTCACTCGTTAATCAGTCATGATTTTCACGCGTTGTTTTGTGTGCCTTTTTGTGTGTGTGTGTGTGTGTGTGTGTGTGTGTGTGTGTGTGTGTGTGTGTGTGTGTGTGTAAACCACGAGCGATTTGATTCATCTGAAGAGAAATTTTGTATGATTTCTCTCTTCATCCCTTCATCCACCCAATATCTCTCAAAATTTTCTTATCTTTTTTTTTTTTTTTTTTTTTTTTTGTTCCATCCCTCCTCTCCCCTCCCTGCTCCC
This sequence comes from Coenobita brevimanus, assembly GCF_032717465.1. NCBI lineage: Eukaryota > Metazoa > Arthropoda > Malacostraca > Decapoda > Coenobitidae > Coenobita > Coenobita brevimanus. The sequence goes on along the minus strand of NC_137045.1, from coordinate 12,908,733 downwards.
CCCTCCTTTTTTTTTTTTTTTTTATTGTAGCCGACACTAGGCTATTTTATTCAGCTAAGAGAATCGCCAGACGTAAAAGTAGTAAAAAAAAAAAGTTTACATTGATCACGTCTTAAGCTCGGTGTTGTGTGTTCCTCCTTGTTCACCTCACCGTCGACGCACCTCAATAACTCATTCCAGCCAGACGATTTCATAAAAAATAAATAAGTAAATAAGTATTGTTGGCATTCCCTTCCTGCCGTCATATTGCAGGGACCATTTATCACCTCCCTCCTCCCACTGTCACCCCTCCTTCACTCCGCCATCGCTTCCACGTCATGTCTGCTTGTTTACATTGTTCTATGGCCATTTTTTTCTGACTTCCTGTTTTTTGCGTCTTTTTTTGGGGGGTGGGGGGGATTCTTTTTCTCATTTCTGATTATTTGCATTGTTTGGGGAGAGGGGATTGTTTTCTGTTCGTGTCCTTTATTGTATTATTGTTGGGTTTCGTTTTGACGTACACTGTTTTCTGCGATACTTTTATACTTATTGATGATGGTCATGATGGAAGTGATGATGATGATGATGATGATGATGATATCGACAGCAACAACAGCAACATCATTAATAATAATAATAATAATAATAATAATAATAATAATAATGATAATAATAATAATAATAATAATAATAATTAGTTTAATAGTATAGCACCGTACATTTCATTTCTTCTACAACTTAACCATTACATCGCTTGCATTTCTCCTCACCGTCAGCTGTGTACTTTCTCTTCCAGTTCTCTTTTTCTCCTTCCCCTTCCAGTCTCCTTCTATCCAACCGACTCCTAAAATACTGCAAACCAATTTCTCGTCTGAGCCTCTACTTTCACCTCTGCTGCTCTCCATGAAAAATTAAATACACGTGACCGACTGGGAAATTTCGTGTGTAAATTTCGTGTTCCCCTTTTTTCTTGTAGACACCAGTACATTTATGAAGCGTTTATATGGAGGTGATTGCCTGTCTGGCATGTGTCCAGCTGTATCCACAACTCCAGTACATCACAGAAGTGTCCCTTGCTTTTGAATACCCCTCCCCCCCACCCCAGACACACCCCAAATGCACACCACACGCACCTTAGATACAACTCAGACACACCCCAGATGCACACCACACGCACCTGAGATACAACTTAGACACACTCCAGATGCGCATCACACGCACTTTAGACACACCCCAGATGCACGCACAAACACACCTTTGACACACCCCTGACACGCCCCACACGCGCACCAGACACCGATTCCCCCTACCCTTTAGCATGCAGTCTGTAAGTGGGACACTCATAAAACTCATTGGTGGCAACTTTCCTTATTTCATCCTTCAAAAAGGTGTCGTGCTTGTGTGAGTGAGTGAGTGAGTAACACAGTTAGGGACACAAACTGGATTTAACCACCTCGAAAGGGGGCAGAAGAGGAGATGGGTTTAATCCCTTCAAGTCTTGCTAAAACGAGACGATTTTTTTCAGCACTTAGGAAAGACTTTGAAACGAAGAGGCTAGTTATTGCATTTTATAACGAGGTGGTTAGATGATGGTAAAGAACAAAAAAGACGTAGGAGGATTTTTTTTAAAAATGAAGAGCGATGTTAAAGAAAATTGGTGTGGAAGGCAAGACGCGAAGAGAGACTGGAAGAAATAAGTATTTTGAAATAGGATGTGAAGCAGTGAGTTAAAAAAAAAAAAGAATGATGACAGGAAAAAAGGAGAAAGTTGAGGGAGGTGACAAGATGACGCAGAGGATAAGAAAGGTGAGACTGTGAAGATAGAATTGGGGTGAACAGAGGGGGGTGAACATAGGAAAGTAATAAGGAAAACGAACACGTGGAGGGAGATGAGAAAGTGGGGAGGGGGAGGGGAGAGTTGAGAGGGGAGGGGAGGACTGGCAAGGGGAGGAGATAAGAGAAGGAGGGAGTGAGGAGGGGAGGAAGCTGGTAGGGAGAAGTGTGCAAGGTTTCCAAGGTGAGGCTTAAGCTCACACGGGAAATATTGGTCTCCAGTTTCTTAAGAAACTGTTCGAGAGAGAGAGAGAGAGAGAGAGAGAGAGAGAGAGAGAGAGAGAGAGAGAGAGAGAGAGAGTGCGATTTGAGGGAACAACAGGAGAAAGTAAATGCCTTAACATACAAAGGAAAGGAGACAGTAATACTTGTATGCTGTGGGGTCAAACCATCGTCATCGTCGCCGTCTTCATGACCACTTCAACCACAGCCATCACCACCTCAAAAAAATAAAATAAATAAATAAATAAAAAACAAAGCTTTGGTGTTCAATTCTGCTCAGTTAATAGCGATTTTATTCAGCACAGGGGTCAACATTAATATCCCACCAAGCTGTTTCATTTTTGCCAGAAATCACCCTAACAACACTACATTCGTCTTTAGCATTCATAGCCAGCAATTTTTGTATGTACCTTACAAATTTTCTGAATCCACTTGTTCCAAATTCATTCTCTTTCATTCCTACACTACCTTTCTTTCATGTTTTTCTGCCAGTGTTTTGTTTCTCAGTTGGAATCAGTTGGAATTCTACATTAAACGATAAAAATTTTAGAACCCCTGTCTTCCAGAAGAAACTTAAGATTCAGAGAGGATTGCGTCAGGGTTATGCATGTCAAAAGGTATATTATCAGATATTCATTTCGAGTCATCCCAGTCCTGTATCTTGAATAGTGGAGGCTAAATTTCCTTCATGACTTCAGTGAGACATTTGAATGCTTTTGTGTCAACATATAAAGACATGGCCATGAAACTTCCAATCAGATGCCTTGTGATAGACAGGGTTAGACTTTGATGATAAATTTATTTTCATCTTCCCGGGTTCAAAACTGATTATATAAAAGTTTGACACACGAAGCGTGTGATAAATATGGAACATAGGTGCAGTAAATGGAGTGGAGTTGTATTTAGGCATACATTATCATCGGTTATTGAGGCAAGAGTTCTGAATACAGACTGTTGCATTTCACACTTTAATATTCATAGGGCTTTTAAAACATGACTTAATGTTTACTAAATGCTGTACAGGCAGAGCGGGTTCATGAGTAGGTCACACACGTCGTCGCGGAAATAGTGGTAACCTTCTGCGTTTAGCAGGAGACAGTTCTCTCCTGTTCCTCCGGCAGGCTCTTGGATGCCTTTAGTGTCTTTCATACCCCAGAATGGTGTTCCTGGTCAAGAGAAAATACCACCGTTATGCATAGTGTTGATTGAAAGTACAGTATAGGCAATAAGCATTTAGGACCAAAAATGCTTTTATGGATAACGGTAACAATTATTCGTGATGACTAACCCATTGGCACTGAAGTACTATCGGTCCAGGTCCAAATGCCCTCGGTGGCTGTGTCAGTCCCGCCAAGCCAGAAGGAGTGCGAGGCGATACCTGCAAGACAGTCACACATAAAGTCCCTCTCACGCTCCACACCAGCTCTTCACCACGTGGACAGTGTCACGTGTCTTGATTATATAACCTTCCATGCCTAAGTAAACGCACTCATTTAAATTTTTGTATGAGACGAAAATTTTTATGTTCTCCTGTGCCTTAAGAGCGGGGACAGAAAACTATAATGTTTTATAGACAAAAATTTCTTTTCTTACCATTTCATGGACATACATCGTCAGCCTTACCTATTCTTGTTGTAAATATGCATCCTAAACTGGCTGGGTAAAATGGGCGCAGTTTTCGATTCACGTTCATATACATTTCTGGTGAATACAGTTCGTTTCGTTGTAGTGAGTTAAGTGCTTGGACAAGAAATCTTGAATGTGCATTTTCATGAGAATCTGGTGCACATACCTTCCTGGTGAAGGTAGAGGTAGATGGCTCTGAGGTGCTCGATGTCTGTGATGGCTGCTAGCTCCCCGCCTAACCCGTGGCACGACTGCCTGGCCTCAGTCCAGGTCTGGTCAGCCCAGGTCATGAAGGCCAGACACAGGCCGCCCACTTCCACGAAGAAGGGTGGACACTCCAACCGGGGTCGGGGAACAAGAACTGGAAAACGGTTCATATATATATATATTTATATATATATATATATATATATATATATATATATATATATATATATATATATGAGAGAGAGAGAGAGAGAGATGTATATATATATGTAATGTTTAGAACCAGCATTGTATACCTTGTACTTGATGAAGTAACTGATTCATAATCGTTAAGAATAAACATAGCAAGTCACCCAACATCTGTATTACCAGTTTTGTTAGCCTGTTGCACTTGTTCGCACAGGCATGGACGGGAATAATTACAGTGATAATCGTTCATATAAAACGAGTGTGTCAATTTCAGTTGCAAACAATCTTCATCTCCCGAGGCGTCGTTTGGCTCTTGGTAATTAGTCGTTGCGCACCAGAATGGAGTGCCCATGGGAACCGATGTACCAGAGGAGAAGACCCAGTCGCCCTCGGTCACTTTGTCGTTGCCGTCAATCCAGTAGTCCATCGCGTCCAGACCTTTAGATCCAGCCGTTGCGATGTGTTGGAAAACGAGACTTGATTATGTGAACGATCATTATGATGTCGCAGAAAACAGGCAGAAGCAAGGAGAAACGTAAAGTGGATTGGACTGGTGAATCGCAATATGGTTATGAAAAATACTAGGAAAAAGATACATGGTTGTGTTATAACTTTGTACAAATGGTAGCAATCCATTGCAAAATTTGATATTCCCTACGAGTAAACATGCTTCTGTTTGTCAGGCGTCTGCACCTGTCATCCAAAGGGATATACATCATATTAAGAATATCACAGTGATACAGGACCCAGGCCATCTCACCATTAGCATGTATGTAGTCAACGATGTTCTTGTGTCGTGTGGGTGTGTTAATCACGACCAGTTCCCCATCCAGGGAGTGACACATCTGTTGGGCCTCAGCGTAATTCAGCTCAGCGAATGTGGCGAAGTAGAGGCACTGATCTCCCACCAGCGTGAAGGGTGATGTACACGGCCCAGAGGTGGGTGTGCCCACCAACAGACACTGCTCACCCACACCCACATACGGAGGAATGCATTGACCAGAACTACCTTCACTGCTGGTCACTTCAGATGCCATTGCCTTGCCACCATCTGTAGGCGTCAAGATATTGTGATAGGTTCATGATAATTACTTCAGACAGAACGAAATTAAGATATGAATCAAATCATGGCATTGCTTTTGTGTGACCGAGTAAGTGACAGGAAGAGATTTACTTCCAAACAGCTGAAATATTTGTGTTCAGATGTTGATGATCATGAAATGTTTGTTCTTTAGGGGCACTAGTTTGATCCTAATGATAGATAAATGTAATGGTCCTTTGTACAGGTTGCTATTACTGATGGTTCGTTGCTCTTTGCACATTATCTAAGCATTATTCTGGAAGTATGTTAGTGTATCAAAGACCCATAGTACCTAATATTCCTATTAAATTAAAAGGTAACAGTGTTCTCCTCATAATATGCTAATCAACCTTGCGTTCGCAGTTATGATGAACATTCAGCCCAGTTATTGGGTCATGACAGACCTTAAAGATGGACTCACCAGGCATTAGCAGGAAAATCAGTATCAAGGAATGCTGTAGCCACATCCTGCAGTTTGGGTTGTTGTCTGGTAACATCCTTGAAAGAGAGCGTATGTTAGTGAATAGAATTCAGTGGACCATCAGTCGGATATGGGAACATTGTAAAACTTTGCCAATACTGTATAAAAGAAGACAAATTGATGCTGCAAATACTGAAATGATGCTTCTCTCTCTTCGTGATGGGACTGGATATTTGCCACTCACAGTTAAGCAGAATCTTGATAACTCTCCAACTTTAAGGCTTTCCACACGACTGCACTCCATTATCTGGTGGCTTGTCACTTATTTGTTGACTTACTGATAACACAAGGAAATGCTCCATGAATCTTGATTTCTAAAAAGATCTAAATATTTGTTTTTATATCATTTCAGTTGTATATTTCGTTAAATGAGTTCGCGCACGCACACACACACACACACACACACACACACACACACACACACACACACACACACACACACACACACACACACACACACACACACACACACACACACACACACACACACACACACACACACACACACACACACACACACAAAATGCTCCATGAATCTTTATTTCTAAAAAGATCTAAATATTTGTTTTGTATCATTTCAGTTGTATATTTCGTTAAATGAGTTCGCGCGCGCGCGCTCACACACACACACACACACACACACACACACACACACACACACACACACACACACACACACACACACACACACACACACACACTATGAGGGTACCGTACAGATATTGTCCCTTCTACTGGAAACTGGTATTAAGCAGCCAACTCATCTTTTCATCCCAGAATTCCTTGGCAGTCAGTGTTTACAAAAACTGGTTGTTATTGGCAGAGAGAAAGACAGACGGAAGGCCGCTCGAGCCTTGTAAGTGAGTGACTGAGAAGACCAGTAAATTCTTGCATTAGAGAATTGAACGAACACCAAACCATGTACCACGTTTTTCGCCGTCTGATTAATTGGCTTTTGCACTTTAAAATCACTGGGGCACTTTATATTTTGTCCCTCATTCTGTTCTTCCTGCACATTCAACGTATAGCTCTTCCTACACACTCAGCGTCTAATCCTTAGCTGTCCCTAATAAAATTTTCTTTTTCTTGACTCCCTCCCCCCCTTTTTTTTTTCTCATGCTGTAGCAATGTTTCACCCATTATGGAATTTGATGTGCGAGGAGCGTCATATGTTTTAGAATCAGAGTTTTCACGAACGCTGGTATCACGTCAGATAGATATAAATTAAGTTAAAGGGGAAATTTGATGCGAAGGACTGAGCAAGTCTGCCCAGGATGACAAAAGACATATTAGAAGCAGCCATCTTATGCTTTAGACACACCAGAAACGGCCATCTTAGTTGTCATGCTTTAGACACACCAGAAACGGTCATCTTGTCAAGCTTTAGACACACCAGAAGTGGCCATCTTAGTTGTCAGGCTTTAAACACACCAGGAGTGGGCATCGTAGTTGTCAGGTTTTAGACACACCAGAAGTGACCATCTTAGTTGTCATGCTTTGGACACACCAGAAGCGGCCATCTTAGTTGTTATGCTTTGTCAGATTTGTATCGGTATCCATTTTGTTGTATTTAGAATCCGAAAGCACAATTGAAAGTTCATAAAATGCTGTCTTTAAACAAGTTCCTTGAGGAAAGCCTAGATTACAGGAATGAGATTATATTTACTAAGTATTTTTTCATTGCTCATGGTGCAGATAGCAAGTCATAGCCCCGTCCTCTCTTTTTACCCTCCACTTGACAAAGTCAGAGGAGGGTATCGTTATCACTGGGATCAATAGGTGCCCGTCTGTAGGGCTGAGAGGCAGGCCGGCGGGGCTTCTGGCCGAGCGTAGAGATTTCGTTTCCGGGACAGAATTCAGAAAGTATTCATGAAATTTCACATAGTTATGTGTCTTATAGTGAACAGGTACCTTTTGATAGGTAGAATGCTATGTCTTAACTAGTTTTATTTTTTAAAATAATGAAAAAGTAAAAAGATAATTTTTCGTTTCCGGGCTACGACTCAAGCTAATACAGGTGCAGGCTTCAAACTCTCTAGGAATATGTGTTAACATGCTCCTGGTGCCTTTTGTTAGTTAGAATTCCATGAGATTATACAATGTTTGAAATTGCAAAATTACATAAAACAGAATATTTTAATTCATTTTTCTATTAAAACTTTGCAACTATTGCAGCTAGGAGGCAGAAATTGTACTTGATAAATAATTATATGAATATCTACTTATGTATGAAGTTTCATGACTGCCTATTATGTAGTCATAAAAAATGACTGCGTAAATGTAAAAATTTTAGCATACGAATCATAATTTCATCAGATCTGCTAATAACTTCATTATTACCATGGATAAACTACTGATTTTTAATAGTTTTTAAGTCTTTGTGTTATACAGGAGGGGGGTGGGGAGGTGAGGGCCTTTATGCGCTTGGTTAGGTATGCAGGGAGGTGGGGGGGGGTATGTGCTTGGTCAGATGGAGAGTTGCAACAGCATGGCGTTGCTAATGTTTATCTTAATTATAATACGGAACAGATATTTAGGAAACAGGTGATGCTTGTGAATATGATTTTTTTTTTTTTTTTTTTTAAAGAAGGGAAATTCACAGTGTGGTGAAAATGAGTGAAAATTTCCCTCTCAAAAATATTTACAAGGTTGATGCTACAGGGTTAACCCTGTGTATTTCTTCATAGCGTATATCCTCTTATCTTGGATTCGTGATAATATAACTCTGTGTAACCTTGGGCTGCTCACAAACAATGCACTCCTGACGTCTTCCAAATGGGGCGAGATTTTCTGACGACTGCAGCAACATGCTTTTTTTTTTTTCTTACCATTTCCCACGCTTTGAGCGCCTTCATGTAAAAACGAGCCGCTTATCATTACCTAAAACCACAAGACTGATGCTGGTTTCTGGGGCAGGCGTAACAACTGTCGGAATCTCACGGTGACGCACTCTGTCCCCCTCCACTGTCACCAAGAGAGATAAAGGGGGAAAAAAATAAAATATGAGAAGTATGTATGTTTTCCTTATACTATAGTGTATTAAAAGGAAAAAAAGATGTGTTTATTTGCTTATTTCATCATCGTCATTGTTGTTGTCGTTTTCCTTGTAACTCCTCTCTCTCTCTCTCTCTCTCTCTCTCTCTCTCTCTCTCTCTCTCTCTCTCTCTCTCATTCCCCCTTCTGTTTTCATTTCCTCTTCACTCCATTTTTTCTCCTTTTTTAATTTTTTTTCCTCTTCGTTCCTGCCATCTCCTCTCCTCTCCTTTACGTAGCTCCACTTTTTCCTCCTCTCCCCCTCCCCTTCGTCTTTCCAACCAACACTTCATCAGAGTAATTACCACGATTGACACCAGGTGGATGTTTTCTCCTTAGCGTCTGTTCCGTAGCGATTTTACTTATAGGAAAATGCTGAAGACTATTAACGCGCCTCATAAAGAGAAACAACTGGTAATGAAGAGGAGTTTTGGAGTGTTCGTAGCACATCTTCCTTAACGATTTATTTTCGGTGTTTCCCCATGACATACTCTATACACATTTTAATAGGGACGTTATTTGCATATATAAATTAGTAGAGTATGTAAGCGATCGATAAGCAGAAATAAAATGGTAAGGAAGAGGTGAAAAAGGACTAAGGCATCTCATAAACTGAAAATAATACTGCTAGTAACGAAGAAGTGCAAGGGGGTCTTCTTAACAAACGAGAACGCGGGAACTGTACTCTATTCACCTTAACCTGTCCCAGATTTTTGTCATCTTGCAACTTATTTCACGCAGCTTCAGTGGTAGACAAGGACAGTATTACGCCTGTGCGTGCTTTCCACAGCACTTCGTCGTGACTAGCATCGTATTTTAAAGTTAACCTATTGCTATGACTCAGCAATTAGAGAGGAAGAGACGGAAATTTTTTAGACCAGGAAAAAGTGAGAAGAGTTTTAGACAAAGAAAGTATAACGCCCCTGCAGCCTTTCCACAGCACTTCTTCGTGACTAGCATTGTATTATAAAGCAAACCTATCGCTATAACATTTTTAAACCAGGTGAAAGTGAAAATAGTATAGTTTCTCTCCTGTCTCGGCCACTCCCCACCCTTTTCAATTAATCACGCTCCCTCTACCAGGCAAATACAGAACAAGAGTCGTCGAGAAGGGAAAGGGGAGGCATGAGAGGAGTTAATAGATTGTTTGCTTTATTTTCTATTTATCTTTAATGTGAGTGGTGAGTAAATGGATGTGGTTCGTGGCCAAATTTTTGCTGAATACTTCCTTTCCTTGCAGATTAAAAGATATATAAGAGAAAGAGTAGTTAATGAATCTCCTTTATTATGTATTAAAAGAATGATTCAGTAAGAAGCGACAGGGAAAATGAGAGAAGTTATGAAATTACTTATTTTATATTCCGTTTATTTTTCGCCCAAGTGATCATCTCCATTCAGTCCGTTTTTTTTTTTTTCCTTTCACAGCTACCACGAGATGATTTTATAGAAATTTTATATTTTTCTTACTGGTGGTGGGATTAAATCACTTTCAATACGAGACAAATAACGAACGATAGTCACTGAGATGAAAAGGTGAAAATGGAGGAGCTAATAGAGAATTTATTTCCCAGTTGTGCTTACCCTGAATGATGAGTGGATGGATAGCAGGCGACGATGATTCCTTTGCGTCTCTCATCCTACCTTTAAAAAGAAAATATATGTCAACTGATCTGACGCTAGACGACTGATTCTAGGGTTCATTCAGGACAACATTGACAAAAGTGTTTCTTATCGTCCGTCATCATACATCACTTCCACCCAGCCACCCATCATGTCCTGTTCAGCTGTGTCCCTCCACCTCGTCCTCGGTCTCCTTTTTCCCATCCCTCTGTCAATCCACGACTATAATCCTTCCATTTTGTACTCGGTCTCTCTCTTGTCGTTCTCCATTTTCCTTCATAAGTTTATTGCCCCACTTCATCCTCCGCCCCCTTGCTCTCCAGTCAGCTTTGCAACCCCATCCCTCAGCGTCGTTTCTCCTAATTCTATAATCATATTTCTCAGTATCATCCTCGGGCTCCTTTCTCTCCAGTTAACCTCACACCCATATCCCTTGACTTCCTCCTCGACCCTTTCATCTCCAGTCAGCCTCACAACCCACATCCCTTCTCCTCACCCTTGATCTCCTCACTCTCCAGTCTGCTTCACACCCACGTACTCACACCTCATCCTCGATCTCCTCACTCTCCAGTCAGCTTCACACGTACCCTTACCTCATCCTCGGTCTCCTCACTCTCCAACTTCGCAGACCAGCCCCTCCACCTCATCCTTAATTTCCTCACTCTCCAACATCACAAACCAGCGCCACCTCATCCTCAGTTTTCTCAGTCTCCAGCTTCACAAACCAATCCCTCCACTTCATCCTCTGTTTCCTCACTCTCCAATCAACCTCACGTGCATTAAAAAAAAAAAAAATGGCTTTGAAATAATGAGCACGCTATTGGAACTTATGAGCCGTTGACAGTAATTAGCAGGGTCCAATTTAAAATCCAACTCAAATTAGTGGTTGCTGATTGCTGGTATGTTAATTATCTCAGTTCTGTGGAGAGATGAAAGCCAATTAATTATATGCACTGCCTTCAATAGTCATCAACCGGGAAAAATGTGTGACGGACTTAATGTTCTTTGATATGTGAACGAGTTTATGGAAGAGAGGAGAGGGGGAGAAGGGGACTGATATGTACACAGTAGGATGAGGGGATGGAAGACCAAACTGATAAGAATGTGTAATACAGAATTAGGAATGTGTAATAAAGAATTTGTACGAATAGGATAACATGAGCAAGATGAAGAAAAGATGAAATACTTATTTCATGCAAAAGGAAGGAGCCTGGAAATTTATCCTATAAAAAGAGAAATGACGAGAAAGAAAGAAAAAACACAAAACAAGGTGATAAAATCATTATCTATTCATTTCGAGACGCATGGAACACGCAGGTACGGACGGACAGGTACTGCATGTCCACCGGAAAGGAAGAGGATGACAGGCACAGTCCAACTAGTGTCCTGATGAAAACAAGAATGAGCAACATTTTGGCTTGGGAAGAAACTGCTGGGAGTCAGTGGGGGGAGGAGAGTTGACGTCATACTGCGTAGAGCTGCAGTAAGCCAGTTTTTTTTTGCATGCTACTTAGTGTTCCTTCTCACCTTTTCCTGCCAGTTTCGGCGAGAGGGTCTAGTGGGGTGGGGGAGAGCCTCTTTTGTTATCCTTGTCGTATTATCGTATTTAAATAGGAGCTGCGCAGTGTGAGTCAAACGTCTTTCTGCAGTTATCCTCTTGTCTTGTACTCCTATCCATTCTGAAGATAAAAACTTCTCCATGCAGGAGTGGCTGACACCCCTGTAGAGATTCAGTATTTGATAAAGGAACCACGGAGTCTGTTGGCAAACCCTCTGAGAACCAGATTTTGCAATATAAAGTGTTATCTCCAAGAAAATTTACACGATAATGAAACACAAGGAATGTTGAGAGATCATTGAAAGTCTTGTGTTCTTGAAAACAAGGGGAAGACGATGGCAAGTATAAAGATGGAGAAGACTGTGATTTATGATGCATCAAATATTTTTTTTTTCCCCAAGAATCAGACCAAGAAGTTCATTAGAAGTCGGAAGTCTCATTGTACGATATTCTTAGTGAATTGCTCTCGACACTTTGAGGTTGGAAAAGTAAGGTATGGATTCATCAGCGTAAGTGTGAATAAAACCAGGACGTACAGCTGAAAATATTATTGATGACAAATAGGAAGCTGGTGAAAGTTAAATATCCTTGATGAATAATAGGAAGCTGTTGAAAGAACATAGTGTCAATCCCAGCTGACTACAGCTAGAGCACGATACCTGCGCTCTTCCCTGTTGAAGATCGCTGACACCGAGTTATCTTTGCCAAAGACCACTTCATTCTAACAACCACAGCTTGGCTTCTGCGGACGCTTGTAATTGTCCTGTTCGCCTGTGGTCACACATCAGTTATTCAGCAGAAATTGATCACTCAGTTCTTAGCTAAGATAGCTTATAATACACAGAAGTGACTGCATTGGTGACTGCGATGTACTGTTGCTTCACCACATCTTTTAGATGGGAAGTAGGGCAGGGATGATGATCATATTATTTTATAATTATGGCTTTCCTCCCATTCTGTATCGAAACACGATTTCCGTAGCATCAAGATATATGGTTAAAGCAGCGACTCAACCCGGCTGTCAGGAATGGGAATGAGACTGACGAGAACAGAGAGGGCCAGAACCTATTACCTATCCCCTGTTCCCTGCACCTGACAGGTAGATTTACGAGGATAGTTTAGTGAACCCTCTCCTCTCCTCCTCTTCACTTCTTTTTTGTTCTCTCCTCTACAGTACTAAACTGTAGTCTATACTCTCTCTCTCTCTCTCTCTCTCTCTCTCTCTCTCTCATTTATATATAGATAGATAGATCTATATATTGATATAGATATAGATATATAGATGTAAAGTGATAGATAGATAGATATGGATATACTCGTATCATATATATTTGATTATATTTGATATATTTCCGCTTCTCTCTCATCAAAACCTAGACGCCAGGGCCAGGCAGTACTGTGACGGACGTTTTGGCTGCATCGCTTCATTCCCAAGTGGACGTCAGTGTGGGAAGTTCGTATGAGAAGTAGCATGGAGGCAGGGCAGGCTTGAGGCGAAGTTTTGTTGATGTGAAAAACTTCTTACCTTAATGGAAGTTCTTTTTCTTTCACATCTCTCTCTCTCTCTCTCTCTCTCTCTCTCTCTCAGTATCTACGCATTTTCTTTATTTCCCTTTATACTGCCAATTCGTCCCACAACGTTTGAAACAAAGAAAGTAACTGCATGATCTTATTTAAAACGCCCAGATTTCCGTCAAAGTAATCTTCAAAGCAGTGAATAGAATTGGTAGTTCTTCAAGGATTAAAAACACAATCTTAAGTGGCTTTCAGTTGTCTGTGGTATGCAGATTCGCTTGCGGTTGCAGTAAGGCATCGTAGTGGTAGTTGTAGTAGTAGTAGTAGTAGTAAGTAGTAGTAGTAGTAGTTTTAGTACTAGTAGTAGTAGTAGAATAGTACTAGTAGTAGTAATAATAACAGTGAGTAGTAGTAGCGGTGGTAGTAGTAGTAATAGTAGTAGTAGCAGGCCCAGATTCATCAGAAACGCGAACCCAATGGACTGCAGGCTAAAGTTGCCTCTCCTGCAACCCACCTTTCACCTTTCGAGGGAATAGGGAAGCTGAGGGACGTTTGTATAACCAGGCAGCCTCAGCTCCTAGTTACATCAGTTCCACCACATGAAGGCCTCTTTCCACCACCACCGTTACTGCCTGAGACACACAAAATCACTTATCTTGTGTTGCGGGGACGGCTGAGTCTGCTGATGTGGGAGTGGGTGTGACAGTGGTAATAGGAAATGAATAAATGGTGAAGGATGGGTATTGATAACGCTGAGCCGTCCCCGCAACACACGAGTGGAGGAGAAGGGTTATATAATTTTGAACCAACCTGTTTAGTGAGAGCCCATCAAACCAGTGCCAAGTACTTTGTTTTGAAAAAGGTCGGTTATTTTTTTTTCCTCATCATTTGTTAAAATCTGTCTGTCTTTCTATCAATCTGTCTGTCTCTCTTCCTATATATCTATTTTTATCGACAAAATTTCTAAGTAGACCTGTATTGATCTCTCAGGAATTTTACTATATGTGTGGTATAATCAGCTTGTCTTATCTTCTTATGTTTTTACTGTCTTCTGTTTACTTCAAAATTTACTCCATCACCCTGCATTTTTCCTTCCTTCCTACCCTTCTTCCTTCCTTCCTCCCTCCCTCCCTCCCTCCCTCCTTCCTCCCTCCCTCCTTCCCTCCCTCTCCCCCTCCCAGGCCCATCTCTGCATCTCATCACGTCTTGTGTAAGTAATCCAATAAGATGATTATTTTGATCAGGCTAATTTCATGGAGGAGCCACGCCTGAGTTATCAAGAAAAAGAGAGAGAGAGAGAGAGAGAGAGAGAGAGAGAGAGAGAGAGAGAGAGAGAGAGAGAATTTCAAGGCGTTTTCCTTCGCAAATTGATTAAAACTTCACTCAGCAGCTAAATGGTTTGAGAATTGGCTAGAGCTGATTGGTCTGAAGAGTGAACAAGGAAGGAAGGAAGGAAGGAAGGATGAAAGGAAAGAAGGAAGGAAAGGTTACTACACGTCTTTCCCTCTTCCTTACAGTTTTCATTATCGTTCCTATCTCCTCCTTTTCATTTCCTCGTTGTTGATGCATCCACTTTGTACTTCCTTCCTCATCTTCACATTTTTCACATCTACTTTCCTTCCTTCTTTCCTCTTTTCATCCATATTCCTTCCCTCTTCTTCTTCTCCTTTTTTTTTTTTTTTCACTTCTTCATAACTCCAACTACCTTGTCTCATAACTTCTCGTTCATCTTCCCTTCTTCTTTCCTGCTTCAGCCTTTCCTTTTCCTTCTCCTCTCCTTTTCTTTTACTCCTCTTCATTTCTGACCAGTCCCATCCTCACTTCTCGCTCTACATTTTCCCTTTTAATTCTTCGTTTCATGATTTCCTCTCTTCTTTCTGTTCACATTTTTATATTTGATTTCTCTCTCTCTCTCTCTCTCTCTCTCTCTCTCTCTCTCTCTCTCTCTCTCTCTTCCTCCTCCACGACCATAATTAGAAGTTGAGTAGGTCCCAGACCTGTCAAAGTATCCTAATTGACAGCCGGAAATTATGAGAGAGAGAGAGAGAGAGTAGGGTGTGTAGGAGAGGCTGGAATGCGTGGTGTGTGTGTGTGTGTGAGAGAGAGAGAGAGAGAGATAGATAGATAGATAGAGAGAGAGAGAGAGAGAATAAATGAGAAAGCAAGATGAAACTAAAGAGGATAAAAAAGAGTAGTGGTAAAGAGAGTAATAGTCAGGTCTTAAGCTCGGATCCCAGAAGATTTCCTCTCTCAGTAGGATAAGTCTCTCTCTCTCTCTCTCTCTCTCTCTCTCTCTCTCTCTCTCTCTCTCTCTCTCTCTCTCTCTCTCTCTCTCTCAGTAAAACACACCAGTAAAACACCAGTGCATTGACTGAAACAGTACATCAACAAAACTTACAAAATATTAAAAACCACATCAGTAAAGCAGCTCTCGTAACAGCACTGAAATATTACGTCACTGAAACACAAACACTGCATCAATAAAACTAATAAAACTCCACCGCCGCCTCAGTTAAACACCATCTCAGTAAAACACAGCAATGAAACACAGCTATTAGGCTACTGTGCATCCATGAAACTCCAACTCAACGTCATTCTAACGCCCAGTGAAACGCGCTTCGTTAGCCAAATTCTGTAGTTTCAGCATGTTTTATTTTACAGAATACGTGCTTTTGAAATTAATGCTTGAGGCTAAATTGCGAAACGATATTACACTTGACTCGCTTTCCTGTATGTACTCTCTCTCTCTCTCTCTCTCCTTCCCTCATTTTCTTTCTCATCTGTTTATAAAAGACTGAATGTGAGACTCAACAAGCGAAGAAAATTACGTGCGAGATAATTGTGAGTAAATAGGCAAAATGTCCGAAAATGTGCGTCATCTGCTGGTACATGGAACGACTACTGGGCCACAGGGAAAGGACTGACTAGTGTAATTCTTTGTAGGTATGTGAAAAAAATAAAGTAAATGAATATGGGATTGATATCGAAAAGAGATGATTAAGTATGAAAGCTAGTAAACAGAGAGAGAGAGAGAGAGAGAGAGAGAGAGAGAGAGAGAGAGAGAGAATCAAAAGTAAGGAAAGATTAGCCACACAGAGGGTATGAGTGAAAATCAAAGTTAGTAAGAGAGAGAGAGAGAGAGAGAGAGAGACAGAGAGAGAGAGAGAGTACTTTGAATGACTGTGAATCTCCATCAAAGTCTCACTGGGGGCAGACTCATGAATATGGTGATGAGTCCCTGAACCAAGTTTGAACTAGGGTTAAGTTACTGTATGAGAGAGAGAGAGAGAGAGAGAGAGAGAGAGAGAGAGAGAGAGAGAGAGAGAAATATACATGAACCCACACATACACAAACAACCGCTACCCATCAAACAAATTCCTTCCCATTGACACCACACACACACACACACACACACACACACACACACACACACACACACACACACACACACACACACACACACACACACACACACACACACACACACACACACACACACACACACACACACACACACACACACACGCCGATAGCGTAGTTTTTATTATTTAACTCCAAACGATTTTTGTCAAAGAGTTTTTTGTGTCTGGCAGTGAAGAGGTTGATTGGCTGTATCTAACCCCTTCAGTTCGGGAAAAAAAATCAGGAAGTAATCTCTCTTACAGATGGGAGTTCAAGAGGATTGTCTGACTTTTCTAATTCAAGAAGTCTCATTAAAAAAAAAAAAGCCTCAAAATAACAAGAATGAAATATTAAAGGCATTGTTGTACTAGGGGACTTAAATCGTCAGTTAGATTAAAGCATCAGTTTTACAAAGAAAGAAGGATTCACTGTTCTCAGCTCTTCCTTCAGTGCATATGAGTTTCCCCTCTCGGATATTTAAGGTCTGGCGTCCCTTTTAGCTGGCCTCACCCCTCTGTCGTCTGCCCCAAATAACCAGTCAAGTGCTGAGGGCTGAACATGATAACTCACTTTAGCCAAACGTTTGTGATGCTGAAAATGCCCTTTGGTGAGACGAGATCCCTTTAGTGTGATGTTTTTTCTCTGGTGCATCCCCGCCATTTTATTTTTATTTCTTCTCTCTTCTCCCCCTTCCCCTCCTCTCTCCATCCCTCTCATTCGTCCTTCTGTCTGTTTTCTCTCTCTTCTTTCTCGTCAACCATCCCCCATCTCTCGTATTTCACTTTTGCAGCCACTCCTTTGATTTTTTCCTCTCTCTCTCTCTCTCTCTCTCTCTCTCTCTCTCTCACACACACACACACACACACACACACACACACACACACACACACACACACACACACACACACACACACACACACACACACACACACACACACACACACACACACACACACACACACACACACACACACACACACACACACAGCACAACTTCTCCCCTTCCGATATAAGAATACAAATCAGCATTCCCTGTTAACTCCACACCCTTCTCTCGTCTGCCTCAAATAACCAGTGAAGTGGTGAGGGAGGAACTAGATAACTCAATTTACTCAAACCTTGACGAGTGAAGTGGCTTTTGGTGAGATGAACTTGCGTTATTATGATTCTCTCTCTCTCTCTCTCTCTCTCTCTCTCTCTCTCTCTCTCACAAGCAGCTTTCTCCATCGTAAGTTCTACTCCATCAGCTTCCCTTCACTCTCTCCCACATTTTCTCCACTCCCTTGGCCATTCTCTTCTCTCCTTCCCACCCATCCTCCTCCTCCTCCTCCTCCTCCTCCCTTCTCTCCTTCCTCCACCTCTCACTCTACCTAATTTTTTCCTCTCACTTTTTTACCTTCCCGCTTCCCCTCCTTCCCTCCCTTCCTCCTGTCAGTTATGTTACCTCCCTTCCTGTTCCTTCACCTCTTGTCTCATCCCCACTCTCCCTACTCCCACTTCCTCCCTCCAATCTTCCCCCTCTCCCTTCCTCCCTTCCATTTCCCTCCCACCCCTTTGTTCTCTCTCCCACTCTTCCTTCCTCTTCCCTCGCCATCCCCTCCCCTCCTTCTTCCCTCTCACTTTTCCTCCCCCTCCCTCCCTCTCCCTCCGCATACCCCCCCCCTCCTCTTCCCCGCTCCCTACCTCAGGATACGTCTTCCTTTTCCTTCCTTCCTCTCTTCCGCTTCCCGATTCCTTCTCCCTCCCCCCCACTCTTCCTCTCCCCGATTTCTCCTCCCTCCCTCCCTCCTACCCTCCTTCCCGTGTTCTCCCATCATAATTTCTACTCCCTCAGACTCTCTTTCATCTCTCTCTCTCCCCCTATCTCCTGTTATCCCCCCTCTTGATTCCCTCTCAACATTATTGCTCTCTCTCTCTCTCTCTCTCTCTCTCTCTCTCTCTCTCTCTCTCTCTCTCGCAACTCATATATCAGCCAGAACAGCCGGGAAGTAGAAAAGTTAAGGGATCAATGAAGAATGAGAGAGCAAGCGACCAGAAAAAGTGAGAGAGTGAGTGAGTGAGTAAGTGAGGAGAGCAGGGGATGGAAAATTACACCTCTTCTCTGCGATGACGATTTTTTTTTTCATTTTATTTTTGCTAATTTTTTTCGTTTGCTTAGGAGAGGGTTTCTGAACTGGAGATCTTAATCCGTGTTTTTCGAAGCATTTTTCCTTGAGCTGAAGAAAATCGTCTGGTGGGCGTATGATTGAAGTGAAAGGTTGAAGTAGTTTTTTATGAGCTGAGGAAAATCGTCTGGGGTAATAATTAGAAAGATGTTGTAGTTTGGGGTGGCTGTGCATTATTTCCATTTACAACTATACTAATTTTTCCTCCTCCTTTTCTTTCCTTCCCTTGGCGTCCTCATTTCCCTCAGTCTTTTCTTTTCTCACTCTTTTCCCCTCTCCCGCTAATTCTTTCTTTCCTCCTCTTCCCCTTTCCTCCTCCTCATCTCTTTCTCTCCTTCGACTCGTATCCATTCTCTTCCAAATGCACTCTCTCCTCCTCTTCCTCTCTCCTCCTCCATTTCTCTCTCTTTCTCTTTCTTTGTCTTCACTTTTTTCCTCTCTTTTCCATCCTGTTTTACTATCTTTCTTTACCTCCTCCTGTCTTTCCTCCTTCCCTCCTCTCTCTCTCCTACCCACATCTTTCTCTTTCACAGTGTTCCCTTTTTCACGCTGTCACTCCCTCTCACCCTTATCTTCCCTCCCTGCTCTCCCTCATGGTCCCCTTCCTTCCTCTTCTTTCTTATCATTAGCTTTCCTCTGCTTCCTCTCATAATATTCCCCCTTTTTCTGTTTGTCAGTCTCTGTCTCCTCCTGTTTTTTTTCTCTCTCTTTTTTCCCTTTATGTCGCCATCTCCCTCTTTTTTCCCTTTGTATCTCTCCCTCACTTTCACCCCTCCCTCCGTTTCTCCCCAGTGTACCCTTCTATTAACCTCTCCCTTTTTTCTTTCTCTCCCATCCTTTCCCTCTCTCGCCGTCTCCCTCTTGTTCCTTTTATATCTCAGCTGTTCTTTCCCTTCTCTCTCCTTCCGTTTCTCCCATCCCCCTCTCTCTGTCTCCCTTTTCTCCATCTTCCCCTCTCTCTCTCCCAGTCCCTTAATCCCCCAGCCTTTTTGCCTTTACCCAGAAGGACACAGCGAACCCCTTTAGAAATATACTAGCATCAGCTACTCTCAGGGACCAACCAATTTCCCTTCACTCTGAGATTATAGACCTTGATCCCTTTTCCTTCCGTTGCCCCTACTCCCTCTCCCTCTCCCTCTCCGTATTTCCTTCCCTCCACCTAATCCGGACAGAGACGAGGGAGATCTGTCAGAAGAGGAAGGTTGTCGACGTCCATTTGTGTGTGTGTGTGTGTGTGTGTGTGTGTGTGTGTGTGTGTGTGTGTGTGTGTGTGTACTTTTAACTATGTGTGTATACCCAAGCCCTTAAGATGCATTGCGAGGAACACTGGAGCTCGCCATAATATCCCAACAAGTATTTTATTTATTCCTCTGTCTTGTCCAAGTGATATAATTCCGTATATGCTTATAGAGAAGACCTACATCTTTTCCTAGATAAGTTCGCTTCTCGTGTATTGACATCTCTTTTGATTATCTGCCGAATCTCAGATGTTGCCAGTATCCCCCAAAGACACATTTGCTCCCAATTTTAATAATCTTTTCTTCATACACACTCACACCCCTCAAAGATGTTGTCGTCTCCTTCATCTTAAGTCAGTAAGAGGCCAAAATATGTAAATAATTAATAGCTAGATAGATATATAAAAAATAAAAAAATAAGTGACTCAAAACTTCAGCTATAAGTGACTAGAAACTGACCATAAATTTTCATCCTTTGGCTGCAAAAGGTCTGTCTTGAGCCGAAGAAAACTGACTAATAATATCAAGAATTGAACCTAAAACCCATCATCGTACTTTAATAGGCTTTGACGTGGAAAAAGTACTCGAAATCTGTTCCTAAGTTAGTACAGTAGTTAGGTAATAATTTTTATGTCTTTTACTCCTTCCAGAACACCATCATAGAGGAAGTCCGACGTATGGAGGATGCCTCGTTAGCCTCTTCAGTACTGTGACGTTATTCGCTTGTGCAGCTGCCAGAAGAATTTGCTAAGGTTAGGATGAGTCGATCAGATAAATACCTCAAGTTTTTCTGTTACGTTTCTGCCACATAACATTCCACACACACCGCCACCTCCTTTGTGCTGTACACTTCTTTCACCTTTGTATATCTTTTCTCTTTCACCCTCCACCTCTTCTGTACAGGCCATAAAAAAATTTTCGGCACCCTTACGGCACGATACATTATGCCACACCACACGAAGCATTCTGAATCAACTCCTGAATTACGGTGCGTGGTTGATATCCCTGGCCTTGTGTTGCTGGTATGCGTCAGTTCGTCTGCTAATGATGAAATCCGCTGGGAGAGGGAGAGAGGTACAGGGGTATCAACCACCCCACGTATTCTCGCCGTGTGTAACAGTGATCGTAGCGAAGTGTATCAGAGCAAGGGGTGCCGACAGTGTTTTGAGAGGCTGTCCATTACACATTCATTTCCTACCTCCACATCATTCCGTTTCCATCATTCACCTCTACTGTACATTCCACATTCATTTTCCCCTCCATTGCATATTCATCTTGTATCTCTATAACATTCCACATCCCCCCCCCCCACCTCCATTGTGGCAAACATTCCACCTCTCATCATGAACAGAACGCATTCCACATCACTAGAACTCCCTGTTGACTGATACCCTGTTAAATGAGAAACTACGCATTCACAAAATTGGTTATCAAAAAAAAAAAAAAAAAAAAAAAATACATCGGCATGTTCATACAAGTATTGTAGGTGTAAAAATCTGTTGTTATTATTATTATTATTATTATTATTATTATTATTATTGTTATTATTATTATTATTATTATTATTATTATTATTATTATTATTATTATTATTATTATTATTATTATCATCATCATCATCATCATCATTGCTCATCCAGTTTAAGGTTTCGTTTTAAGTAGTATTGTTTTAATATTATTATTATTATTATTATTATTAACACCACCACCACCACCACCATCACCATCATCATCATCATCATCATCATCATCATCATCATCATCATCATCATCATTGCACATTCAGTTTAGGTTTTGTTTTCAAGCCACGCAGCCAACAGAGGGAAATGCGGAAATCATTTGGACGCCGCGACAAAAAACAAATATTCAGTACTGGAAAAAAAAAAAAAATGGCCCGTGCAGCTGAGTTCCGTTATCAGATTACGGGGCGAGAGTCAGAGCGGGAAATGGATGCCCAGCCGTAGTTTATTATTTCAGTGGTGTGCTGCTGCGTGGCCCTTCACTACACAGCACTAAAATGTATATGGCGGTAAATAAATGTAGGTAGCCGAAATATATGTGGCGGTAGATAAGTGTAGGTAGGTAGGTAGGTTGACAGATGCATGGGTGTATAGATGGATAGATACAGATAGATTGTAAAGGGACCCAGTTTGTTATTTTACTAGTCCAGCTGCATGGGCCATCACTACACTGCACTAAAATACAAGTATACATGGCGGTAGATAAATATGGGTGGGTATATAAACAGATGGATAGATTGTAATGGGACCCAGTGTATTATTTCACTGGTGCATCTGCATGGCCCTTCATTTCACTGCACTAAAATGTTTGTATTATAGAGATAGGTAAGTACAGAATACAGAGTGATTGATTACTAGAGAGAGAGAGAGAGAGAGAGAGAGAGAGAGAGAGACTGACTACAAAAGCTTTTTGCAAATACACAAATGACGATCTTAATCTTATTACAGTTCATGACGTCAAGTATTTTCATATACTGAGCTGCAGACTAGAGAGTAATCTTTGCATTTCAAGAGTCAGTTATTCTGTTTTAACGGTCAGAAGAGACGACTAATTGGCAGGTAAATAAAAACTGCTGTGAGAACTGTCAAGAGATGCTGGAAAGGAATGAAAAATTTTTAAAAAGTGGTTGAATGAAAGGTATTCAAGTGAAAAATAACAACTTGTCTTTCTCGTGGTCTTTAATTCTACCTCCGGTGATGTATTTTTCATTTTATTTTTACTATTTTCAGACGCTTTTCATTCAGCTGAGGAAAGACTTCGATTTAGGTTGGGTAGTTTTAGCTGTCATTAAAGATTCAATACAAGAAGCCTTTACTAAGTTGGGTACATGCCTCTTTTGGCAGAAACAATACTGTAACTTTTAAAAAAAATGCGTCACTATATTTAAGAGGTTAGGTGTTTCAAAAGTAGGACTTAAAAAGGGGTAGATTGGCGTGGATTGTTTTTTCTCCCTGTTCAGATCTTTCATGTACCCGATGCACGTCAGGCACAGTTGCAGTCAATAATCATTTTATACATCTTCTTTTCTGAAGGTAGGCAAGATCCTACTCCCAAACCTGCTTGAATATTAACAGTCAGCGTAGAAGGATGTCGTAATGTCTGACAGGTTGATGAGAGAGGATAGAATAACTTTTGACGGTGCCTGAACGTGTGTATACAATATCAAAATTTAGGTGTACAGCCGAGAATTTCCAAGAGTCGAAAAATGGAGTGATTGGGAGTGTGACATATCCCATCCAGGCGAGACTAGGCGTTGCTTATGAATGAAAGAGAGAGAGAGAGAGAGAGAGAGAGAGAGAGAGAGAGACACGAAAAACCAGACACAGAGGCACGAGACAGAAATAAAAGAATACGTGAGAATTATCCTGGTATCATGATTGCGTACACGTGAGAGTATGCAGTGTTTATGGGCGGACATAACACTGTTGGATGACCCTGGTGTCCGCTGGTGTCCATTGTGGGGGCATTTGGAGTTTAATATATAGTGTGTCTGAGGGGGGGAAGGGGAGAAATGGAATGTATGGTGTGTGCGGGGAGGTGAGCTTATTTTTATGTGTGTGTGTGTGTGTGTGTGTGTGTGTGTGTGTGTGTGTGTGTGTGTGTGTGTGTGTGTTCGTCGCAGTTTCTGTAATTGTGTATACATAGGTCAGCATTTGCGTGTGAGCCTGTATACCTTTATGTGCAATTGCCAGTATGTGTGCAGGAACACGATGGCGAGGTCCAGAATAATTTCACCAGCAATTCTAAATCCCATTTCCATCAGAGACAACAATTATACATTTCAAAGGCACAGTTTTGGGTTACATCTCCGTCCCCCTCAAAGCAGGCAGTCGGACCCGTAAAGCACTTTGAGCTGCCGGGTCTGGTGCTGATTGAGGCTCCATTACCGTCCGGAAAAATGTGCCCTGTCTGCTGGGCTGGGAGGGAGGGGGAAGGGCGGAGGGACTTTGGATGTACTGTGGAAATTTGTCGCATTATAGAGAGAGCTGTGTGTGGGGGTTGGAGGAAGGAGGGGTTGGAGGGTTCTCTCTCTCTCTCTCTCTCTCTCTCTCTCTCTCTCTTTGTGTGTGCGTGTGTGTGTTTCAGAGAGAGAGAGGGAGAGAGAGGAGTAGGGAGGGCAATAAAGCAACAGGGGCGCATCTGTTTCCAACTTTGCTAATTTAGAGATGCAGGATTTCCACCCATTGTCGCCCTTAATGACGCTCCTTTGTTGCGGTGGCTCAGGAATGGGTACTCACACTTTGGAGGGAGAGGGAGAGAAAAGGAGAGAGAGAGAGAGAGAGAGAGAGAGAGAGAGAGAGAGAGAGAGAGAGAGAGAAGGAGGAGATGAGGTAAAGAGAAGGAACAGTGGAGGGGTTGAGTAATGGAATGATTGAAAAAAGATTGACAATATTTCTATGTTGTTACTGGAAGGGTAGGTACTTAAACATTGGACGGAGTGGGAGAGAACAGGAGATGAGGAAGGAGAGAAGAGAGAGACGAAAGACAGAGGGAAGGAATGATGAAAAGAGAAAAGACAGTATTTTTAACTCTGAGGATTGGTACTTACACCTTGAAGGGAAGGGCAGAGAGTGAAGAGGAGGAGGAAGATGTGGAAAGGAGTGGATGAGGTAAAAGATGGAAGGAAGAGAGAAAAGACTGAAGGGGAGAGAGAGAGAGAGAGAGAGAGAGAGAGAGAGAGAGAGAGAGAGAGAGAGAGAGAGAGAGCAGTTAATAAACAAGAAGGGGAAGCAGGAAACAGAATAACAGAGACAATATGCAAGAAAGAAGTGAGTTGCGAAAAGAAACAGAAAAATAAAGGGGGTGAAGAGCAATAAAGGAGAGAGAAAAAGTAGTGTGACAAGAATGGAGGAGAAAGAGTAAACGAAATAAAAATGAAGAGCAGTATGAAAGAGGACGAGGCGGAGAAATATTGCGTGAAGAGAGGAAGGGAGAAAATAAGAATGAGGAAAAAATGGATAAGATATGAATGTACAAAGAAAGAAAAAGATGATGATGATGAGAGAGAGAGAGAGAGAGTCCCAAATTTCCTGCATTTCACTGATGAATGGTAAAAGCTAATTGCATTTTCTACCACTCTGAAATATTGAATGGAAGTTTCGCCACGATTAGTTTGCCTGTTCGTCCGTATCATTTCATCCATGGACTATTTTAGGAGCCGCGGTGGTCTAGTGGCAGCGTGTACGTCTAACGATGCGCGGATCCCTGAACAGTATTGGCTGTACTGTAGGTGGCGTGTGAGGTTTTGCAGCATCTCATACTTAACGGTTTACTCTGCATATTACACCTTGACTGTGTGTGTGTGTGTGTGTGTGTGTGTGTGTGTGTGTGTGTGTGTGTGTGTGTGTGTGTGTGTGTGTGGCTCAGTAGCATAACATAACCTCCAGTAACTGGTTAACTATCGTTACTAATAGGCCATTAACCTTCCAGACTCGAGTTATATTAGCCATCCTAACTCATTAATTGTCCCAAGACGAGTCTTCATCTCCTAACCTAATCTAACTCTAGACCTCGCTTCCTAATCTAATTGACATATCCTAACCAAACGTAGCTGCCATAAATCAATGAAACCCAACTTAACCTAATCAAACCTTGCGAACTTGAGTCCTAATTCCCTAACCAAACCTAATTTAGCCTTTTCTTTTTATGTGAGGAAGAAGGAACCAAAGGCAACGAGCCCGCAAAACTGTTCCCTCCAAGAGAAAAACAAAATACAAGAGAGAGCCAAATTCAAGATCCATTCATTTCGAGATGCCTGGACATAACTGCGTTTGAAAGACTGGAGATCATAGGAAGCAGGAAATACAGACAGAGGGAGACAGTTCCAGAGTTGACCTGTTGCATAAATGAAGGACTAGGAGTAACGGTTAACTCTTGCATTAGAGAGTTGGACAGAAAAAGGGTGAGAGTTTGCTGCTAGACAAGTGCTACGCGCACGTCGTAGAGGTGGAGGAATGCTTGCAGACAATTCAGAGGAATAGTGACCATTGAAGCAGCGATAGAAAAGAGATAAAGATGCAACAGTGCGACGAAGAGACAGAGGTTGAAGGGAGTCAGTAAGAGTGGGAGAGTTAATGAGACGAAAAGCCTTTGACTCCACCCAATTGAGAAGAGCTGTATGTGGGGAACCTCCCCACACATGAGAGTTGTACTCCACTCAGGGGCGGATAAAACCCCTGTATAGAGTCAACAATTGTGCAGGGGTAAAGAAGGAACGGAGTCGGCTTAGCACACCCAGTCTCTTGGAAGCAGATTTTACAGGAGATGTAATATGATCTTTCCAAGATAAGTCCCTAGTAAATGAAACCCCTAGCCATACCTATCCTAATTCTAGTCTATACATCATAAGTTAAACTAATCTAACCTGCACGGGGCCCGCTATTCCTCTATCATTTTCTCTTACCGTCCCTTCTCTGTCTGAGAAGTGGTTGAGATTTGTGTGGATTGTTATAGTACTTTCACTCTAACTTGGCCACGTTTTCGTTCTGTTATGGCATATTTTATATAGCTCTGGCAGATTGACAGTACTATGGCTCTACATTCTTTCCATAGTACTTCTTCATATCTGTCATCACACTGTAATATTTATCTTTTGTTACAGCTGAGCATTCAGGATAGGGAGGTATTTACTTCCTTTATTGCCCTTTCTTTAGCGGGCAATCTTACTATACCCAATGGATTTGTGCTATCATATAGTGTATGCCTGGATGTGTGTTTTTGTGTGCAAATGAATGTTTCTATTTGATGAATATTTTTAATTTCCACTATCTTGGGTTAGGTTAGCTTAGGTTGAGATATCTTAGGATGAGAGAGCTTAGTTTAGCTTGTCGGATGAGCCAAAATGGACCATCAGAGTAAGTTATGTTACTTTAGTGAGGTTAGGCTAGGTTAGGTTACTTGTGTTAGGTTAGGTGGCAGTCAAGAGCTTTTGCAAGGTTAGGAGGTAACTAAGATTTTGATAGTCATTTTATGGTTATTATTCATTTGCACAACAAATGAGGCCTCAAAACACTTAAATGAACTAAAAATCTATCAAATGGAAGAAAAAAACACCATAAATAAGAAACAGCAATAAAGGAAATATTTACCGATAGGGATATGGCAGTTTTAGATTTTGTTAAAATTTAGCTTCATTATTTACCATTCAGTACAAGCCCCAACACTCCGGGGAACATTGTCCCTGAAGGCCAAGCAGGGCGCAGTTTTAAATCAAGTTATAATGAAAAGAGTATACCCCCTCCTCAGATTTGGAGTAAATCGGGTGAAAATTGACGATTTTATGCCCATTTGAAATTTTAGGCCCGACCCACCTGACATTGACCCCCCTACTGCTAACTGTGGGTGACCCTTCTGATGCAGTGAGGCATGTTATACGATGCAGATTTGAAAGATACACATTTAGGTCTCGGTTTCATGTCGATATGACGAATTTGAAAGGAGTTACGGCTAAAAAAAACTATTTTTTTTCATACATTTTTTGAACCTACAGCCTGGGCCTTGGCCCAATTTGGCCCAAAATTTAATCATGTGATCAGAAGGTCATAGCCTATCATTCCTTTAATTTTAATCAAAATCGCACCAGTGGTTGTCGCGTAAATTTAACAGACAGACAAAGTGAAAACATACCCATCCCCGACCTATAACACGAATCCTCACTATTCATCTTATCATCACCACTGCTTTCCCTTCACTTTCCTGTCAGATGTGGTCGAGGTCAGCTATTGTGTCTGGGAGGTTCTTGCCCTTGGTCTCCGGGAGTAGTATGTAGGAGGCTGCGGCGAGGAAGGAAGCACAGGCGAAGATCACGGTTGGCAGCCAGGGTATCAGAGGGCCCTGTGAGTGTTACAAAGCGATTACTGTATTGTAGATGTTGTAGTAGTAGTAGTAGTAATGATGGTGGTAATAATGGTATGTTGTTATAACTCGCCTAAGGCTTACGCACGTTTAATCCGTCACCCCATGTTTATTTTTCGAAACTTTAAAAATTGTCTAAATATGTATAAATAAACTACTATGTGGTAAGACTCGAAAAAAAGGACTTGGCTTCGTTTGCTCCGTCACGGGAAACAGATTGTTGAGGAGTAACTATACAGTAAAAATAATAAAAAAAATATCTATATATTTTATCTGGTAGAGTGAAAGAAGTGTAGTCCCTCCAATTTCAAAAGCTTAAGTAAAATTGTTTCATGGTTAGAGGAATATACAGGGTGGTCCATATATAACACTCTTTTTTCCCCATAGCTCACGATTGGTTTTGTGTTTCGGGGACGGCTCGGTCACTGTTATCACCGTCTGTCCATAATCAGTCATTCATTTCCTGCACCCCGCAACCTTTTCCCGCTCCACACCCCTCCACACCAGCCGACTGAGCCGTCCCCGCAACACAGATGCCGCAATTTAAGTAGCCAGTGGAACGTTATGTATGGATCAGTCTGTATAACAAAACACGTTATCGGATTGAGGAGACTAACCACTTCACTTCCATGACCTATTTCAAAGTCCGTTGTTTATTCCGCCAGACGGCTTTATTCCGCTTGGATTGAGGCTTTTTCCAACTGAGAGAGAGAGAGAGAGAAAGAGGTCATCGAATTTAATTACTTTCGGTACAGAATAAGCCCTTACGTACCAAATCATTCACCAGGTAAGGCACCACAGCGGCAGCTACCTGGCCGGCCATGTAGGTGAGAGCCGGCCCCTGTACCCTGACCTCTGTGGGGATAAGCTCTGCCTGGCTGACGAAGGGAATGAGGAAGGCGGTGGTGACGCCTACTTTGCACAGCATATACACCGTCAGCACCAGCCATTCGATGTCTGGTGGGGAGAAGGGTGATTGAGAGAGAGAGAGAGAGAGAGGGGGGGGGGTCGTATTCTAAGTGGCTTTGGAGAGATTCTGTCCTCGTTATGTACAGCTTGGGATGAGGAAAATGATGATGATGAGGTTGGCAGATAATTATTATTAGCTATGTTTATGTAGACAGTAAACGAGAGTCGATGATGATGATGATGATGATGGTAAGAGT
Source organism: Coenobita brevimanus (assembly GCF_032717465.1). Lineage (NCBI taxonomy): Eukaryota > Metazoa > Arthropoda > Malacostraca > Decapoda > Coenobitidae > Coenobita > Coenobita brevimanus. Next base: position 12,879,542 of record NC_137045.1, on the reverse strand, counting down.
GGCCGATAATTGTTACTAGACATGCGAAGAGGACAGACACAGATAACTAACAAGAAAAGACAGTACACGAGAGTCGATGATGATGATGATGATGATTGATGATGGTGATGATGATGATGATATGGTATTAATGGCACGTCAAGATATTTTACGGCTAATAATAGATTAGATGCCCGTAAAACTTAAAATGTAAGACGATACTGGAAAAATCACAAAACAGACCAGACACTAGGCCACAGGTTAATCAAGAAAAACACACATTTCTACTCACGATTCGGCATGAAGTAGATGACAAGCAGAATTAGTGCGCAGTAGGTGTAGCAGACCATGCCGGGGTACCTCCTGCCGAAGCGGTCCAGGGTAAAAAGCAGTATGATGTAGGGTGGGATCTCCACCAGTCCCCCCACCACCATGTACAAGAACGGGTTGTTGGTGTAGGTTGCCCCGCTGAGACTGATTCCGTAGTAGTTCATGGAGGCGACGAACAGCTGCAGGCACAGCGCAGTTATCACCTGGCGTATCTTGGGCGTGCTGAGGAAATTATTGTTTCCTTGAATACGGCTAGTTTACACAGCTTACGAGATAGTTTCGGAAATGGGTGGGTAAGATATAGCCTTCATTACTACTAGGCGTATCTTGGGCTTGCCGAGGGACTTATTGTCTCCTTGAATACGTTTTTTTATTTATTTTTATTTATTTATTTTTTTATTCTCGCCGTCTTTCTAATGATAGTAACTTTTTGCAGTGTAAGACTTTGGTATAGTCATTGCTACTGTCTTCAGTATGTGAAATCTTTCCAGAGCTGGATAAATTTGTCAGGTGTTAACTGAGAGAAAATATAATTGACGTCGTAGGATAAATTAGACTTTTACAGTTCTATTAAGAAATATGCTATCAGATGCCGAAAGCTCACAATATAAGAAATTGGTAAAAGAGAGAGAACGGATGGGCCTATCACGTGTTACTCTGCTATAAACGCCAGGTGGTTTGAGGCATCTGTCAGAGTGAGGGTCGTACTATGTGCACGGGGTCCCACTATATGCATAGGGTCTTACTTTGTGCATACTTTGTGCATAGGGTCTTACATTGTTCACGGGTAGTAACCCGTACTTTGTGCGCCAGTCGTGCTTTGTGCACGGGGTCTCACTTATGCACAGGGTCTTACTTTGTGCAGGGGATCTTACTTGTTCACGGTACCTTACTTTGTCCACGATGACTTACTTTGTTCACGTTGCCTTACTATGTGCACGGGGTTTTACTTTGTGCACGGGGTAGTACTCTATGCTTGGGGCCTTACTTCGTGCACAGGGTCTTATTTTATGCACAGGATCTTACTTTGTGCACAGGGTTTTACAATGTGCACGGAGTCTTACTTTGTGCACGGGGTCCAACTATGTGTATGGGGTCTTGTATAATGCACGGGGTCCAACTTAGTGCACGGGTCTTACATTGTGCATAGAGTCTTACACTGTGTACGGGGTCCAACTTGGTGCATCGGGTCTTACATTGTGCACGGTGTCTATATTGTGGCCGGAGTTTGACTTTGTGCACAGGGTCATACTTTGTGTACGAAGTCATGCTGTGTGTACAGGGTCTTACTTTGCACATAAGTACGATCCTATAGAGGTGCCTGGAGTTAACATACATAAATGCATCAACTAAACCTGTATTGCCCCATGAGGATCGTAAGAGCCCAGGGCTAGGCAAGTTGGTCTTGACATTTAAGACGGAAGCGACAAGCCTCACTCATCCCTGAGTGGCATTACGTGAGCAGTAAACCCCAACCATCCCTTGGATATGAACCGACACAGGCTCAATCCGTTTGGAGCGCCTTAATTACCCACTAAACCACCAGGCGCGTTATTTTTTTTATATGGTTACCACCCAGCGTAGTAAATGGCTCCTTGGCGTACAGGAAGCCATTTGGCTTGTCACTCAGTGTAGAGTCACCCGTAGACAGAAGGAAGAGGATAGAATGAAGGAAAGAACTACGTAAGGGGAAGGAAGGAAGAGAAGAAAAGGCAGCCATCCGAGAGCAGCACTACATCGAGTGAGTGGATGATGAGCGCCCCCACCTACCACCAAACTTGTAATAATTTCATGGGCATAAGGCAGTATCTAGTCTTTAAATGTTCTGGACTGAGATAACCTAGAGTATGCCCTAAAAACCTTGAAGGGATAAAAAGGAATTGGGAGTCGTACTTAATTCTGGTTTTAGTAACAGACACTGAGAAAGTAACATTCCGTAACAGTGGACGTACCAAAAGAGAAGCTGCACCCACCTGAAGAGTTTTGGTAGAGGAGGCAGCCACCATGCCTTTTTGCTGGGTTTCACCACCACCACATCATTTTTGCTGTTCTCATCCCTCTCACTCACGCCTTTCTCCTGCGGGATCCAGGAAATTAAATCTATCTGCCTGACGGGTGTACGGCAAGTTTTTCATATTTTCTTTTATTTGATGTGTCTACTCTGGGCTCGTTCCTTGAGGCCCATCACTCCTACATACCATACACCCCCACACATCTCTACTTCGTCGCTAACACCCACCTTCTATACTGAATATATGTTAGAGTTGCCTCATACAGGACTGGTGCTTTGGTATTAGCGGGGATGTTTTTACGGCATGTCGGTGAGTCATACGGTAGATTAGTAAAGTTTGCTTTAACGAAATTGAAATCCTTAAACTCATGCCTGCTTCAGTCGGAGTTCACCCCCGCGTCCACGGAGACTGCAGACCACCTCTACCGACTCGGGCACCACCTCCCCCAAATGCTTATTATATACTTTATATATATATATATATATATATATATATATATATATATATATATATATATATATAAAAGTTAAATTACAGCTAAAGGCGAAAGGGAAATATATTAACATGCTTATTATAGTTACAGCCGAACAACCACTAATACTGTATATACCAGCAAAATTACTGCCTTGAGTGTAGCTTATCTTACCTCTGAACATCTTGAGTCTCTTCTGCATCGAATACTTTACCATTGATCCAGTACTACCTGCTTAACCGTAGCCTTGAAAGAGCAGCAACGCGTACACCTATATGCCTCTTTTTCACGTACTTGACATTATTGTCATCTCTGCATCTTAAATGCCGAATAATAATAATAGTCTAACAGTACAATATGATGCCAGTCACGAACATGTGCTATGGAAGGGATGTAAAGCCGCAGCATTGTCTTCATCCTCACTGAATTATGTGATATAAGCTGCAAGGGGACGAAAATCTGGGCCAAGTTAAGGTGGGGGAAAAAAAAAAAAAAAAAAAAAGAGGATGGGTATAATTTCTCCTTACTGCTTCTTGGCAACTCGATGTCTTCCTGTGACGAGTACCTTGCTGATGGTCCAACAACACCTGCGTCATCATGGCCTTCAGCGTGTTGTCGAGGGGCATAGTGGTTCTGTTGAGGCGGGCTGCGCGTTTCAGCACCCTCAGCGCTTTGTTGTAGTGCCCCGTCACGATTAGCCAGCGTGGGGACTCGTTGACCAGGCTGCCGAAAATGAATTGGGGTTATGTTTGGTGGCATAAGGAGACTTTGTGGCCCCTCTTCCTCAGTAGTTTATTATTATTATTATTATTATTATTATTGTTATTATTATTATTGTTATTATTATTATTATTAGTAGTAGTAGTAGTAGAAGTAGTAGTAGTAGTAGTAGCAGCAGCAGCAGCAGTAATGTAGTAATAGTAGTGGCGGTATATTTAGTGATTTATATTGAATGCAGCACCCTCATAGACTACCGTGTTCTCTTTAGTTGTACTGAAGCTTTGGTAACACTGGCACAGACTGCATAAATAACTTATACTCCTAAAGAGAATATTACCTTGCCAAATACAGAAATAGTTCGGTAAGAATGAGGTGTTGGGGGTCGCTTTTTCTAGGCTTGAGTGGCTTTCCCTCTTCCTTACAAGTTGACTTTTTTTTTTTTTTTTTGTCCATGCAAGGGAGAAGGAACGAAAGGCCAGACGCCCCGCAGGAATGTTACCTCCAAGGGGGAAGAAAAAAATACAGAGAGCCACATTCAAGATCCGTTCATTTCTAGATGCTTGGACACATTGCGGTTACAGGACTGTGGGTCATAGGCAGTTGGACCATAACTAGAATAAACGTCAGAGATCGCAAGGCCGAGTCAGACGTTTAAACAAATATCTAAAACAAAAACGTTCGAGTAGGAAATAAGGAAAATGTAATACCTTAGGGTGTTAAATGAGGGAGAACGCATGTAAAAGCTAGGATGTAAGGAGGAAAAAAATGCATGGAAGTGAGATTGCTAGCTTAAGGTTACGTCTTAGAAAATTGCTTGGCAACGGGGAACAGACTGCTTAGCGTATACTCACTAGACGATAAGGAAGAGGATGAGGTAGAGAAGAGGACGAGGTTAAAGGAAGAGAACGAGGTAGTGATAGGATGAAGTACAGGGAAAAGAACGAGGTAGGGAAGAGGATGTGGTAGGGCAGAGAACGAGGCAGGGAAGACGATGAGGTTGAGTAAAAGTGAGAGCTGTAGGCACTGGGTGGGAAAATTACAGGGCTTCAGGGAACGGACTACTCACTAGACGATGGGGAAGAGGACGAGGTAGGGAAGTGAGATTGCTAGCTGTAGGTATCGCCACTGCCTGATGAAGTAGGCGGCCGCACCGAGGAACATGACGCCGAAAGCCCATGGAAGGCTCATAATCACACCTGCCGTTGTTCGGTGCTTTATTTCACACACCTCCATGCCTGTTGGTGGTGGGAGGACATTGTTTTTATTATTAGTTGTAGTAGTAATAGTAGTCGTAGTCTTAGTAGTAGTAGTAGTTGTTGTAGCATCTTTATCAGTTATCATCATCGTCATTATCACGGCCTCGTTTCTTAGTCGCGTGAGTTGCCCAGTTCCCTCAGACAAACCCAAACTGAAGACACCTTCAGCACAACCCCACCTAGGATGTAGAAGCTGTGTGTTGTGAGTCCCCCGAGAAGAAAACGGAACACGAGAATGGCTGTGAAGCTGGTGAGGCCGGCCATGGCGTTGCAGATGGTGGTGTACAGACAGAGGATGACCAATATCGCTTTCTTACGCCCGAACCTGTGATGATGATGATGATGATTAATAATAATAATAATAATAATAATTAATAATAATAATAATAATTAATAATAATAATAATAATAATAACAACAACAACAACACTAATATTTTACGTCCGTGTCCATCGCCTGTTTTTTTTTTTTTTCCCCTGCTTAATCGTATCGTTTATAAAGTCTCCAACATGCTTGCACGTGTCGACCTTGGTCACCTAATGGCGGTTTTACACACTGCTCGATTTCTGGCAGCCTCCCTATTCAGTCCCTTATCCCTGATGTCACACTCTGTGACCTCGTCCCAGGTCTCTTTCGTTCTGCCTCTCACAGGACTTAACATACAAATAAAGGTGTATACCAAGAAGCCATATACAACGCTGGGTGGTAACCATATAACCAAACCACTCGCGCTCCCTACATGTCAGCACGTGGGTTGGTGGAGGGTTAGTGTCCCTCCTCGTAAAACAAATAACTCAAAGTCAAATGGCCACCCCTTACGGGATTATGGCGTCAGGCAATAGATAGATAGATAGATAGATAGACTTTTCAGTATAACATTGCTGTTATTACCTCCGCTAACTAAATTGGGCGATATGTGATCACCCTTGTCTGTCTGTTTGTCCCCAAACTATCTCAAAAAGTTGCAGTAGAACTTCAATTAAATCTGCAGGAGGGGTAGCGCGTTGGCCGAGGAAAAGTTGATTTTGAGGTGGATCCGGAGCCAGATGCAGATCCAGGATTTTTTTTTTTTTTTTTTTTTACATTACGAGGTAGGGTAATCTTGCGAATTTTTAAAATGGCTTTAAAACTAATGCACAGAACTTCATGTAAAAATTCAAACGTCGGTGATTCATGAAAATCTTCTGTCTAGTGTAATTTTGTGTGGATATGAATCTAATAGATAAAAATATCATTATGTGCTTGCGGGGAAGGGGGGGGGGGCGTTGGCGGAGGTATGCTGTCCTCTTTAGTTCCAGAGGATTTTATTCTGAGAGAAAGACGGTACGTAATTGTAGGTTGGGCATATGTGAACGACGTTATTGTAGTTTGCCTTCAGCCGCGTTTTCTTTCGTGCCTTTTCGTTCTCTTTTAGATAGGGTGTAGGGATTAGTATGATATCCTGAAAAATTTAGGACGAGGGTCTTTTTGTAAATGGGTGTGGATTTTCGTACCTTCTCTTCCATTGCGATTTATTATCAGTATTACACCACAATATCGTCAGTTGGTGGTGCGAATTATGTGGATATTGAAACGATGTCACCAGCATTCAGCATAATGTTAAGGTGTAATACGCTTCATAATCGCAGAGGTGGTGGTGCCACGTAGCCTCAGTGCGACTTAAAATACGAGCCTGAGAGTCACAAACAGATATAGGATTGAATTCCCAGTCTTAATAATTGTTTTCTTTGCAGGAGGGTCAAGGAAAGAAGGGTATAAAGTCTTCCCGTGTCTTTAGCTCTTCCTGCAAATACTAGCCTAACTTAGAATAGGAAATTGATCGTATATGTGTTTGAGAATCCAACCCCATGCTGTAGTCTGTCGGTTTTTATCTGAGGAAACTTTAATCACTCCCTTAACTTGAATTCACTTGCATGAAATTCTGTGAGCCTTGTCTATGAGCTAAGAATGAGTTTTCTTGGTTACTATGCAAAACAAACCTTCATTCTGACTAAAAATCCCCCAAAACCGCTAAAAAGGGGTCAGGGAACTTTGTTAGGTCAGAGTAAATGCACTATTCTTTTCGTATGCTAACGGCATAAAATTGCCATCTCATCATTTTGAATGCTAAGTTGACTGGATTAATACTAGAATGTGATAAGGGTCATGATGAAGTGCCTTGGAAAAATTTAGCCATGTCAGTGTCATCTTGTCAGTGTTGTGTGTGACACAAGCTACAAAAGAAGGAAAATCTGGGCCACGTTCAAGTGAAGAGAGTAAAATTAAACTCTCTGACCTAGGAGGATTACATACTTAATATGCGCAGACTACTGGATATCGCTAAGTATTTAAGATCGTCCCACATCTGCTCAGCCAGTTTAGTCTCATAATTTTTTGTAACTTATTCTTGCTACCTTCCGGCGATTTTATTCAGCCGGGAGGATTTTTCTTTCTTGAGCGACTCGGTATAGCGTTCGTTAACCCATTCACCACGGATTTTTTTTTTTTTTTTTTTTTCTGTTCATCAAAATCATCTGGAGGTACCAAGAATGTACCGAACAAAAACGTCACCGGATTGAAGGGGTAAACTAGGAACCAAGTATAAGGAAATATAACTCGTGGTATAAGGAGAATTTGTGTTATACGCGGTACAGGCTTTATGAAAATATATGAGAAAGTGTAACTCGATTTGTATAGAGAGGCTGTGTTATACCCGGTATTGGCGTCATGAAGATATATTAGAATCTGTAACTCGTGGTATGATTAGACGCTGTGTCACAATTGTTTCAGGAAAATGTATTAAATAATGCAACTCGTGCTATAACGAGACGCTGTCATACAAAGTCGTTGAACTATAACTCTTAAGCAAAATTTTAACATTAAGCACAGGATTGTACATGACCCAGCAGCACTCTGAGGCTTTGGTAATATATGTGGGTTTTGCTTGATAACAACATGACCTGATTAGTACTGGTACATAAAATCATCTTTGTTTTTCGCCACATCTCTCCGCTTGGTCTCTTGGTAGCAACGAGTCAAGATTTCCATTTTAACTAACGTCACAGGATTTTAATCAGGTGAAAAGGATTATAGGAACAGGAGAGTTTTAATAGTAAACACACTTCAACTTAATCTGGCCCAGATTTGCGTCCTTTTTCAACTGAAATACAATATTGCGGTGCTACATCCATTCCACGGCACTTTTTCGTGACTACTTCCTTATTCTATTGTTAATCTTTTTCTACAACTCAGGAGGGAGAGATGACAAAATTAGGCCAAGTAAGAGTTACAGGGGTATAGTACCAGGAATTCCTGCATCGTTGAGACGACTCTAGAATTCTGTCTCAGCTAATTCCAGACGATTTTATTGGTCTGAGTGAGTATAGTAGCCTGAGTCTTGTATTATGATAGTATGTTCACTTTAACTTGGCCTGAAATTGTCATATCTCTATCTTTAATGCTAAACTGTAACTAGAGATTAACACTAGAATCAGGTGCTAGTCAGGAAGACCAGCTAGGGAGAGGACGTAGAGCCATAGCCGTGTCATTCCCCCCCCCCCACTAAGGTATAGACGTGAAATGAGATGCAAAAATCTGGGCCAAGCTAAAGTGAATGAAATGGTGGGAAATAATGTGGCGTTCAATTCCAGCTTAAGCCAAGCGATTTTATATTGCTGAGAGTGGGTCATAGGCACCATAGAAAGATGGCACTGGTGCCATCAACCCCCTCTCGGTCGGGAAAACGCTAGTATTTAATTCCAGTCAACGCCAGACGGTTTTATTCACCTGAGAGGGAGAAAAAACAGAATATTAACCTCCTCTCCAACCCCCCTTTCCATCCTGAGTGAGTCATAGGAGCCTGAGAGCGTCATTTCTTGCCTACCTGTCTGCCGAGTAGCCCGTGATGAGGGCCCCCACGATGCAGGCTATCATGTAGACGGACTGGTAGGTAGCGCGCAAGTAGGCCCGTTCACACACAAGGCCGAACTGGGTGAGAGAGAGAGAGAGAGAGAATTTCCTTATCGTTATTAGTATCGTTTTATTCATAGTCATAGTCGTCCTCATCATCATTGCAAATTAATTATCATAATTATCATCGCAGTCGTCATCATCATCGTCGTCGTCGTCGTCGTCGTCGTCGCGAATCCATCATCATCATCATCATCGTCGTCGTCGTCGTCGTCGTCGTCGTCACAATCATAATCATAAAATATTCATCATCGTCATCGTCGTTAGCGGTTACTTTATTACTGCGTTATTGCTGTACATTAATATTTTACTGTCATCTTTACTTAATATATCATACAAAGAGTAGGTACAGTAGGTTCTAGAATGAGGAAAAATAAACAAACAAAAGTTGAATCGCTCTGAGACCTGCGGTGATGTTGTTACAAACAATTTGCTCTAAAAAGTAACTAGCCATAACAGAGAGATCCATTACCCAGATTCTGGAGGTGCCTTAATATAGTGCCTCACTACCCAGAACAGATTTGGATTCTCCATGTCAAATAACCTTATATAGGACCACGTTTATGTCTCAGTAGGCTTAAATTAAGCAGTTTTACTAAAGTTGTTGCTAGATGGTTCCACCTTACGTGTCAGCTGATGGCAGATTTGGATTCTCCTTGTCAAATTACCTAAAATGGTACCACTTTTATGTCTCTAAAGGCCTCCTATGAACAAATCCGCCAGAAGCTGAAGAACGCTGGCCACTCATTGACCTGCTGGCTATCGCCGCAGGTAAGAACGTAAATTAGAAGTATCACCATAATGGCATGCAAATACGGAGTACACAGTGTTTACTCGTCGTTCAAAGTTTAGAAACTTAGGGAAATTTAACTAATCTCCTGTCAAAACACACGCACGCATACACACATGCACGCACGCAAAGACGCTCGCACCGGCGCGCTCGCGTACACACACACACACACACACACACACACACACACACACACACACACACACACACACACACACACACACACACACACACACACACACACACACACACACACACACACACACACACACACACACACACACACACACACACACACACACACACACACACACACACACACACACACACACACACACACACACACACACACACACACACACACACACACACACAGAGAGCACGCGCGCGAGGTGCGTGCCCACGCCTCGCAGAATGAAATCACATCTAACCCAACCTGACTAACCTCACCACACCTTACCTCACCTCACCGCACCCCACCCCGCCTCCCTACTATAGTAATCAAACCTCAGAGGTGAGAGTGGAGGTGTAAGTGGAGTTATCAAAGTCCCACTCAGTACACGACTCTTCTACCAGTCCATCTGAAGTCCACCTGAAGTAGCTGCAAGAGTCTCTGGTAGCGGGAGGAGGAGAGCAACTTTACCTGAGCTCTGTATATGTTTCAAAATGTATGTTCAGAAAAGACAACAGTAATAAACCTGCTGAATGGCGTACATGTTTATAAAGAAATGTATCTTCAGATAGGACAAAAACATTGTTTCTACGGATATCATCATAAATATTCTGGCATCAAAGCAGTAAGTAACAATAAGTAACTCTGTATGTGTGTGCAGATTGGTGAGGGTGAGGCCTGTCTGTATATCTGAATACTGGGGGCATGATAACTGAGAGTGAATGTTAGAGGTTGAGAGTGGTAATACTTGAACTTAGTCAGAGGTGATAGTCGAGTCCTTAGAGCCTGAGAGTTAGTAAAAGAGCCTGAGTGTTAATACTTGGACGTAATTAGAAGTGAAGGGTGCGTTGTGTTGAGAGAGTCATAAGAGTGTGAGAGTGTCAGTACATACTCCGAGACGAAGGATGCGTTGTGGTGGGGGTCAGGTCTGCAGGTGTAGTTGAGTGGCGGGACGTGATAGACCACGTTGACGGCCTGGGGCGACACCATCATGAACCCTGCACCAAGTATATCCACATAGACACAGCGAAGTTATTGGAAGGCCGATTGTTTTCATCTAACGGAACTGAGCCACTTCCACATCTTGAATATTAAGTCGTGGTTGCGTGAAAACCGATGAACCTTAGTTATGAAGTAGGAATGCGTCTCCCTGGTTGCTAAATATCCGTCACCAAATTCTAAGATTAACTTTTTAAGAGCGTCGTCTTCAGAGGTGTTGGCACTTATCTCTGTCCCCACCCCTTAACGTTTCATTTGCTATATAATCAAAATACTTATTCCGCAAAAATATAAATAAAATTGTGCACGTGTGTGTGTGTGTGTGTGTGTGTGTGTGTGTGTGTGTGTGTGTGTGTGTGTGTGTTTAGGGCAGGAGGGTAATTACGTAGGCCTTCCCCATACCCTCCTGTCCACCCCCTCCCTCATCTCATATCCTCTCCCCTGTATCTTCCCGCCCATCCCCCTCACCTCCCATACTCTCCCACATACCCTCCCGCCCCCACCCGTCCATCCAGCCCCCACTGTCCACAGTTGCGAGACAATTTATTCCTGCAAGTCCTTCGACATGCTCCCTCTCGTCGCATTGACTTTGTAATCAGGTATTTTAAACACTGAAAAGTTCGAGTGCATAGTGTACAGCCGCGGACATAAATACTGATCCACCCCAGATCGATAAATAGCCAGGCAGTGAACAGTGAATAGAAATCCCGTAATGCGATCTTTGAACCCCAATAAGCTTTCCAGAAACTTATGTTGAGTTGCAAAATTGTTCGACCAAAATATGGAACGAAATTATTGTCCGCAGCTGTGCATGTGCAGACTAGAATACTGATTTAATTTTTGGTCGAACAGTTACAGAAGTCCTATATATTTTGAGAAGTTAGTTGGATTCTGGAGATCATGATGATGATGATGATGATTTCGGATGGCGATGATGATGATGATGAGGGTGACGGTGGTGATATATAATGATACTGGTGATCAGAGTGATGAAGACAATAGATGGTAATCATGTTGGTGATGGTGATGATGATGATGGTGGTGATGGTGAAGATAGGACGATGATGGTGATAATGATGATGATGATGACGATGATGATTTTGATGATGATGGTGATGATGATGATGATGACTTACAGTATGCGGCACCAAGGAAGTGTATCATATTCCACCTCCCTGTGCCTAGCGTGGTGAGGAGCTCGTCAAACTTGCTGACCTCCGACATGGCGGCGGTGGTGGTGAACTGCGGGGGTTAGAGGGAGCAGGGAGAAAACCGACCTGAAAATGGGAGAGAAATGTATGATACCTTGAAGCTGTGGGATGATGAAGGAAGTGGGTGTGCTGGGTTTACTGGAGAGAAATACATGAGTCGTTGTATTGTCTTCACAGATGTTGAGAGAGAGAGAGAGAGAATGATTGCTTACAGCTGAGACACTGGAATGTGAATATACTGGATTCACTGGAGAGAGAGAGAGAGAGAGAGAGAGAGAGAGAGAGAGAGAGAGAGAGCATTGAAGGTTCGACAAATGCCGAAAACAACGGATTTACAGAGCGGTACGAGTACTGTACGTGATAAAGGATACAGCACGCCCCAGGGATTGAAATTCTCGGATCCGAGGTTGTCGTACAGCGCGGCCAAAATTATAGTACAGTATTCTCAAAAAACA
>NC_137045.1:12842198-12862198 GCF_032717465.1 Coenobita brevimanus | reverse complement strand
GTTCTTTCCCTGCGTCCTTGCCAGAATAACACACTTTCTTCCTCCTCCCTGCTTCCTTGCATCCTTTTCTAATTTTTCTCATTATCGTTCTCAGTATTCCGTTCCGTAGCTCTCTTTCCCATTTTCTCCTCTTGTTATCCCTAGTTCTGTGTGTGCTCCATTCCCATTTTCTCTCAGCTGGCTCCCCTTTTGTCTCTACTTCCCTGTCTCCCGGCCTTTCTATTCGCATCTCCCTATTCTCTTTCCCTTTCGCACAGCTTGTATCTCATTTCACCTCTCACTGTTTCTTTTTTTTTTTAGCTCGTTGTTCTCTCCTTACCTCTCCCCTTCTTATTTTCTCTGTATCTGTCGTCTCATTTCTCATTTTTCCACTCGCTCTCCCTCTCCGCCTGTCGCTTAACACTCTCTCTCTCTCTCTCTCTCTCTCTCTCTCTCTCTCTCTCTCTCTCTCTCTCAGTGTAGTAAACCTTTTCCTATCTTGGTTTATGATATATACTGTACTATTCCCTCTTTAGTTGTTCGGACTACACGTAATTAGAGAGGTGCTTGAAATACAGAAACCCCTAGTTGGCTGTGAGCGAGAGTATGGAGAGTACCGGGTGGGGTTATGGGGTCGGAGAGAAAAGTGGGGGGGTTGGATGGGAGTGTGGGACTATGAAAGTGAGGAGGAGGGGATAGCTCTCCATCGAGCAGTGTTACAAACACCTTAGTCCACGGAAAAGGAAACGAACTTATTCCGACGTCCGTACATACAATTCCTGATGGTTCCCCAGTTCCTATAGAAGAGGGCAACATAATGACATGACATTACATTCAGTGATCGTGACGTACTACATGCAATTAGCAAATTAAAAGAGAATAAAACACGGGGACCGGACAAAATATCTCCGCGTGTATTAAAGGAACTACAGAATGAAATGTCAGCGCCTTTATCTGAACCTTTTAACATCACTTAAGAGCAATAAGGTGCCACATGAATGGAAGCTTGGTAACGTAACTCCAATATTCAAAAAGGGCAACAGAGCAGAACCAGAAAACTATCGCCCAATTAGTTTACCATTGGTGGTTTGCAAATTGCTTGAAACTATCAGAGACAAATTTGTGAAACACTAAGAAACAAACAATTTCATCAAAGATTCACAACATGGTTTTCGAAATAATCGCTCTTGCCTCACGAATCAGTTGGACTTTTTCAATGCTATATATACTGAACATGTATGACGAGACTAAATCTATTGATGTTGTCTACGGTCACTACTCTTACTTTCGACCTGTAATGGACTGTGGATCACTGAGGATTCCTGTTAGGTAAGTGACCGCCATCGGGATTTTTTTTTAATATACCAGGGGTCACTGCTTCAGGAGGTAACTTGTGTGCTTGTCCCACATGGGAAAGTTCCTTGTCTCAGTAGAATGAACGGAGCTGGGGCCTAATTGACTGCTGCCTACCTTAAAAGCGCCGGGCAAGGCTGCCGCACCACCCCTGAAGATCCACACTGTGCACTGTGCAATTTCCACAATGTGTCGGCAGGCGCCCCGTTAACTCAGCGTACCCGTACATAATGTCATGCGTTATTAATTTATTTATTCGATTTTTCATTTTACTTCACTACTTTCTCATCCAGGTTATACAAACTGGTAGCTTGTAGGAAAAGTATTATAGAATGTAACTTTTCCTTTTCAGTCCTATGAAATTTCCATGTCAGTTTTTCCATGCTGCATGGTGGTTTTTCTCACTTTTTGCTGCCAGTTTTAACCGGGGGGTTTGGAGGCGAGGGGGACCCTTCTTGCTTTACTATACTTATCCTTCAGCATGTAGAATTAGATCTCGTAGTCATAGTCTTCTCTGTAACAAGCAGCCTCGAAAGGACTCTTGCTGTTTGCTTTCCTTTGTACTCCTTTGAGAAAAAAAAAAAAAAATCTCTTCACCCTGGGGTCGGATAAGGTGTGAAATATTCGTCTCTGGGTCAATCGATAGTGTTGGCATTCCTGTTTAATTCACAAAAATTCACAATGCCCATTAAAGTGCAGTACCGTGTGAAAGTGTGGGGTTAGATATTAATAAATGGTAACTCTGTCACAACTGCAGTACCAACATATCCGTGTCATTTCCCGTAAATCATAGTCTGTATACTATAATGTCTCACACTGAAAGGGTGCCGATATTGTTTTTTATCGAGGGTACAAGATGAGAGGTGAAGGGTAAGACGTGAGGTAAGTAGAATGATGAGGAAATGGGAGGCTGAAAAGGAGAAGGATACATGAGGGGCGAAGGAGAGGAGATGGAAAGGTGAGGGAGAAATAAGATGTAAAGGAGAAGAGAGGGAGAAATGGGAGGTGAAAGAGGAGAGTGAGACTTGAGAGATGGGGATGAGGTGAGAGAGGAACTAAAGGATTGAGGTTAAGAACACCAGTACTCAAGGGATGAGAGCTGAGAGAGATGAAAAGTAATGGAAGGGAGAGTAAGAGAGGAACTGAGTGAAGGAGATCAAAATACCAGCACTTACAATATGGAGGCGAGAGACGCGAGGGAGAGGTGAGGGTGAGAGGGAGAGAGGAGTAGGCACACCGGCTGCTCTGTGGTGGTTTAGCCAAGACTGCTGGTAATCGGGCACACTAGCACACACGCACGCATACGAGAGACCGTTACAGAGAAATCATATGGCATGGCATCAGTCTTACTTGAGCATTAACGGAAAGGCATTTTGTCAGGTGTACTGTATGTGAAACCAATGTATAAAAGAAAACACAACTACAGATGGTTATTTTTGTGAGCTGGAGCCAGGATTCCATGGACATGAACTTTGTGTGAATGATGATGTGGGTCTTTTCACCGAGTAGGCTATTTATTGTTATTTTCACATTCGGACATTCACCTTCATTGTTTCAGAATCCTGTACTTTTCCCCGTCTTGACGGCGGAAATGATGATGATGAAGATGATGATGATGATGATGATGATGGGAGTAGTAGTGGTAGTGATGATGATGATGATGATGATGATGGGGGTAGTAGTGGTAGTGATGATGATGATGATGATGGGGGTAGTAGTGTATTTGGTAGTTCATAGCAGAGCTGTTATACTCATTATAATGCAGTGGCGATAGGCGTAACTGAGGAGTGAACAGCACTACTTTCGATCTCAAGTAAATGTCTAATTTACCATTATCCAGATAGAGTCAAAAATAGATAGATAGATAGACATATAGATAGACAGATTGATAAATACAGGTAGGATGAAGATAGACAGATATACCTGAAGTGTGCAGTTTAAGATGATTTACGTGATCCGCATGTCTGCATCGAATGCACTAGACGGCGATTTAGGTTTCGAATCTGCATCAGAGTTGCCGTGAATTCCACTCTGGTTGTGACGTCTTTATTCCACACATTCTCATATGGTAACCAGGATGACAGAGGATGTGTTGTTGGTACAACTACCATCAAATCTGGTGTACTGTGAGTACTGGAGGAGAGGGTATGAGTAATGATGTCAAACCTACTATGAATAATGTGTAAGGACGTTAAACGATTAAGGTAGTTAATAATTCAGCAAATGCTGATTAATGACCTGACGCCATCTGACGGACGCCATCTCAGAACGCCATTTTTTAACGAAATTACCATTATTAGCGCTTGTTTATCCAAACCTAACGTAACATTTCGTAACCAAATCTTATTTACTCTGACCTAACCAAATCCATTTTATGCTAACCAAATCAATTTTATGCTAACATAACCAGACATCCTAACCTAACCTAACCTAACCTGTCCCTTATTTAATATTTTCCTTATTTAATGATGGACCCTCTTCATACCTGCAAATGCACTTCTCTACACTTTTGCAAAGTCACCCAACCAATTCAAGGGTATTTTTTATTTTTTTATTATAAGAGATGGTCTTATGTCTACTTAAGAGGAGTTAAAGGTGTTAATAAAAGGAGTTGACCAGCCATCATATTCCCAGCGCCCAGTGGAGGGATGAGCAAGAAGTATAGTGATGATGGCCGCAGTAGATACACCGTCCCGATAAAGGCCATTTGTGATTCGTATTGCGAGGTATCCATGCCATGTCTCGCGTGCCAATGAACATTAAATTATATTTTGTGCTGACAACAGTGTGTTCTCGTTGCTGGTGGTGGTGTTGCTGCTGCTGAACATATCATCGTCGTCGTCGTCGTCGTCGTCGTCGTAGTAGTAGTAGTAGTAGTAGTAGTAGTAGTAGCCTACACGTCGTCAATTGTTGTCATCGCCCATGTCGTCGTCGTCGTCGTCTTCATTGCCTCATCTCGCGTGGTATTGAATCAATATGATGTTGTGCCTTACGTCCAACGAGTTCTGACATTTAGTGGTGACAGTGTGTTGTTGTTGTTGTTGTTGTTTTCCCAGCCTCATCTGAAACGTGGAGCTGGTGGACTGCAGGCTTGGGTTGTCATTCTCGTGCAGACAAGGAAGTACCTGAGAGAGATTTGCATGGCTAGGCAGTGGAGCCGCCTCGTCATGCTGGTGCCACCGCATGTGTGGAAAATATCGTCTCCACTGTCCTAGTTGACCGTCGTTGACAGAATACTCCAACAACTAGTAAATGACATGTGCAGGAATATTGTAGATTCAAATTATTGTTGAATAACTGTGCTGCATACTCACCGCATGGCGACTTCATTGTATTTAGACTACCTTTTCGCTGTGGTAGGCCTCACAATTACTGGCTGAAACGAGTAAATTACCTACGTTAAACTAGGATTTATTTCTCTCATTATTATGTAACCATATGCTTTTATCATGGTCAGTAATCATTGTGTAATTTCATTATACCCAAATTTTGAATACTGTAAGATTACATGTTGTTGTTTTGCTGTAAACATACAGAGTAACGCCGGTCTTAAAAGTAAAGGTAATCCTAAATATTGCTATTTACTGGCCAGTATTAGACTAAATTAAGGTACTTATCCTTGGATTATGGTGGTTTAGTTTTTAGTCAGAGCCTTTGTATTATCTGTGTATATATCATCACCCTGCCCGTATTCTTACATATATCACTTTCTATTACTGTTTACCGCTCGCCTGTTTATCGGCAACTGAGTACTTTTTTCTTCTTTTTTTTTAAATGGCTATCGACCATTGGACCTACGGCCCTAGCCATTAAGCCATATTATTTATATATAGATATTTACATATATACACGTACCCCCACATATATATACATATACGTATACATACACACATACATGTACAGTACATATTTTTTTATTTTTTTTTCATTTTTTCTGGACAGAAAAATCCTAAGCTCTTGACATTGCTAAGCCTAACAAAAAAATCGCAAACCTACACTGATACCTAAAGCCAGATAGCCAAGCCTGACTAAATATTCAGTTTATTTATAATTATGGAAAAAACACCACGACCAACAGAACATCATGGACAGCAAATGTGTAGTGCCTTTCTAAATTCATACCTGCACTCATCACCTATTGACTGTTAGTCGAGGCATATGTATTAATGTAGGGGACGTGAATATACGAAAGAGAGCCAGATGAGTCAGGAACTATTCCATGTACGTCAGCTGTCGACCCTAATTAAAAAATCTTTTACGAGCAGTTGTAAAGCATTTCCATATGTAACACTGGTGATATACCTAACCCAACAGAATACCATCGACTGAAAATGACCAATACATTTCTGTATTGCGCACTTGCACTCATCTCCTTGTGACTATCAGGCCAGGCATGTCATTTAATACAGGGGACATCATTATAAGAAACAGATCAGTCAGAAGCAGGAACTATTTCAAATACGTCACCTGTCAACTGTAATTAAATAATACATTATATACATATTTACATTCGATAAAAACCATCTCACAAAGCAAAAAAGTCATCACTCTGATCAGTCCGGTCACCCTCAAGAAAGCCATGAATTCATCAGTCATAACAGTAACCCCATCACCCAGGGTGGTGAAAGGGTGAGGGGGACGTGTGCTGCGCCGCAATACTTTGTACGTGAAGCTTGTTCAGGAATTAATCGCCGACAGCGCAGGATGATATGACTGATAGATAACACCGCACCAGAGATGTCACAGTGCAGTGGAAATCATCTTGCAGTATATGGTTTCATGTGAGTTAATATCGTGCAATCCACTCGCAAACTACTGAGTTGACTCTGTAATGCTTAACTCTGCTTATCCGCCTTCCAGGTTTAGTTCATTTCTCAGTTCATCGTTTCATAAATGCTCGGAAGTGAGTTCCACGTAGTAATGCACTATTTATGTAATTGTTTTTCCTTTAGAACAAAAAGTAAAGAAATCAGTTTATATTTATCAGTATCCAAATAACTCCTAACGTATATTGAAATATTTAGCCTACATATTTACATCATTTCCTTAACAATAGAGTCCGGTGTATTTGCTGTGAATTCGAATTTCACGAACTCGTAAAATCCCGTGAGTAGAACAAGACATTAATCTGAACGTCTCTGTGCAGCATCGTTGTGTAATCTCGCTAAATATTAAGAAATAATCATGTAAACTAGATTATAATCATTTTACGTGGGATATATTCCTCAACATGCGAGCGTTTCGAGGTCAGTGTGTTTGACGTATATATAATTCGTGATATCTTTGTGAATACTCTCATCCCCTACAGAGTGGTGACGTAATTAATATCTATTCGTGCTGCCTTCATATGATTCTATTTATCCTGAAAGAAAACCTGTAGTAAAGGGATACAGTAAATGCTGCAACTAAGCTTCCCATTTCGAAGTGTTTCCAGAGGTGAATAAAATCGTTTGGTAGTAGTACGAGTAGTAGTAGTAGTAGTAGTAGTAGTAGTAGTAGTAGTAGTAGTAGTACGGTAGTAGTAGTAGTACGGTAGTAGTAGTAGTAGCAAGTTTATCTCAACGTGAACCCTATGGACTGCAGACCAAATCTGCCCCTCATCCGTAATCCACCATCCGCTTTTTGAGGGATAGGGAGGGGACTGAGGGACGTTTGTATAACGGCAGTACGAACGTATGGTCAACTAGTGCTTTTACATAAAGGCGTCCCTTTCCAGCACAAGCACCAAGAATAGACAAATCGTAACCGG
This sequence comes from Coenobita brevimanus, assembly GCF_032717465.1. Taxonomy (NCBI): domain Eukaryota; kingdom Metazoa; phylum Arthropoda; class Malacostraca; order Decapoda; family Coenobitidae; genus Coenobita; species Coenobita brevimanus. Next base: position 12,855,117 of record NC_137045.1, on the reverse strand, counting down.
ATTGAAAGTTTTTTTTTTTTCTTCTGCTTTTTTATGTAACTTAATTTGTTTTTACAACGACGACTTTATGTAAGCCTGTTTTGGTTCCGCCGCTGCCAGGCAATTTTATTTGTGTTAGACCACCCAAGTAGTGAAGGGGTTAGTGAAGGCTGATCTAACCCCTCCCATTCGGAAAGCCATTCCTAAGTTGAATAAAATGTGTTTGAAGGTATCAAGAATGAAACATATTGCAAAAGCAGTCTATTATGCAAAACTTGTGTAGTTGAACTGCGGACGAGTCCTGAACTGCGCACGAGTCTGGCATGGTAAGATGGCCACCAATAAGTTCACAGGTTAATTGATACAAAATGGTAATGACATTACAATATTTTCTTCCTTGCTGTGGATAAACTGATTTAGTAAGTATTCGGCTGGTTACCTGTATGTATTTTTCTATCGTGTATGGATAAACTAATGAATGTACAGTAATTGTTATATGGTTAATTGCTTGTTTTTATTATCTGTTGGGTGTGGATAAAATGATCTGTCTCTTAGCAGGTTGCTTTATTTCGGTATCTTAACCATTTAACCTCCGTACACATCATTCCAGATGTGTGTTGTTTTATTATTCATACCTACTCTTGCAGTACTCATATCTAATATATATGTACCAACATCACACGTTTTCTATCATCGTCGGCAACAAAACGAGAACGTGGGGAGCCAGTGCGGATTTACGGCAACGCATGTTAGTTTTATATTTTTCCGGTTTTCCGTATATCTTTGTTTCCACTCACGTGTATCAGATGCCAGATTTTTTTTTTTATCATGTGGACAGCTGAGACCCTTAGCATGACACCATTTTAGCAACCAGTTACTGTATTTGTTGTTTTTCTGATATCACAGTTTTCTTATATACAGGTATGATATTAACTGGCCTATTTTGAGGCGGGAGCATCTCTGAGTCTTGGTCAGTCAGTTACATTTTCAAACACAAGGTTCTCCACTCTAGTGAAGCCCCATATGTTTCAATCTAGTTCCCCAGGGAGTTTTACACGCAAGATGGTCCGTTAACGAAGCCCCATGTGGTCCTGCAATTCAGCGAAGCCCTTTATGGACCTACATCTATCTAGGGCTTTTATAATGGTTAAATTATATGCATCAGAATACTTAGGACGATGGACTTCTGTACTTATAGCTCGATTAGACGGTCAGTGTCGGAGCATGTTCTCGAAGCATGGTAACGAGACAGAGTTCGGACAGTGGTTGTGTAGGCGGCAACGCTGAACCACGAACCTCCTCCCTCAGTCAGTCCCGCCCTCAGTCATTTACTTGCTGGGGTCTAGCTAGCATTGCATGGCCACGGGTGATGTCTCTGCTGCAGCACACAAACGCGCAGGTAAAATCTGTATATACAGCCTACATCTTCCATTAGTGACCCTCGGTAAGCAGGGCAACTATTTTTATTGGATCAAGACGTAACACCGCGACATATTGCACAGGCATATCTTTGGCGTACCCCCAAGTGATGGATACAGAAACAGAAACGAAAGCTTATATGGAACGGTATAGTGTTTTGAAAATTTTAAATCCTGTTTTTACACCTGCTGTTGTCGGAGATAAAATATACACATTAAGCAGTGTATACAGAAAGGTTGAACTGATGGCTGCATCGAGGAAGCTCCGAATAAACAGCCAATCAGCTGAACAGAGGTATGTACCGTGCAGCACCTCATTCTTCGCCATTAAATCGACGCGTACTTGACATCCCTCCGTGGTTACTGATCATATAAACGAGGCCTAAGTAGTGTAATGACTTTGTTCTGGTAGCAGGAATTCGTGAGATAATATGCAGCACACTTTTTTTTTTTTTCTTAGTGTGTGTGTGTGTGTGTGTGTGTGTGTGTGTGTGTGTGTGTGTGTGTGTGTAATGCGCAGCACCCAGTTTTGTAATAGGGGAGTGTTTTTTACGTTTATTTTGTAACCACTGTTCTAACCCCACTGATATATTTTATCATGAACAGTCATCTTTGCCACAAACTACAGAGCAAGTACTCCTCAAATGGCTTCACTTCCACACATTTTCTGTTGATTATATTAACCCCTTCAGTACAATGACGTGTTATGTTAGTTTATCCTTGCAGTCGTCAGACGATTTTAGTACTCTAAAGGGACCCTTTGTAATGACGGGTGTAGCAGCAGTCTTCATTAACCCAATACAGCCCGACTTCTTGCCCTACCCTTGACCTGAATAAAATCGTCTGAAGGTAACAGGAAAAGCTAAAAACTGTGATGGGATCTAAGAAACTAAGAATTACAGTGTGTGGTGTGGCTATGTCTAATGTGGTATGTGTTTTTTCTTGCTGCAAAATACGTATGTCAGATTCATGTTCTTAATATTTTTGTTAGCGCTGTAACTACCGCACTAACCTACGGAAGTGAAGCTTAAACTCTGCCCGTGTCAGTGCTTAAATTAATAGTATTGCTTCTCTGTTCACTTCTCTGTTCGTCTCTTCACTTGGCCCGGGTTCGTGACTGCGCTATATTAGAACTGCAGGTAACCATGAACGTCCACCATATTCCTGTTTTTCTCTGTCATATTCCTGTCTTTGTCATATTCATGTCTCTGCCATATTCCTGTCATATCCCTGTCAGCCTGCCGTACTCCTGTCTCTGCCCTGTTCAGCTGTTTCCTAGCTTTGCTCTAACGTACACTATGGAAGGGAGGATTGTAGATAGAAAGGCACCATACTGAACAAGAACATTGGACTTTACCTATATCATTTTCTTCAGTTGTTAGTTCCTAGTTTGTTTAATTTAATGTATAGTATTTGATATATAAGGAAGTGGGAGACTATGTAGATGAAGAGTTGCAAAATAGTGAGAGATTAGGATGAGCAGCGATTGAGAGAGTGGCATGTGTGGATGAATTAACGGTAGCAGTTCTTCCTTGGCCATCTTTTGTTGGGGGCTGCCAGGATAGCTATATAGATAATGATTTAAATGTCGTATCTCACTTGGGGGGGGGGGGCAATTGATGCAGGTTTTAGATGCGGATTGTTTATGGCAGTTGATGGTACGGATTACGTTAACCCAGATACCTTTGCAGACTTTCCGAGTGTTATATGAAATCAGTTTTATTCTCTCTCTCTTTCTCTCTCTCTCTCTCTCTCTCTCTCTCAGCTTGGACCAGATTTTTGCCTTTTATCAACTTGTTTCCCGTAGCTGAGTAACAGAAAGAGACAGTGCTATAGCTCTACACATTTCCAATAGCACTTCGTGATTAGTAACATATTTTAGTATTAATCTCATGTTATAGTTCGGCATTCAAGATAGAGAGATGGGTGTTATAAGGCAAGTTAGAGTTGTTCATCAACCCCAGTGTGTCTGGCTGAGCAGACCCATCAACCACAGGCAAGCAACGGCCTTTGGAAGGTCATCTCGTGAAGTAAATCAATGTTCCCTTGCAGTTAATGGCACCCTGCAACAGTGAGGTGGGGGAGGAAAGCGTGGAGGTTTTCTTGGGTGGATGCGTGGATGCTGCATTTGCATCTCCACCCAGTTAACATATGTGCCATAGTAGGTTCCACATCACCCTGTTACCTGGTTATATGGTTACCACCCAGCATTATAAATGGTTTTCTTGGTTGTAGGAAAACATGAGGCTTGTCGTTCAGTGCAGAGTCGACTGAAGTGGAAAGAGTAGTAATAAAGTTGCAGGAAGAAAAGGGAGAAGTAGGAATAGAGGAGGACAGACACAGAAACAGAATGATAAGCGGTGAAGGAAGGATTAGGCCCCACTACATCAAGTGAGTGAATGATAGTTTTGTGTAAAGTTGCTTATACCAGTCAGTTTTATTCAACTTCGGTAAAGCCTCTCATGTTGTGGGATTTAATAATACTACATTTAATAAACTGCTAAAGTGTGAAAATCTGTCCCAAGTCAAGGTTATAATGGCTTGTGTGGTGGTGGTGGTGGGAGGCATCAAACTAGTAACTTTTACAGTACACTAATTCTATTTAAAGAAGGCGGTTTGGCCATGTGGAGAGGATGGTGAGTGAGAGACCAACTACTACTAGGAGTGTGTGTGGGTGAGGTGGAGTGGGGGGAGAGGGAGGGGGAGACCGAGGATGAGATGGGGAGATGGAGTAGAGAGGTATATGAGATAGGAGATGTAAGTGGGGGAAGGGCAGCAGAGTGGCAGGGGACAGGGAGAAAGAGAGGGGATTTGTTTGTGGCCACCCCTTGCTGGATGAAGGCATCTGGTTATAGAGTCTCTCGGACCTCCAACAAAATCACTGGAATGTCTTGTTTTTGTTGTCATATTCAAGAAGACGGAAATAAAAAACAGCTGTCATCAATTTAACAACTTAGGAAAATCTAGTATGAAACTCTTGCAGGCTAAGAACCGTAAAAACATGCACGTTGCCACCAAAATAAATAAATAAATAAAACCCACCATCTTTGCGTTCATCATAACCAAATTATGAAATGGATTAACCTATACCTGCCATTTTTCCCATGTTTACTTCTCCTCTCCGTCTGTCTATAGCCAGACGCCTTAATCCTGTAGTGGTGGCCACACACAAATCGCCCCAGTGTTGTCTTGTCCCCAGCCATATCGAAAAGCCCTTCCCCCCTGCTTACTCCCTCTTCTCTCATATACCTCTCCACTCCATCCCTCTCCATTCCATGCCTCCATTTCATTCTCGGTCTCCCCCTCCCTCTCTCCCCCCCCCACCTCACTCATACACTATGGCAGTTAGTCTCTCACTCACCATCCCCCCAGCTTACATCCCCCTCTCATATACCAGTCCTCTCCACTCGTACACTGATGATTCACCCTTCACCTTTCCATTCGGTTCCTGCAACGTCCATCTCTGCAGTTACTTCAACAAACAAGGGATGAGGCTATGGCAAACCTGATGTCTGACATGGCTCATATCTCTGACTGGGGTAAAAATAATCTTGTTTATTTTAATGCATCAAAAACTCAGTTTTTACACCTATCAACCCAACACAATCTTCCACAGGAGTACCCACTAATGTTTAATAATATCCAGCTCAGTCCTGCATCATCCTTGAACATGCTTGGGTTTCATTCACTCGGGACTTATCTTGGAAAGATCATGTTGTATCTCTTGTAAAATCTGCTTCCAAGAGATTAGGTGTGCTAAGCTGACTACATACCTTCTTTACCCCTGCACAGTTGTTGACTATATACACGGGTTTTATACGCTCCTGTGTAGAGTACAACTGTCATGTGTGGGGAGGCTCCCCACATACAGCTCTTCTCAATAGGGTGAAGCCAAAGGCTTTTCGTCTCATCATCTCTCTTTCTCTTACTGCCTCCTTTCAACCTGTCTCTTCGCTGCACTGTTGCATCTTTATCTCTTTTCTGTTGCTGCTTCAATGGTCACTGCACCTCTGAACTGTCTGCTTGCACCCCTCCACCTCTACAATGGGCGCGTAGCACCCGTCCAGCAACAAACTCTCATCCCTTTTCTGTCCAACTCTCTAGTGCAAGAGTTAACCGTTACCGTACTCCCAGTCCTTCATTTATGCAACAGGTCAACTCTGGAACTGTCTCCCTCTGTCTGTATTTCCTACTTCCTATGATCTCCAGTCTTTCAAACGCAGTGTGTCCAGGCATCTCAGAATGAACAGATCTTGAATTTAGCTCTCTTTTTTTATTGTTTTTGTTTTTTTCTTGGAGGGAACAGTTTGTGGGCCTCTGGCCTTTGGTTCCTTCTTTCTTGCATAAAAAGAAGAAAAAATGCAACTTCATCTTCGAATTTTTTGTAGGAGTGGCCAATTGTCAGAAAAACTGGCTATAGATCTGAAAATGACAACTTCCCACTTTGAATACATAACTGTAACCAAAATTTACTAGAATATGATGCTGTGCTCTTATTTTATGGTTTAAAATATCTAAGCATTTTGAAATTTGAATTGTAACAATAGGAATTGAAGGAGCGTTGTGGTGTGGATGTGGATGTGATAAGGAAGCATTAGGAGAAACACACTGAGGTGGTTTGGCCATGTTGAGAAGATGGAGAGTGAGAGACTGACAAGGAGAGTGTATGTGAGTGAGGTGGAAGGGGGGAGAGGGAAGGGGAGGCCGAGGATGTGATCGAGGGATGGAGTGGAGAGGTATATATGAGAGGGGGGGGTGTGAGCTGGGAGCAGGGCAATGAAATGGGGGGGGGGACAGGGCGACATGGAGGCGATTTGTTTGTGGCCATCCTTTACCAGATTTAAGGCGTCTGTCAATAGATAGATAGACAATAGATGAACACTAGAATATGTTGCTGAAGTCATGAAGAAGTGCTGTGGAAAGGGTAACTAGCAATAGCATTATCTTGTTCTGCCACTGGACTGTGTGAAATGGACTGCATAACACAAAATCTAGGACAAGTATAAGGTAGAAGTAGTAGTGTTATCTACTGTAAAATTGTCTTCTGTAAATGTAAATAATTTGTATTTATTTCTCGAATCACTGCAGTGGTGTTCCTATGGTGGCCCAGGGTTCATGTGGGTGTGAATGAAGTATCAAGATAGCCTGATTCCGGTTCAAGAGGAGCGATGGGAGACAGCCTGGAGATCTCAAAAAGTGAGGGGCCTTGACTGCTTGGAAGTGTGGTACAGGTCTGTTTAGATAAGTATGGTACTGTCTGTCTCCTGTCTTTCTCTCCTGTCTTTCTCTTCTGTTTTTCTCTTCTGTCTTTTTCTTCTCACTTTATCTCCTATGTCTGTTTCTCTCCTATGTGTTTCTCTTGTCTGTTTCTCTTGTCTCTCTTCTCTTTCTCTTGTCTGTTTCTCTCCTCTGTATGTTCTCTCCTATGTCTGTTTCTCTCTCTTTCTCTCATGTCTATCCTGTTTCTCTAATGTTGACGTCTCTCTCACCTGTCTGTCTGTCTGTCTCTCCTGTCTGTCTGTCTGTCTGTCTGTCTGTGTCTCCTGTCTGTCTTTGTCTGCAGTCTCTCTGTCCTGTCTGTCTCTCATTTTTGTTTGGTAGTCAGATAATTATGGAAGGTTGAATTGACCAACGACACTCATTCCTACATTTTGACAAGGGAGAAAGTTGTGTGAGTTGGAGCGATGGAGTGGAGATACGACAGGGGGGATGCGAGTTGGAGGGAGGACATCGAAATGGCAGGGGACAGGGCAGTATGGAGGTAATTTTTTTTGTATCCACCCCCTATGGGATTAAGGTGTCTGGCAATAAATAGAAAAGGTAGATAGCCAGATAACTGAATTTAAGTAAGTATACAGTATTGATGTGGCAGTGTTAGTTTTGTCCTACCTCCATAACTATAGTTAATGACTTTTGTGCAGTCACTTAAGTACTAAAAGTTGATAATGTGCCAGTTCCATCAGGTGAAGAAAACTACATTATATCTAAGTGGTAAGTTCATTTTTCTCACAGCTAAGAATTTGAAATGAGATGGAGGGACAGTTTCTTCACCTGAAATTGGTATAGATTTTTGTCTCTTAGTAGTTTAATATTGCAGAATGACTATCTTGCCTGCACATCTTTGTCATAGCATATAATTGTTAAGTCATTTAGATACTGGTATTGGAAGAAGTTAACAGGAGATACAGTAGACTATGCAAGAAATATTAGAGAAAGGTAAATTGATATGTTAAGACCTAACAGTTTTATCCAGTGTGGGTGAAGGGAGAGGTAGCCTAGTGTGATGTGTATGTAGGTGCTGTCATAGATATTTACTGTGGTCCATGTCACTGGGCATGTGGAGTGGATGGAGGATGACAGCTGGGTGCAGAGATTGAGAGGTGTGAACGTTAAGGGTAGAGTTAGGAGGAAGGGATAGGGTAAGATGGTTTGGGAGCAAGGATTGGACTGGAATGTATTGTGTCTGGGAGGGGCGATGAAATTGGAGTGTATGGGTGTTGCAATGAGAAGGGATGGATTGCGATGGTTTGGGAATGTGAAGAGGATGGGAGATGACAACTGGGTGCAGAGGGTGAGAGGTGTGAATGCTGAGGGTGGAGTTAAGAGGAAGGGTAGATTGAGAAGGGGTAGATGGAGATGCTTTTGGCATGTGGAGAAGATGGAGGATGACGACTGTGTGCAGAGGGTGTGAGATGTGAATGTTGAGGGTAGAGTTGTGAGAGGGAAACTAAAAAGGCCTGGAATGACATCAGTGTGACCTCAGGGATAAGGAGCTGGATAGAGGATGCTAGATATCAGGTAACATTGAGCATCTTAGAGCTTTTTTAACCCGTGCCGTCCCGAGGACGTACTTCCACGTCCTCACGTTTTGTCACAGCTAATCCCGAGGACGTACTTCAACGTCCTGCAATTGCAAGGTTCATAATTTCCACAATTTTCAATTTTCGCGAGTCATTTTTGGTACGTATACACGGGACACCTTCCTCAACAAGATGCCAGGCAGAGACAATGCCTTACCCAGCATGACCTCCTCCCCCCCCCTGCAGGCCCTTTTCTCAGCAATTCACCTGTTATCAGTGACCTGGCCAGTATAGCCATGTCATGCCACGGTACGAAATTCAGGGCCAGAGTGATTCCCCAATCAATGACAATGTGGAGGACAAACTTTACATAGCATTAGAGGAAGAAACAGTTAGAAATGATGATCAGGTAATGTGGCAAAAAAAGGTCAGGTATTAGTGAGTGAAACAATGCTTATAATGCCTATATTACTGCTTGAAAACCAATATACTCTTGTACTACATATAAATTCGTAACAGTAAATAAATAAATACCGTTTATGAGTGGTGTGAAATAGTTATCCTCCCATAGAACTCGTTTTCTTTGGTGCCAGCCTGATAGAAAACCCAGTAAGGTAAGGAGGCTCTCCTACCTGTAATGAGTATTTTAAACCTCAGGTGAGCGATTTCTCTATGAATTTTCGATGTTTCTCACCAAAAGCGAAAGTTTAAGCAAAAAAAAAAAAGGTTGAAAAATGCCCGGGATTGGGGGATACCAGTTGTCGAAAAGTGGCCGGGACGGGGCGGGTTAAATAAACGAATGAAGGAAATTCGGATTAGTTCTCTTTCAGAGTTGTTAGGTGGGTAAAGAGGTTGATATATATAAATTTAAGTGCTTCCTTTATAAAAAAAAATTTCCATTCCTTGTTTTCTGCACTGTGCCCCACCCCATCATTAGGTGGAAATTTCGGGATTAAGGAAAATTAAGATTGACCCTAGATAATTCACTGTCTGCATTAGCTTAACTTGATTAGGGAAGTAGTATTATACTCTAAAGGAACAGATGCATTGGTTACTAGGCAAATGTGGGTTTTAACACATTTCATGGAGAAACTTATTTGTTAGAGCCCTTGACTCATTTGTGAATTCATGTTTGTTCATGTTAACCCCTCCCATCCAGGTGACATGTATACATGTCTTCTAAGGGCCGTCTGGGAGTCATGTATACGTGATCTAGTGTATTGTAGTATTATTGTCTATCTATCTATTGCCAGATGCCTCAATCCTGTTTGGGGTGGCCACAAACAAATCGCCTCCAAGTCACCCTGTCCACCGCCATTTCACTGCCCTGCTTCCAACTCACATCCTCTCATATACCTCTCCACCCCATCCCTACATCTCATGCTCGGCCTCCCCCTCCACCTCACTCACATATCATTATTATTACAATTACAGCATTATAATATACTATATTATTATTTTATAGCTTTAGCCATGAAATTTTGGTTTAAATAAAGGTGATTTTTAAGAAAAACACCTTCTGGTGGTTTGGGTGGTGAAAACCCCCAGACCTGATGGGTTAATTTGGGAGACTTGAGGCTGAAATTACCCTTCTTCAGTCCACCATCTTCCTCTTGTGGGACAGGTACAGAATATTAACTGATAGAATGCTTGATGGATGTGTTTGATTTCCTTCAGTATAAGATTTAACTAGTGTTGAGGTAGCACTGTGTTAGCTGAATTCTAAAGCATATTTTTACATCAGGGCAGTTGGAAGGGAGGGGCAGCTTGACAGGAGAAGCCACCCCTGCTATTACTACCACCACCACATTTTGATATAGGGGAGCAACACTGCTAGATAATAAAAAGGTGATTACCTTCAAAAGTTTTACTTAATCACTTAGATGCTAGTTTGTTGATAGGGCTAGTGGGGTGTACTATACATCAACTTGTAGTTTTCTTTATATCTTGCCATGATAACTAGCTTTTCTCAGTTGCCATGTGTTTGCAAAATTTCTCAAAAGGTGTTAATCAAAATGCACTAAAACTTGTGGTTAAATAGCTGAGGGAGCAAAATTTGCAAGAGTCTTGCAGAATTTTTTAAAATTCTTACTTTGGCTAAGTGGAATTATCTGCAGTAGATGTGGAGCAGTTAAATTGGCAGTGCTAACAGCAATACCCCTGGAAATGATCATTGCCATCCCCTCTGCCTTATATTTCATTCGGAATTTTTCCATGCAGTTTAATAAGCTTTGGAAACTTGGAACGGAAGTCTGATACGAGCCATAAGAACCCCTTCACTAAAGATCCCCAAAGCTGGATGAAACATTGGGTGTTGACAGGAGTGAACTATGACAAGAAGCTCCCCCACATCTCTTCCATAGCAGTTTATTGTAGGGGTTAAAATAAAATTATCTTTAGCCCCCAGCATTTAAAAGGAAGCTCCCTAACATTGATTCCTTAGCTGTTTATTCTAGGGACGGCAGTGTTGACGGGAAAGTTTTGTCTTTTATGCAGATTTATCAGAGTTCCGTTTATACTTTTAAATTCTTCACTCAGCCTGATTTTATTCTTGATGGAGAATGAGAGTTGGGTGCAGAAGGTGATAAATGTGAATGTTTGGGATAGGGATGTGAGAGGCAGACTAAAAAAGACCTTGGATGAGGTCATAGGATATGACCTCAGGGATATGGTACTGAATAGGGAGGCTGCCAGAGGTTGAGCAGTGGGGAGAGCTGCCATTAGGTTAAATAGGCTGACACATGCAAGCTGGAGCCTTTATAAATGATACGATAGCATTATTTCCAGATTCTATTAATCATGTACATTTTGAACTGGAAGATATAGTCTTCATTAACCCCTTAAGAGCTGTAAATCCTCCCTGAATTGTGAAATGCCTGGTGGTGCCAAGAATAAAACCAGAAATAAAACACTAAGGAAGAGGTGCTAGGGGAACTTCTTCAAGAATACGAGCCCATCAGAGCCATAGGTTCAGTTGTAATATTGCCTGTTGAAAGCTAAAAAATTACTAAGGAAGAGGTGTAAGGGAAGTGAGGGAATTAAAATGCAGTTACCCTGTTAAAAACAGTTTCAAGACATGGATGAAGCCTTCTCCAAAATCATTATAGAACCAGAACAAGTGTCATTTAGTAAATAAAGATTATGGACAAATAATCATAAATAAGAGAGTGGATGAGGAATTTGGAAGGAATTTGAGTGTGAAGTGGAGGGACTGTAAGAAAATGTTCTGGAAAGAGGTGAAAAGAGTAAGACAGGGTGGAAGTGATGTTAGCAGGGGAGTGAAAGATAAAAATGGTAGATTACTAGTGGAGAAGGGAGAAAAAGTGAGCAGATGGAGAGAACACTTTAAGGAATTGTTGAACATAGAAGATGGAAGTAATGCGAGTATAAGTGGCTGGGGAATGGCTGGGAGAAGGAGGGAGGTGAGAAGACAGGAAGAAATCAGTAGGATAGAAGTTGGGGAAGCAATGAAGAAAGTTAAATCGGGGAAAGCCCCAGGAATTGATGGAGTGTGTGGTGAAATACTGAAGCATGGTTATATGGTTACCACCCAGCATTGTAAACAGTTTCCTCAGTTACAGGAAACCATTAGGCTTGTCACTCAGTGTAGAGCCACCTGCATGGGAAAAATAATAAAATGTGACAGTTTCCTCAGTTACAGGAAACCATTAGGCTTGTCACTCAGTGTAGAGCCACCTGCACAGGAAAAATAATAAAATGTGACAGGATGGCAATGGAGAAGTAGGAAGAGAGGACACACAGAATGAGAAGGGGGAAGGAAGAAGTAGGTGGGACTATATCAAGGGAATGAATGATGGTTGTGGATTTGGAGAAGGCATTTGATAGAGTTCCATGGGTGATAGTAAAAATGGGCTGTGAGAGAGCTGTGAGAGGCCAAGGATGAGATGGGGGAATGGAGTGGAGAGGTTTATGAGAGAGGGGTGTGTGAGCTGGGAGCAGGGCAGTGAAATGGCGGGGGACAGGGCGACACGGAGACAATTTGTTTGTGGCCACCCCTTACGGGATTAAGGCGTCTGGCAGTAGATAGATAGATAGAGAAAACTGTATCTTAACCCGCCCTGTCCCGTCGACGTATGGGTACGTTGCAACGATTTGCATTTGCCAGTCCCGCGACGTACCAGTACGTCGTGCAATTGCAAGGTCCCTAATTTGCACAATTTTCAATTTTCGCGCATGATTTTTTGTATGTATACACGGGACACCTTCCTCTATTCCTCTACAAGATGCCAAGCAGGGACAATGCCTTACACCGCATAACCTCCCCCCTTCCCCCCTCACACCATTGTCTTGGCAAAGGACCTGTTACCAGTGACCTGGCTAGTAAAGATATTCAGGGCCAGAGTGATTCCCCAATCGATGACAATGTGGAGGACAATGTTTACATAGCATTAGAAGAAACAGCCAGAAATAATGATCAGGTAATGTGGCAAAAAAAGGTCAGGTATGATGATTAGTTAGTGAGTGAAACAATGCTTATAATGCATTTATTACTGCTTGAAAACCAATATACTCTCATACTACATATACTGTACATTCGTACCAAGTAAATAAATAAATACCGTTTATGACTGGATAAAATAGTTACCCTCCCATAGAACTCGTTTTCTTTGGTGCCAGCATGTTAGAAAACCCAGTCAGGTAAGGAGGAACTCTTATGTGGATTGGGTATTTTAAACCTCAGGTGAGCAATTTCTCTATGAA
>NC_137045.1:12672118-12842098 GCF_032717465.1 Coenobita brevimanus | reverse complement strand
AAAAAAAAGAGGTTGACGGCCACAGCCATTGGCGGACTGCGACAAGTGCAGGTGGTCGGAGCCGATGACCTGTACTGTGAAATTCCATGTATTTTCACAGCACAGTTCCTTCTGAATGGGGGCCGTTTTAGGGGCGAGAAAAAAAATATTGACTATATCTTGTGAAATTTAGTGCTGGCGTGCAGTGTTATAGGCTTTGAATGGCTGTAGTGGCTAGGTAGGCTGTATGTACAGGATAAATTATTAATAGAAAAAAAAAGGAAATAAGAAAAAAAGGAGGAAAAATAAAAATGGTTGTACATTTTATTTGGATTTAGGTAACTTTCTAATTTGGGGCAGTGGTCAAGTAATAGGTCTAGTCTTGGTGGTTTGAATGGCCGTAATGCTTTTATGTTCCTCTGACAATCAGAGTGGGGCCAGACTGGAGCGTCAGTTGAACTAGTAATCAAGGAGACTCATTCCTGTCTCAGTACTAAAAATTTCACTGTTTCATGGGACTAGTTATTATGAAAAGGTACATAGTGAAGTTGGGGGGAGGAGGCAGCCTTATAACTCTGTGTGGAGGTCTTGTTGGGTTGTGGTGGTGGTTTATGTGTTTGTGTTTTTCTGCATTGAGAGTCCCCTTGTTGTCCTGTGTCTGTGTTTAGCCATGAGGGATTTTTGGCACTGAGAACACCAGCTGGTATTGTAGTGGTGTTGGTCTGGAATAGGAGTCATGGAGTTGATAATTTTGAAGCACTTATGTAGGGAGAAATATGTGAGGTAGTCAGGATTCCAGGGGCTTAAATGGTCAGTGAGTGAGCATCTGGCCCTTTTCACTGGACATGGCCTGGTTATCAGTGCCACCACCTGAAGGTGTCTGCCCTGCACCGCAATTTTATAACAACTGGGCGCGTAAGGTGAGAAGTGTGAATTTCGGGGGTAGGGTTGTGAGGCAGACTGGAAAAAAAATACGAGACAAGGTCATAGGGTGGCTGCCAGAGATTGGGCAGCATAGACAGCCACCATTAGGTGACTATGGCCAATGAATGCACGTTGGAGTCTACATGAATGGTACGATACAAATGATATAAAAATACTGAACTGTTTCTACAGGCCCATCATGTACGCCTCGGTAGCCTATATATATGCATAGCTTTGAAATACTGTATATATAAACACATCATCTGAGATCTAATGGCACATTTTCCACACAGTTAAAAACAGAATATGTGTAAATTGTGAGTTTTGTTTGTGTATAATACCAGCAGTAAGTAATTCCTCATTTAATAATTGATCTATATTCCTATAAATTGCTGATTGCGTGAAGTTAGGGTCGGGTCCCAGCAAGAGGGACTTTTTCTCCAGCATTTAAGGATTATATGCAAAACAGAACTAACTAGCAAGATTTGTGTTAAATTTTAAAAAATTATATTTTTAGATGAATTAACATTGATCTTTCACAGCACACGTTTGAGATTAATTAAGAAGTTTGTGAAAAGTGTATTTTTGAGTGACATTAAGAGAGAGACTGTGCTTAGTGAAAGTATCGTAAATGAGGAATTACTGATAGGGGTTTGCCAGTAAATTATTATTATTATTATTATTATTATTTGACCAACAAGCAGTTTTTGAAGCATAAACTAATGATACCCCTTGCTGGTATTAATATTACAAAGGAAAACATAGTTGAGTGTTTATTCTCTGTGTGTTTTAGTACTTCATATAGTTAAGTATTGTATTAGGCTTCCTCTTCTCCCCCTCGTTGTTCTCTTCCTTCCTCTTCTCCCCCTCGTTGTTCTCTTCCTTCCTCTTCCTCCCCGTATTGTATTAGGCTTCCTCTTCTCCTCCTCGTTGTTCTTTTCCTCTTCTTCCTTCCTCTTCCCCTCCTCATCTCCTTCCTCCTCCTCCTCATTCTTTTCTTCCTTCCTCCTCCTCCTCCTCATTCTTTTCTTCCTTCCTCCTCCTCCTCCTCATTCTTTTCTTCCTCCTCCTCCTCCTCCTCATTCTTTTCTTCCTTCCTCCTCCTCATTCTTTTCTTCCTTCCTCCTCCTCATTCTTTTCTTCCTTCCTCCTCCTCCTCATTCTTTTCTTCCTTCCTCCTCCTCCTCATTCTTTTCTTCCTTCCTCCTCCTCCTCCTCATTCTTTTCTTCCTTCCTCCTCCTCCTCCTCATTCTTTTCTTCCTTCCTCCTCCTCCTCCTCATTCTTTTCTTCCTTCCTCCTCCTCCTCCTCATTCTTTTCTTCCTTCCTCCTCCTCCTCCTCATTCTTTTCTTCCTTCCTCCTCCTCCTCCTCCTCTCATTCTTTTTCTCCTTCCTCCTCCTCCCTCCTCCTCCTCATTCTTTTCTTCCTCCTCCTCCTCCTCATTCTTTCTTCCTTCCTCCTCCTCCTCCTCATTCTTTTCTTCCTTCCTCCTCCTCCTCCTCATTCTTTTCTTCCTTCCTCCTCCTCCTCCTCATTCTTTTCTTCCTTCCTCCTCCTCCTCCTCATTCTTTTCTTCCTTCCTCCTCATTCTTTTCTTCCTTCCTCCTCATTCTTTTCTTCCTTCCTCCTCATTCTTTTCTTCCTTCCTCCTCCTCCTCCTCATTCTTTTCTTCCTTCCTCCTCCTCCTCCTCATTCTTTTCTTCCTTCCTCCTCCTCCTCCTCATTCTTTTCTTCCTTCCTCCTCCTCCTCCTCATTCTTTTCTTCCTTCCTCCTCCTCCTCCTCATTCTTTTCTTCCTTCCTCCTCCTCCTCCTCATTCTTTTCTTCCCTCCTCCTCCTCCTCCTCATTCTTTTCTTCCTTCCTCCTCCTCCTCCTCATTCTTTTCTTCCTTCCTCCTCCTCCTCCTCATTCTTTTCTTCCTTCCTCCTCCTCCTCCTCATTCTTTTCTTCCTTCCTCCTCCTCCTCCTCATTCTTTTCTTCCTTCCTCCTCCTCCTCCTCATTCTTTTCTTCCTTCCTCCTCCTCCTCCTCCTCCTCATTCTTTTCTTCCTTCCTCCTCCTCCTCCTCATTCTTTTCTTCCTTCCTCCTCCTCCTCCTCATTCTTTTCTTCCTTCCTCCTCCTCCTCCTCATTCTTTTCTTCCTTCCTCCTCCTCCTCCTCATTCTTTTCTTCCTTCCTCCTCCTCCTCCTCATTCTTTTCTTCCTTCCTCCTCCTCCTCCTCATTCTTTTCTTCCTTCCTCCTCCTCCTCCTCATTCTTTTTTTCCTTCCTCCTCCTCCTCCTCATTCTTTTCTTCCTTCCTCCTCCTCCTCCTCATTCTTTTCTTCCTTCCTCCTCCTCCTCCTCATTCTTTTCTTCCTTCCTCCCCCTCCTCCTCATTCTTTTCTTCCTTCCTCCTCCTCCTCCTCATTCTTTTCTTCCTTCCTCCTCCTCCTCATTCTTTTCTTCCTTCCTCCTCCTCCTCCTCATTCTTTTCTTCCTTCCTCCTCCTCCTCCTCATTCTTTTCTTCCTTCCTCCTCCTCCTCCTCATTCTTTTCTTCCTTCCTCCTCCTCCTCATTCTTTTCTTCCTTCCTCCTCCTCCTCCTCATTCTTTTCTTCCTTCCTCCTCCTCCTCCTCATTCTTTTCTTCCTTCCTCCTCCTCCTCATTCTTTTCTTCCTCCTCCTCCTCATTCTTTTCTTCCTTCCTCCTCCTCATTCTTTTCTTCCTCCTCCTCATTCTTTTCTTCCTTCCTCCTCCTCATTCTTTTCTTCCTTCCTCCTCCTCCTCCTCCTCATTCTTTTCTTCCTTCCTCCTCCTCCTCATTCTTTTCTTCCTTCCTCCTCCTCCTCATTCTTTTCTTCCTTCCTCCTCCTCCCTCATTCTTTTCTTCCTTCCTCCTCCTCCCCATACTTTTCTTCCTTCCTCCTCCTCCTCCTCATTCTTTTCTTCCTTCCTCCTCCTCCTCATTCTTTTCTTCCTTCCTCCTCCTCCTCATTCTTTTCTTCCTTCCTCCTCCTCCTCATTCTTTTCTTCCTTCCTCCTCCTCATTCTTTTCTTCCTTCCTCCTCCTCCTCATTCTTTTCTTCCTTCCTCCTCCTCCTCCTCATTCTTTTCTTCCTTCCTCCTCCTCATTCTTTTCTTCCTTCCTTCTCCTCCCCTTTTTGTATTAGGCTTCCTCTCCTCCTCTTATTGTATTGGGCTTCCTCTCCTCCTCTTATTGTATTGGGCTTCCTCTTCTCCTCGTTCTTCTTCTTCCTCTTCCTCCCCTCTTTCTTCTTCTTCCTCTTCCTCCCCTCTTTCTTCTTCTTCCTCTTCCTCCCCTCTTTCTTCTTCTTCCTCTTCCTCCCCTCTTTCTTCTTCTTCCTCTTCCTCCCCTCTTTCTTCTTCTTCCTCTTCCTCCCCTCTTTCTTCTTCTTCCTCTTCCTCCCCTCTTTCTTCTTCTTCCTCCTCCTAACCTTACCATCCTGCAACCCACCCTACCACCCCCACCCTTGCTATGCCCTACCAGGTGTCCCTTGCTATTCCTGTCATCCTTGTCCTGTCCTTCCATCCCTGTTCTGTCAACCATGTCCTGTCCTGTCCTTGCACCCCTGTCCTGCCATCACTTACCTGCCCTGCACCCTTGCACTTTCCTTCCCTCCCCTACACCCATGCAATACACTGTACAGCCATGCCCTCCCCTACACCCTTGCAATATACAGCCATGCTCTTCCCTACACCCTTGCAATATGTAGCCATGCCCTTCCCTACACCCTTGCAATATGCAGCCATGCCCTTCCCTACACCCTTGCAATATGCAGCCATGCCCTTCCCTACACCCTTGCAATATGCAGCCATGCCCTCCCCTACACCCTTGCAATATGCAGCCATGCCCTCCCCTACACCCTTGCAATATGCAGCCATGCCCTTCCCTACACCCTTGCAATATGCAGCCATGCCCTCCCCTACACCCTTGCAATATGCAGCCATGCCCTCCCCTACACCCTTGCAATATGCAGCCATGCCCTCCCCTACACCCTTGCAATATGCAGCCATGCCCTCCCCTACACCCTTGCAATATGCAGCCATGCCATCCCCTACACCCTTGCTATTCCCTCCCCTGCCCTGCTACCCCTGACCTGTCCTACCACCCTTGCCTTGCCTTGCCACGCCTTGCCACCCCTGCCTTGCCTTGCCACCCCTGCCTTGCCTTGCCACCCCTGCCTTGCCTTGCCACCCCTGTCCTACCCTACACCCATGCACTGTCATCTGCACTCTTGCTGTGCCCTCCCTTCCTTGCTATTCTTACTCAGTGTCCTGCTGTTCATGCCTAGGGTGTCCTGCCCTACCCTCTCTCGCTGTATCCTGCTTGTCTTGCCTTGCTATTACCTGCCTTGTCATTTGTGCTATGTCCTGCCCTGTTGTGTCCTTCCATCATCAATGCTCTGTCCTGCTTTGCCCTGCTTTGCCCTGCCTAGTCATCTGTGCTATGTCCTGCTGTTCTTGCCCTGTCATCTGTGCTGTGTCCTTCCCCGTCTTCTGTGCTATGTCCTGCTGTTCTTGCCATGTCTTCTGTGCTATGTCCTGCTGTCCTTCCTCTGTCCTGCTCCATGTGTCTTGTTTTGTTTGTTTTTATATATATATATTTTATATTCTTTAATGTCTTTGTATATTGTCCTTTTAAGTTCAAAATTTAGCACTTAGAAAAAATTATTCATAAGTTTTTCTAAGTGCTAAATTTTGAATATGTTATAAGTTACTTATATATGTATAGTACTTTGAAAAATATCAGAAAAAGAACACCAATAGACATGAATAGTATGAAGTGATGTCTTCTTCATACTATTCATGTCTATTGGTATTCTCTTTGATATTTTTCAAAATACTATACATATATAAGTAATATACCAAAAAGGTATATCTATACAATAAAGACATGGTAATAATACATTGGTTTTATTTCCACTAAGATACATTTAAGTGAAGGTGAAAAAATTTATCTCGATAAATCGGCCAGAGAAATAAGGACTGGCAACCCCAAGGAAGGGTTGCCAGTCCGTATTTTCGTGGCCGATTTATCGAGATAGGTTCTGTGCCCTACCCCAAGATGCTTCCAATACCGTGCCCTTCAAATCACTGTGTAGATGCCATGTCTTGTATTGCTCTGCCCAGCTAATGCCAGGCAGAGCTATACAAGAACACATGGCATACAACAAAGTGATCAAAAGGGCTACTTAACATGCATTGCTAAACACTGTGTGCACCACGCAACGTGTGTTTGCTAAGGCATGTTAAACAGGAAGCAATGCACCATTAGTCAACATGGCATACAGTATACCAAAAACATGAGCCAATTAACCCCTTCAGTATGATGACATTTTATTCCTGCTGATGCCACACGATTTTATTCAGCTTGGAGTGCGACCTCATACTGGAGGGGACATAGCCTCCCTTCAGTATGAGACCCCCTTCCTAAGCTGAGTAAAATCGTCTGGCAGCAGCAAGAATAAAATCATCTGGGACACAGCAACAATACGCTGAGAAAAGATGTAACTACTGAAGAGGTTCAAAAATACCAACACGGACTGGTTGTGATACATGTTAAATATCAACAAAATCACATTCCACTGAACAATATTTACTCTTCACTAACTTGGCCCAATTTTTCATTCTTTTCCAGCTGTGTCACAAGAGTAACTCGAGGCACAGAAAGGCAATGCTATTACTCATAATCCTTTTCACACTGTGCCTACTATCCTGTTTTAAGAAAGTTACAACTCATAATTCAGGCTGGAAAGATTTAAAATTTTAGGCCAAGCTAAAGTTCAGAGTATAATCTCAAGCAAACAAATAAAACTAAAAATATATAATGGCCATATTACTTTAACAATGTGAAAGTGTGGACATGCTATATCTACCTATAGCCACACACCTTGATCCTGAGAGGGTACATATCTCCTCCCTGTCCACTGCCATCTACCTGCCCTCCCCTCAGATTACACCCCCTGCCTCTCCCCCCACCTCACTCACATACACCCTCCTGATTATGTTTCCTACTCTCCATTCCCCCATCTTACACCCCCTCCCCTATCCCTCCATTTTGTTCACATACACTCGCCTAGTTAGCCTTTCACACCCCAACTTACACCCCCCTCTCATATATCTCTCCACTCCATCCCTCCAACTCATCCTCAGTTTCCACCTCACTCACATACACTCTCAGAATTAATCTTCCTACACCCCCAACTTACAACCTTCTCTCTCATGCACCTCTCCACTCCATCCCTCCATCTCATCCTCAGTCTCCCCCTGCCACTTTCCCCACCTCCACCTCACTCACACAAACCCCTACTTAGTCTCAGTCTCCATCCCCCCCCCCTTACACCTCCCTCTCATACCTCTATTCCACCCCTCCACCTCACTCTCATACTCCACCCCCAACTTACACCCTCCTCTCCTATATACCTCCACTCATCCCTCCATCTCATCCTCAGTCTCCCCCTCCCTCTTACCCCACATCCACCTTACTCACATACACTCCTAGTTAGTTTCCCTCTCCTTCCCATTTCAATTTACAACATCCTCTACTCAATCCCTCAGTTTCCCTCTCCCCCCCCTCCACCTCACACATTAGGGCCGATTCACACTACACGGTTCGTCTCCGTACGGCTTTCGTACGTTAATTATTTTATCTAAGTCAATCGGGCTGTTCACACTATATTTTCCGTTTATGTTCATCTTTTGTGCGGCTTTCACTCGTACGGATCGCCTACGTTTGGAAGAAATCTCTAACGAACAAAACGTATATGTGTGGAAACGCTCCGTACCTCCACCGATCAGTGTGAACATCGATACATATCAGTCACAGTGTGTTTACAGACGACAGAGGACAACTTTAGCCTGTCACTGCTGTTGGCCGTGAACAGTACTATAAGCAGTCATGAGTGATGAGCAGTTATTAGAACTAGTCAGAGGCTACGAGGAACTATGTGACATGGGCAACAGAAAATACAACGATAACCATGTGAAAGAAAAAATATGGAAATTAATAGGAGAGGGATTGGAAAAATTGGGCAAGATATTTAAATATTTCACTATTTTATTATAACAGTGTGACAAATAGCATTTTATCCTTCATCCTATTCATTACCATTCATATGGTATCTCTTAACACCCTATCCATTACCATTCACAGGTTCTCCCAACGTCCTGTTCATAACCATTGGTAGGTTCTCCCTCAACCCTCTTTACGCCCATGGAAGAGAACCAGTGGGACTTCAAGAATCTTTTAAATTTCTTTTACAAGGAATGCACCTTGTGAAGCATTTCCTCCCTGTCTAGTTATGTCTACTAAAGAGCTTGCATTGTTTGTGACATTCATGGTTGTAACATCAGTGGCATTGTCACTTAAGTAGTTGTGCAAAAATGAAAGTTGCAGCAAGCTGCTTTACACTAATTTCTGAGGCTTCTTGTCCGAGCCACAGCTGCATGCAGACTGACGAGATCATGGACATATAGTGTGAACAGTGACATAGCAAATGAACCATAACCCTACGAAGACAAACCGTATAGTGTGAATTGGCCCTTAAGTCTCTCACTCCAGCCCTCCATCTCATCCTTGGTCTCCCTTCCTACCTCACTCACATACACTCCTAGTTAATTCTCTCCCACTCCACTCCATCCCTCAGTCTCCCAATTCTAATTTATGGAGCATAGACAACCAAATGACATATGATTTCTTACTAAACTCGTGGAATGTTGCCATAACCTACCTACCAATAACAGATCTTTGAAAAAAAAAAATAAAAAAATAATAATAATTATATGGCCACCTTATATTTTTAAAAGTAATGAAGTAATATTTCTCGCCTTTTAAGACTTCGTTCCCTTAAAGAAACTTGGAATAGCACTTCTAAAAAATTACAAGGTTACTTATGAACTGGCTGCTACAGTTTATATAACCCTTGTTAATTTCTTGGTCATAAACACACACACATCTTAACCAAGACTGGCTGAAGTTTGAATCTATTGCTCATGGTCTGGTGCAAGTAGGCAACTAATAAAGTACCGTATGTATAAAATCAGTAATGCTGTTCCTGGCCTACCAAGCCATTCATACCCAGGCAACAGGTCTTTTAGTCCAACATGACAGATGAACACTACAGCAGGTAATTTTTAGGCAATGTTGTTCCCAAAACAATTTAAATCATTATTTTATGCAAGGAAGAAGGAACCAAATGCTAGAAAACCTGAACGACTGTTCCCTCCAACAAAAAACTAAGTTAAGGGCCAAATTCAAGATCGTTCATCTTGAGATGCCTGGACACAGCATTAAAAAGACTGGAGGGTCATAGGCAGTAGGAAGAGTGAAAAGCAGTTCCAGAGTTGACCTATTGCGTACATGAAGGTTAACTCCTGCATTTGACAGCTGGACAGAAAAGGGATAAGAGTTTGCTGCTAGACAGGTGCTACGCACCCGCCAGGGTGGTGGAGGGATGCAAGCAGACGTTTCGGAGGGGCAGTGACCATTGACACAGCAGTACAAATGAGATAAACATGCAACAGTTGTAGTCAGATGGAATAAAAATTGGCACGCTGCATCACTATGTGCCACTGATGCAATATGTTGAGATGTTTCAAATAATTTTTGGCCTGCACCAGGAGCATGCTTTTTTTTTTTTTTTTTTTTTTTGCTGCAGTTCTTTGGTTGTGTTTAGTATTTTTATTAAAAGTTGCAGCAATATTTCACTCATTGACAAAGCAACTGACGTTAGATTTAAAAAGCACAATTAATTTTACTACCTCTCAAATATTGGAAATTATAAGACTGCCTTGTCAAAATCAAGTTGTTTTTCATTAGTCTTAAAAGGCGATAAACTCTACTCCACTACACAAAATACTGAAACATTTATATTAAAGAAGCATTTACATTAAAAATGCATTTATTGGAATAAAGAAAATATGGTCAGCACATATAAATATATAAGTAATGGATGTGGGATCATGAAGGGCCGCAATATATTAAAATCTACACGAGTGAAGTTCTGCTGAAAAATCATAAGGTCAGACTGACTGGCCAAGAGATGCTCCCACATCCACAAATACTGTACAGTGCATATACAGATGTCCTCGTTCAGCCACAGGTATGGCCTAAACTAACAGTATTCCCACCATACAACTGGTAATGGCAAATTCTGGACCCTGACTAAGCTTTACAGAAACACTTATCAACTGGGGGGGGGGGAAGGGGGAGAGAGGTTACACTATGGGAAAAAAAAAAAAAAAATGATAGGGGGGATAGGGGTTGCATTGTTTGAAAAAATAAATAAATAGATAAGAGGGGTTGCACTGTTTAAAAAAAAAATGGAGAGGGGCAGGAGAGGGGTTGCATTGTTTGATGGTCCTTAACTGAGGTATGACTGTCTCCTTGGTTACTTCGTTCATTTTCCTATCGCTTACAGATGCTTCAACATGCCTGCATAAGTTAGCCTTGGTCACCTAATTGCATCTCTCCATACTACTTGATCTCTGGCAGTCTCCCTGTCCAGACCCGTATCCCTGAGGTCTCACTCTGACTTCATCCCAGGTCTTTTTTTTAGTCTGCCTCTCACAACTCGACCCTAAACAATCACAGCTCTCACCCTCCATCCTCTCCACATGTCCATACCATCTCAACCTACCCCTCCCCATCACTACATCAATATATTAAAGTCCCATTCTTCTTCTCAACTCTTCAACTGCAGTCCTAACACCATTCCCAAGGCCTGTCATTCAAGGATGCACTACAAACAAATCTAATCATTGTCATTACTGTATGTTTAAGCCTATGAACATCCTCATCCTTCACTGCCCAGGTCTCACATGCCACATACAAAGATCCCTTAGCACTGAGGGAGAGTCCTCTCAATGTCAGGAGGCAACAGCTCCCTGAACTTCCTCCAGCCACTCCTTATCCTAGCCATACAGCTAACACCAGCTCCACCTCCAGCACATAGCATGTCCTCAAAAAAAAAAAAAAAAAAAAAAAAAAAAAAAATACTACACACTCAACAGCAAGACTAATCCTTTCATGCCTGAAATCTCCATATGCTTCCCCCCACACACTGCACACACCATGTCAGCATTTTTCACAATCTACCTCTAACACCACATAACACACCCTCTCACCAACACTGAACAAGTTGTAATTCCTTCCCACACCCTAGTGGTAATCCACACATGGCCACACACCCTCAGCTTTGACAGTACCACCACCAGCCCTAGATACCATTACCCTTGGTTACTAGTTGTATCGACCCTCCAATCACACTACACACTGCCATCAACTGAGACAAAAGGGAACAGGGATCTCTCAGGTTTGATAACATGCTACAACAAATTTAACAGACAATGGATAACGTTGCCTTCATGAGGTGGGAGTCTCCTTGGTTACGGCTACTAGTCATATCAATGTGCTATAGCAATACACTTTACAGGTACAGGAGGCTTGCTTTCATGTGTCTCCTTGGTTACTAGTCCTGCAGGTGGTAGGTGACTGTGATCATCCACTCACTTGATATACAGTGCAACCTCTTAAATTCGAAGTTCTTGTGTCCTTTTGGAAGTTCTGAAAAATTTGAACCTTTAATAAAGCATTTCTGTGGCTGTCTTAATTCTCATGGTTTAGACATGCTTTTGACACAAGCATTGTAGTCTGGGCTAACTAGCTGGCTTCAGGCATCCAATTTTCCATTAACACTACCATTTCTCATCTCTTAAACTCAAGGATCAGTACAATAATCGCTACAAACCATGAAGTGTTTCTTTCACATTTCCTTTCCTCATCTTGTGTATGTCCCCTTGTTCTAAAACACTTTGCAGTTCTATTCATATTTAACATCAATCAGTAAGTTGCAAGGGACAGTAATTATGCATTCATTTATTAACGTAAAAACTACAGTACTGAACATGAATATTTACATCTTTCAGCAACCACCATCCACTCCTTGATGTAGCACTGCCCACTATCTCCATCATTATTTTTGTTTCTGTCCTCCTCTCCCTATTTCTCACATCTTTCCTGTCAATTTTTATTACTCCTTCCTTTTCAGGTGGCTTTACATTGAGTAAATGCCTAATGGTTTCCTGTAAGCCACAAAATCATTTACAATGCTGGGTGGTAACCATAAAACCAACCCATACGTGATGCTACACTTCACATATTGTGCACTGATTACACAGTTTATTTTATGACATTTTATAATATGTACAATTACTGCCAGTCTGCATTACTATAATCTTGCAGAAATATTGCAATCTCAGTGATGAAATACTTAAGTACGTGTGTGTGTGTGCGTGTGTGAAAAAAATGGATGATGGTGGTGGTTTATATCTGCTCAAAAATAGATTGCACAGTGGTTTAACACTGATGCAAATGATCTATTAGAATTACACTAAGACTGCTGCCTACCAACAATCATGCTTCAGTCAAAAGTGAATAAAATCAGTTGACGTCTGACAAGTGGTGTTGCATGGTGTTGTGTGATAAAAGAAAATTTACCATAATTCCACTCAAAAACTTAAAAACCTTATCACACTGCTTTGTAATGTCATACACTGTCAGGTTTAACACCACCGCTATCTTTGATAACACCTGCAATGAGTTATTTACTCTAGTTTCAGTTGGTACAGCACTGAGAACTGTCAAATTTGTCATACATGGTAGTTTCCATCACCAATCATTTCACAACACATACACTAAGTACTTGTGGCTGCATTCTTATACTGCATCATTTTTATTCCCAGCACTGCACTAATTGGTAAAGCCAGGACACCTGTTTGAAGCCACAATTATGGTCAAATTTGGATATGATAAAACTGACCCAAATAAGAAAGAGCTTACCCAAGAGGAGGAAAGGAAAATTATTATTATTATGGGTGACCACACACTTTATGCTGAGGTCATCAGCACCAGATGGGTGTAGCTAAGAATTTTTTTTTTTTACTAGTCTCTCGTTATTTCTGAGCTAAGTTTGGGAAATAAAAATGACATTTTTCATAAATTATGGCAATTGAACTTTAGAGGTTTGCAAACTTTTGAGGTTGCACTGTAGTACTACCTATTCTTCCTTCAACTTTATCATTCTGTTTGTCCTCACTCCCTACTTCTCCTTTTCCTTCCTGTCACTTTCTCTCTCCTTTCCACTTCATGTGGTTTTACACCAGGTGACAGGCCTAATGGTTTCCTGCAGCCCAGGAAACCATTTACAATGTTGGGTGGTAACCATATCACCAAATAATGGGGTGATGTGGGGCCTGCTATGGTGCTCACGTTAACTGGATTATGCAAATGCAGCATCCATCCAGGAACCAAACCTCCACATTATTCAACGCACCTTGCCGTTGCAGGGCTATGTCTGCCACAGGGGAACACTGGTTCACTAAATGAGGTGGCAAGGCTGTTGCTTGCCTGTGGTTGATGGGTCTGCTTGGCCAGGCAGACTGGGGTTGATCAACAACGTACTTCAATTCACAATGCCATCAAACAAAACATGCCCCAATTCCCTCCCTTATCCTCCAAGGATGGTGGAGTGCACGAGTCTCCTTGGTTACTAGTCTAATACCTCCCTATCATCCCATAAAGGAAAATGGTGGACTACAGGATACGGGCCAATGCAGCCAGCAGACCATCATGTTCCTGTTCAGATAAGCCTGGCCACAAAATACATCACTTCAGCACTACCATATAAACCAGCCAGAGAACACAATGACAATTACTTGGATTGAACGTACATGAAAACAGCACTTCGTGACTAGCATAAACGAGGACTTTCTGTACACACAACTACAGTTCTTTCACTTAAACTTGGCCAAGACATATCCTTTGACAGCTGACTTAACTTAGTTCAGTAGCAAAGACACAATCACTGGCTCTACAACCTTTCCATCACACTGCATGACTAAGATCACTAATTTTGATCTAATAAAGTATAGCTAAACACGATTCAAAGATGGTAATTTCAGGTCGTTGAAACCTTTCCACAGCACTTCTTCGTGACTAGCAAGGTATTTTAAGGCCAAGTTAAAGCAAAATGACTGAGATGCAGTTTTAACACATTACCAATCTTCAAACATACAGCATATTCCTCTACCCAGCTGGCTTCATCTTGCCATCTTGATATCTTCATAGATCTTGTTGGACGCCATCTGTTTCCTGCAAATACAACAACACATTAGTTGTGCTTTTATCTACACCCACACCCACTGACCTAACCTACAACACCCACTAACCTACTCTACACCTACACCCACTGACCTAATTACACACACAGACACAGACACACAGACACACACACACAACCTAACCTTCAAACACCAGCCAACTGGATTACCTAAACACAAGATCATAAGTTTAAATTCTGTACCTAAACAACAAGAGCCTATCTGCACAGACTGCAGTCAATAGTTAAGTTTCTCTTTCAAACTCAGAATGTGAAACTTGTATTAAAATGCCACCTTATGGCCAAAACTGACAACTGTTTAATAAATCAGCTGATGCAACAGCTGACCTATCAATTCAAATCAAAATTTCTAGCTGATCAACTTTGTATTTCATAAGCCACTACTATGCTTCCCTAAAGTCAAACTGAAATGCACCCAATAGTCAGCTTAGGCAATGGATGACATGATAAATCAACAAAAGTTCAGACTGAGCAGCTTTGTATTTCATAAAATCACTCAAAGCTCTCCAAGAGCAGATATTTACACTTTCCTTGGAGAGAAAAAAAAATACCACTTCTAGACCTGTTAGCTTTGCCACAGGTGAACAAACCTATTAATATTCCAAAGCACATCTGGCTGAACCACCTTAACCCACTACACCACCACCTACAGTAAAGACAGCAGCACAACCACCTGACACATTCAAAGCATCACCCAACACCACCTTAACCCACTACACCACCAGGCACCTACAGTAAATACAGGATTAATAGACTCTGGAAATATTGCTATCGTATCGTTTCTATAGGCTCGGGAAATATTGTATCATTTATATAGACTGCAAATAATGCTATCATATTTATATAGCCTACAAATATTGCTCTCGTATCATTTATACAGACTGCAAATATTGCTCATATCGTTTATATAGACTGCAAATATTGCTCTCGTATCGTTTATATAGACTGCAAATACTGCTCTCGTATCGTTTATATAGACTCTGGCAATACAGCTATCGTATCGTTTATACAGACTCTGGAAATACAGCTATCGTATCGTTTATATAGACTCTGGAAATACAGCTATCGTATCGTTTATATAGACTCTGGCAATACACCTATCGTATCGTTTATATAGACTGCAAATATTGCTATCATATCATTTATATAGACTCTGGAAATACAGCTATCGTATTGTTTATATAAACTCTGGAAATACAGCTATTGTATCATTTATATAGACTGTGGAAATATTGCTATCATATCGTTTATATAGACTCTGGAAATACAGCTACTGTATCGTTTATATAGACTCTGGAAATACAGCTATCGTATTGTTTATATAGACTCTGGAAATACAGCTATCGTACCATTTATATAGACTCTGGAAATATTACTATCATATCGTTTATAAAGGTTCCAACATGCTTGAATGCGTCTGCTTTCATAACTTAATAGCAGCTCTCCACACTGCTCAATCTGTGGCAGCCTCCCTATTCAGTCTTAGCCCAGAGGTCACACCCTATGGCCTCTTCCCAGGTCTTTTTCAGTCTGCCTCTCACCCCTACCCTCAACTTTGCCACTTATCACCTTCCGCACCCAACTGTTACTCTCCATCAAAAATAAAATCAAGGCATCTGAGAGAACAACAAGTACCAATGGAATTTAGAAATCTGCATATAAGACAAGGCTTAACTATCACAACACTGATTTCCCTAGATAAATAGCTGAGGAAGAGGTGTTAGGGAGCTTCCTTTTGAATGCAGGGGTCTCCAACTGACTTAAGTTTAACCCCTAAAATAAATCATTACAGAGGAGATGTCAGGGAGCTTCCTGTTATGTGTTAATTCACTCCTGCCACAGCCAATGGTTTTATCCAGCTCCGGGGATATTTTATTTACTGATGGGGTACTAATGGCTATCTGTCTTCTGTTGCAAGTCTCCAAAGACTATTTAAACTTTATGGAAAAGTTAAGAATGAAACCTAAGGCACAAGGGGTGGCGGTGATCATTTCCTGGGATATGGTTGTTAGCACTGCTAATTTAACTGCAGCACACTTACTGCAAATAATTCCACTTAGCAATATTGAGTTTTTAACGTTCTGTATGATTCTTGCAACTATAGCTTCCTCAGCTATTTAAGCACAGGTTGCAGTGCATTTTGACTAACACCTACTGAGGCAAGTTCTGCAACCAACTGGCAATTAACAAAAGCAGCACCACAGCAAGATTTATAGAAAACTATACGTTATGTATAAAACACACCACTGGCCCATCAATGGTTATTTCAAAAGACTGGCACCTAAGTGAGTATGTATAACATTTTTAAATAGACTCATTTTGTAGAATCCAGCCAAGTTGCTCCCCTTCATCACTGGTGGTGGTGGTGGTGGATGTCTACCACCAGACACCACCACGGCAGGGGTGGCCTCCACTGCCATCAAGCTGCCCTCGTCGTACTGCCCTTAAGTACAAACATGCATTACAACTCCATCCTTGAACTACAATGCCAGTGCTACCTCAACCATCAACACTAGTTAAATCTTAGGCTGAAGGACATACTGAAGGTTGTATCAAACCAGCCATTTCAAGGAGTCTATCAGTTAATATTCTTGCCATACACATATGTACGGTAAGCAACAATAATCGTGTCGTGAAATTTGGTGAAAACATGAGCTAACGGGCTAAGCATCTGGTACATTCCGCCGTTGTCATACGGACGGTTCATAATGTTTCACGAGTTACATTTAATCTTCGGACAAAACCGCGACACGACTACTGTTGCTCACTGTACCTATCTCTCAAAAGGAGGATGGTGGACTGCAGAAGGGGAATTTTAGCATGAAGTCTCCTAGATTCATATCCAGATAAGCATGAACCCACAACTGAGTTAAGGGCTCTAGTAAATAAGTTTCTCAGTGAAATATGTTAACCCCCAAATATGCCTAGTAACCAATGCATTTATTCCTATACAGTATAATGCTACTTCCCTATTCAAGTTATGCAAATGCAAACAGCAAACTAGCAACGAACAATCTTCATTTTCCTTCATCCTGATCTTTTCCACCTAATGCTGGAGTGAGGAAGGGTGCAGAAAGGAAGGACAGGGAAAGAAATAATAGAGGAAGCACTTACACTTATACCTCAACATCTTTACCCGCCTAATGGAGCGGAAAAAGGGAACTTATTTCCTTCAATCATTCATTTATAAAAATTCCAAGACGCTTCCATACACCAGCCTTGATCACCTAATGGCAGTTCTCCATGCTGCTTGATCTCTAGCAGCTTCTCTGTCCAGCCCTTTATCCCTGAGGACACTGACTTCATCCCAGGTCTTTCAGTCTGCCTCTCAACTTTACCCTCCATGCTCACACCTCTCACCCTCTGCACCCAAATGTCATCCCCCATCCTCTCCACATGCCCAAACCATCTCACTCTACCCCTCCTAATCACAACACCACTACACTCCAGTCTCATCCTTCCTCCCAAACCATCTCAGGCTATCCCCTTCTCATCACACCACCAATACACTCCAGCCTCATCCTTCCTCCCAAACCATCTCAATCTACCCCTTCCTCTTAACTCTACCCTCAACATTCACACCTCTCTCCCTCTGCACCCAGTTGTCATCCTCCATTCTCTCCACATGCCCAATGCAATGGACAGTAAATTTCTATGACTGCACCTATGTAGATATGTACTTTACCAATGCCTTCACCCACACTCGATAAAACTTAGGTCATAACGTATCAACTATTCCCTAATCTTTCTTGCATAGTCTACTGTATATTCTGTTAACTGCTCTAACACCTGTATCTAAACGACTTGTTAATTATGCTAAAGAGGGGCTATGGCAGAGGTCGACAACCTGCAGCCTGAAGCCACACGAGGCTCTTAGGACACTTTTGCAGCTCCAGGAGCTTCATAAATAACCAATTATTCTTTCAGAACGAAGGCATCATATTACACATGCAAAGCAACATTAGATTTTTCATTCAACTTTGATAAGATCTATACTATAAGCAGATCAAACAATATCACTGTAATGTTTTGTTTAGGTTTAGAATACTGCAGATTTCGGTTTGAGAATTTTCTGTATTGCGGCTCCAAGAGTACTACATTTTTATGAAACTTTAAAACAAATGGCTCTTCTAGCTTTAAGGGTTGCTGACCTCTGGGCTATGGGTAAGGTGTACAGGCAAGGTAAGGTCAATCTGGCATTAAGCTATATCACTCTACAAAAGGACAAAAAAGCTATATCAATTTCTGGCCTAAAATCTGTGCTTCCATCTCACTTAGATTTCTTAACCAAGGAAAAAATAATCTTGCCACTTAGCTATACTGTAGTCTGTCCTTCATCTGATGGAACTGGCCCAATCTCACAACTTTAGAACTTAATTGATTACAGTTTCATTGATTTTATAGTTATGGAGGTACGAATGAGTCTCCTTGGTTACTACCTGTATATGTTTTCACTGGACATAACTACCACTCCCACATCAATAGTGTGCTTGCTGGAAATTCAGTTGTATATCTATCTAATCTATCTATTGCCAGACATCTTAATCCTGTAAGGTGTGACCACAAATTTCCTCCACACTGTCCTGTCCTCCGCCATTTCGTTGTCCTCCCTCCAACTCACACCCCCCTCTCATCTCCATCCCTCCAACTCACACCCTCCCTCCACCATATCTATCCACACTCCTCCCTCGTACACACATTCTCTCCCATATCTACTTGTATCTACGGTACTCTCCATCCCTCCAACTTACATCCCCTCCCATCTGTCCACTCCATCCCTCCATCTCATCCTTGGCTATAATGTAAGGATGAGTGTTCTTGCTCAATTCAACCCTCCATAGTTACCTGCCTACACTAACAGACAGACAAGAGTGACAAGAGAAAGAAGAGAGACAGACAAGACAAACAGACAAGTGGGACAGATATGAGCGACAGACATGAGAGAATGACATGAGAGAGAAAAAGACAACAGAGTCACAAGAGAGACAAGAGGGACAGACGAGAGAGACAGACAAGAGACAGCAAAAACAGACGGGAGAGACAGGAGACAGTACTATACCCATCACAACAGATTTCAACCTCTCCAAGCAGTCGTGGTCCCTCTGCTACTCTGAGTTCTCCAGGCAGTCTCCCTTCACTCCTCTTGAACTGCCAGCACGCTGCCATCTCTCTGGAACCCTGCTTTCTTGTACTTGACTTACACCCACACAAACCAAAGGCCGCCACAGGAACACCACTGCAATGATTGTAAGAACATAATACAAATTATTCACATTTAGAGCAGACAGTTATACAGTAAATAGCATTACTTCTTCTACCTTCTACTCGGCCTATATTTTGCCTTACGCAGTCCATCTCACAGTTCAGTGGCAGAACAAGGTAATGCTACAAACTACCCTTTCCATAGCACTTCTTCATGACTAGCAACATTCTACTCATTTACAGTTACAATTCAAAATTCATGATGCTATGATATTTTAAACCAAAAAAGAAGGGCAGAGCATCATATTCTAATAAAATTTTGTTACAGCCAAGTATTCAAAGTGGAAAGTTGTTTTTATACCTATAGCCACTTCTGAATCAGTCACTCCTGGAAAAAAATACCAAGATGTGTTTGCATTTGACGAGCTGTAGTTACGAGTTAGGAATGAGTCGCCTTGGTTACTATTCCAATTTACAACTACTAAAATCAGACTGGTCACTCCCACAAAAAATATGAGAATGTGGTTGCATCTGATGAGCTGTGGTTTTGAGTCAAGAATAAGTCTCCTTGGTTACTAGCTTGCTTTTACTTTACCTTGGCCTAAAATTGCCATCTCTCCATCCTGAATGCTGAATTGTAATCAGATAAACACTAGAACATGATGCTAGTCACAAAGAAGTGCTATGGGATGAATGTACAGCCATACCATTGCTTTTTTCCTGCCAATGCACTATGTGAAATAATTTACAAAGGAATGAACACCTGGGCAAAGCTACTGTGACAGTCTCCTTGGTTATTAGTCAAAACTGCCCTCCTAATCTGACTACACCTGCCCATCAATGAACTGAAAAGGGGCTGGGGATCTTTACAAAGCCTTGGTCATGAGTAAGGAATGAGTCTCCTTGGTTAATAGCCAGAATTACCTCCCCCCCCCCCAATCTGACTGCTTTGCCATAAACTAACTGAAAATTATGAAGAGCCTCCTTGGTCATGAGTATGGAATGAGTCTCCCTGGTTACTAGTCAAAATTACCATCAATCTGACTACTACTTGCCATCAGCTTATTGAAAAGGGGTGAGGGATCTTTACATAGTTCCTGTATGGAATACTAGCCTTAGTTAGGGAATGAGTCTCCCTGGTTAGTCAAAATTACCATTCCTATTTCCCTACACTTGGCCAAAAAGTAACTGAAATTAGGCTGAGGATCACTAGGTAGGGCCTTGTTTGTGAGTCTTCTTGATTACCGCTCCCAATCTGACTACACTTGTCCATAAAGTAACTGAAATCAGGCTAGGGATCATTACATAGGGATTTGGTCATGAGTCTCCTTGGTTACTAGTCAAAATATGCATCAAAAGCATCAATCTGACTACACCTGGCACTAACTAAAACGGAATTAGGGATCATTGAAAAGTTGTCGCATGAAATTTGAGTCTTAGGGAATGAGTCTCCTTGGTTACTAGTCAAAATTACCTTTCCAATCTGACTACACTTGGCCAAAAAGTAACTGAATAAAGGGTCAGAGATATATAAAAAGCCTTGGTCATGAGTCTCCTTGGTTACTAGTCAAAGTTACTTTTCGAATCTCTACATTTGGCCATAAATTAACTGAAAAAAGGCTTAAGGATCATTACATAATTCTATTCTTGCATGGAATTTTAGCCTTTGTTAAGGAATGAGTCTCCTTGGTTACTAGCCCAAATTACCATCTCAATCTGACTACACAGCCAGAAAGTAACTGAAAGGGAGTTCGGAATCTTTACATGGAATTTTATGAACCTTAGTTATGGAATGACTTAATCTGACTACACCTGGCCAAAAAAGTAACTGAAAAGAGGTTAGGGATCTTTACGAACAGCCTTGGTCATGAACTCCTTGGTTACTAGTCAAAATTACCTTTCCAAGCTCTACACTTGGCCATAAAGTAACCGAAAAGGGGTTAGGGATCTTTACGAACAGCCTTGGTCATAAGTCTCATTGGTTACTAGTCAAAATTACCCTCTCAATCTGACTACACTTGGCCATAAACTGTGAAGGCTGGGAATCTCGCTAAAAACTATTTTTTTAAATTAGCTGGGAAAGTTATATACCTAACCCCTCCACAAAAGCCAGGTGGAAGTAGTATGCTTAAAATAAAGATAATAATAATTAATAATAATAATAACAAAACAGAAGGTTCTGGCATATTCACCTAGTAAGTATCCAATTAAATGTCCCCCAAAGGTGGTTGTGGTTGTTGTGGTAGGGGGTACTGTGGTTGTGGTAGGAGGTACTTGTGGTTGCAGTAGTTGTGGCTGTGGTAGCAGGTAGCAGTCTCTCTACAGCTACATGGCCAATTACTGAACGTCCAGGTCTTTTCTTCTTCACTATCAGGCTGCCTTCTCCCCAACTCACACCCCTGAAAAAGAATATTCCTTATAAGCCATCACAAGAAAATCTCAATAAAAAATCAAAATATCCATACAAACAAAACCACAATTCCACACACACAGACACCCCAAACTTCACACAGTCACCCCCAAATCCACACACATACACAAAATCTCCACATATACCCCCAATCTACACACACACCCAAACCCTACACACACCCAAACCCTGCACACACCCAAACCCTACACACACCCAAATCCACACACATACACAATCCAAACTCCACACAAACACCCCAATCTACACAAACACACACACCCAAAATCTACACACACACCAAAAAAAAAAAAAAATACACACATCCCAAGCTCCATGTACATACACCCCACCCCAGAGTTCACACCCAGCTCTGTTATGTTACTTTCTTACCCTTTCAATCATCTAAGTAAGCTTTAGAAACACTCAGGCCTGTTTACAATACAAGTTAAAATCATCATCATCACCACAGAAGCAATTAATGGAGAGAGAAAGGTAATTACTGGAGAGGAAAAATCTATCTATCTATTGCCAGATGCCTCAATCCCGTTTGGGTTGGCCACAAACAAATCGCCTCCAAGTCGCCCTGTCCCCCGCCATTTCACTACCCTGCTCCCAACTCACACCCCCCTCTCTCATATACCTCTCCACCCCATCCCTCCATCTCATCCTCGGCTCCCCCTCCCTCTTCCCCCCTCCACCTCACTCACATACTCTCTCTTCGTCAGTCTTTCACCCTCCATCCTCTCCACAGGGCCAAACCACCTCAGTGTGTTCCTCATAACGCTTCCTATCACATCCACATCCACACCACAACTGGAAAGAGAAAGGAAAAATATCTTACCAAAATTGCATACCCTTCCCCTGTAATTGCTGGAGCCTGATTGACCAAAAGAAGGCACATTCCACCCACCCCTACATTCCTTCCCTCCCTCCCTCTCCCCCACTAGTTTCATCCCCCCCTCCACCACCTCCTCCCTCCCTTCACAGCCCCTCTTTCCTCCACCTCTCTCTCTCTCTTTCTCTCCATCCTTCCTTCCTTCTCCTCCTTGTCTTCCTTTTTCCTTCCACCTCTTCCTCCTCCCTAAAAAGCACTCTTCCTCCAATTCTCCTCCCTCTTGACATCCTCCCTTCCCTCCACCCCCACTAGTTCTCCCCCCCCTCTTTCCTCCAACTCTCTCCTTTCTTCTCCTTTGTCTTCCTTCTTCCTTCTACCTTTCCTCCTCCCTGAAAAGAACTCTTCCTCCTGTCCCTCTCCCTCCTTACATCCTCCCTTCCCTCCACCCCCACTAGTTCCCCCCCCCCATCTTTCCTCCACCTCTCTCTCTCCTACTTTTTCCTTTTTTCTTTCCTTCCTCCTCCTCCTCTCTCCATCTCTTGTCATCAATCTTCCTTCCCTCTTCCTCCTCCTTGAAAAACACTTTTCCTCCATCCCCCCTTACCTCCTCTCTCCCCTCCATCCCTCCTTACCTCCTCTCTCCCCTCCATCCTCCTCCTCCTCTCTCATTAGACACACACACACAAAGTAAAAAATAAAATACAATCCATTACGGATGAGGGAATCACCTATACACAAGAGAAGGATATTTGTGAAGCACTAAAGAATTTCCAATCAGTTTTTACAGAAGAAAAAAAAATTTTGAGAAGAACTATGTGGAACATGCATGCCCACACACACTACCAGATATACAAATATCAGAAAAAGTAATACAGGAGGAGTTAAGTAAATTAGACAATAAAAAGCAAATGGTCCTTATGAAATATCATGTTGGGTGATACATGAATGTGCAAAGGAGTTAAGGTAAACCATTATCTTTAATTTTCAAGAAATCCTTGAGACAAGGTCAACTACCTGATATTTGGAAGAAAGCAAACATTGTTCCCTTATTCAAGAAAGGGAATAGACAAAATCCACTCAACCACTGACCAGTATCACTAACCAGTGTTGTAAGCACGGTATTAGAAAAGCTTATAAGAAAAGCTTGGGTAAATCATCTAGAAGAACACAATATGATAACAGAAAGACAGTTTGGTTTCAGAAAAGGAAAATCATGTGTTACTAATCTGTTGAGCTACTATGACAGAGTAACAGACACGTTACAGGAAAGAGAAGGATGGGTGGACAGTATCTATTTAGATTTCATGAAAGCATTTGACACAGTACCACACCAAAGACTTTTATGGAAACTGTACCATCAAGGAGGAATTCGAGGCAAACTGTATTGTTGGATGCAAGATTTTCTCATAAAAAGAGAAATGAGAACAGTACTAAGGGGAAATTACTCATCATGGAAGAGAAGTGATTACTGGAGTTCCACAGGGCTCAGTGCTGGCACC
Organism: Coenobita brevimanus; assembly: GCF_032717465.1. Classification (NCBI taxonomy): domain Eukaryota; kingdom Metazoa; phylum Arthropoda; class Malacostraca; order Decapoda; family Coenobitidae; genus Coenobita; species Coenobita brevimanus. The sequence goes on along the minus strand of NC_137045.1, from coordinate 12,818,059 downwards.
AATCATGTTTTTAGCGTATATAAATGATACAGACAGTAACACTGGAAATGAAAGCTATCTAAATATGTTTGCAGATGATGCAAAAATACAAAGGAGAATTACTAACACAGACACTTGTAAAGAGTTACAAGAAGAATTAAATAAACTTCATAAATGGAGTAATACATGGGAAATGGAATTCAATGTGGACAAGTGTCATGTAATCAAGTTTGGCAAAAGTGGAAAAAGACCTGACTGGGATTATAAGTTAGGAAATAAAACCCTACACACATCAGAGAGAAGGACCTAGGTGTAATTATCAATAACAGACTATCTCCGGCTGACCACATCAGTGAGAAGGTAAGGAACATGTATATACTGCTTGCAAATATGAGAATAGCATCCACATACATAAATCAAGACATGCTAAGAAAGATAATAACATCATTCATCAGACCAACCCTGGAGTATGCATAGTAGTCTGGGGTCCTCATCTCAAAAAACACATAGACAAGATTGAAAAAGTTCAAAGGGCCACTACAAGATGGGTACCAAGCTTAAGGGATCTAAGCTACGAAGAAAGACTTAAAAAAACTGAATCTACCAAAACTACAGGAGAGAAGGAAAGGAGGTGACATGATTATGCTATATAAATGCATATCAGGGAAGCAGAAAATAGACATAAATGATTACTTAACCTATGGGGATGCATCAGCAAGAGGACACTGCAAAAATACTGCATAGATAGGTGCTAAAGACATAAGGAAATTTAGTTTCCCAAATAGAGCAACTGATCAGTAGAATGCACTACCGAATGAAATAGTGTGCCAAAACAATTCACAAATTTAAGGATATGTACGATAAATATGGTTTAAAACACGGGACAGTATGAGCTTGACTCATTCCTGTAAAGATACAATTAGGAAAGAACACACCCACCCACACACATACACACATTATCGATAGGATGATGATGATGATGATAGTTACACCAATGATAATGATTCATTTCACACAGGTTAATCACCACCATAATTACTACCACAAACCACCACTACCATCATCACAACCACCATCTATCACCACCACCACACCACCACCACCTACCATCATCACAACTACCATCTATCATCACCACCACCCCCTACCATCATCACCACCACCACCACCACATTTCCCTACCCAATATTTCCTTTTTTTAAAACAATTCTACATACAGTAAAACCTCACTAGAACAGAGTATTTGGAGCCCAAGCCATTCCGAAAAAAGCAATATGTGGACTTCCCCCTGCTAAGATATTTTCATAAATCAGGGAAGGGGAGGCCAAAGATGAGATGAAGGGATGAAGTGGAGAGGTATATGAGAGAGGGGGGTGTGAATTTGAAGCAGGGCAGGGAAATGGCAGGGGACAGGGTGACGTGGAGACGATTTGTTTGTGGCCATCCCGTATGGGATTATGGAGTATGGAAATAGATATTGATAAATTATCCAGGTTATATAATCTGCTCTGTGGAAAAATATCTATAGGCTGGTTTGCCTGCTTATACAAGGCCCTCCATTCACAAAAATATTCATATGGAAAAACAACTAATTTAAAGACAAATGGCCACCCCTTATGGGATTATGGCGTCTGCTTATACTGTTGTTAGATATACTGTAGATAGATTTAGATTTAGATCTAGAGAGAGAGAGAGAGAGAGAGAGAGAGAGGTTTTCCTGCTGATGAGGTAGTGGATATGAAAAACTACCCATATGCAACTCCTCCTCCTCTATGCGAAGTGCTCAATATAAAATAGGAAGAAGCTATCTTCATAGACCTGCAGCAAAACTACTGCAGCCAATTTAAAAAGTTTCTCTGAAACTCGTAGAATGTGAAACTGTTTTATTAAAAGGCCTTCTTATGGACAAAATTGAAAACTGCTAAATAATCAGCTGATGCAACAGCTAACATGTCAATTAAACTAAAAATTTCAAGCCAAGGAACTCTGCATTTCATAAGTCACTAAAATGCCTCTTCATAATCCAAACAAAGTCACATAACAGTCAGCAGATGTGTCAGCCGACGGAACAGCTGACATGATAAAATCGATTCAAAATTTCAACCTAAACAACTTTGTATTTCATAAGAATTTTGCTTTGAGCTCTCCAAAAGCAGATATTCCAGAAATATGAAAAAGATCCCCAGATGCACCACGTACAGACCTGTCAGCTTCACCGCAGGTAAAAATACCCATACATAAGAGCTGCCCACTTACAGACCTGTTGGCTTCACCCATACATAAGAGCTCCCCATTCATAAGATGTGCCCAGTTTAAAAAATATCCATATGTAGTACAGGCAAACCCCGGTTTAATGATGCAATTGTTTAAGTAAAAACCCATCACTAGGTGGCATATACAGTAGTAACTCAGGGTAGATTTAACATGTAATGTACAGTACAGGGATGCATTTTTGTGCCTTGGGTTTCCACCCAACCAAGTCTTAAACCTACTCAAATGAGTCCAAAAACAAGTTTCTAGCTAACCTTAACCCTAAATAGCTTTAAAACAAGCTAACTAAGCCTAAAATCAGGGTGTGTGAGTTGGGAGCAGGGCAGTGAAATGGCGGGGGACAGGGCGACGTGGAGACGATTTGTTTGTGGCCACCCCTAATGGGACTGAGGCGTCTGGTAATAGATAGATAGGTAGATGGACCTCACCTAAACCCAAAAATAAAATCTATCTCTTTATCTATTGCCAGACGCCTCAATCCCGTTTGGGGTGGCCACAAACAAATCGCCTCCAAGTCGCCCTGCCCCCGCCATTTCACTGCCCTGCTCCCAACTCACACCCCCCTCTCTCATATACCTCTCCACCCCATCCCTCCATCTCATCCTCGGCCTCCCCCTCCCTCTTCCCCCCTCCACCTTACTCACATACACTCTCTTCGTCAGTCGTTCACCCTCCATCCTCTCCACATGGCCAAACCACCTCAGTGGTTCATTAAATATGTTCGGAAAAAATCGAACTTAGTAAACTGTACCCCAAAATGACAGTGTTCACTCCACCTGTGCCTAAAACACATTATTCTAAGTCTAAAAGCAGTTTATAAATCAAACTAAACAAAAAATTCAGGTAAAAAAAAAATAGTCATACCAGGGTTTGGCCATCGTTCGGTGCGGTAGGATGGTACTTCTACCCCCATCGCTATGCGGGGGAATCGCATTTAGGCATATCGTATCTCAGGGTCTGCCTGTAGCCTTCCTGTTGACACGAGGCTATCTATCTATCGTCAGACGCCCTAGTCCCATAAGGAGTGGCCACTTCATTTAAGCAGGTTTTGTGTGTGTGTGTGTGTGTGTGTGTGTGTGTGTGTGTGTCCGACTCTGGGCATAGGCTTCACAGCCTGCCATCAAGACCCAGCAGTCCTCCTACCTACCATACACCTCTACATGTCACCAGTTCGGCGCTAACACCCACCGTCCATACTGAATACATGCTAGGGCAGTCTCATACAGGACTGGTGTATTGGTATTAGCGGGGGTATTTTTACGACATGTCGGCGGGTCTTCTGGTAGATCAGTAAACAAAATTCAAATCGTTAAACTGTTCCCTGCCCCCGCCGTGATTCGAACCTGGGTCCGTTAGGACTGCAGACCACAAATCTACCGATTGAGCCACCGCCTCTTACGTATGTTTTTTTTTTTCCACTGACTGCCTTGTATCAGCACTCAACGAAAAAAAAATACCCACATATATGAGTCTTCCTGCTTATACAAGGTGGTCAATATGAAATATGTCTGTATGTAAGCTTTCCCTCTTATAGGCAGCGCTCAATACAAAGAAATACCTGTATGTACACTCAACCCTCGGCTATCACGGGTTCAGCTATGGCATATCTCACTAACACGCCTATATAAAACTTTATCCAAATACCTTTATCATGCACTAAATGCCTACTATCGTGCATCGCAAATGTTCAAAACCTTCAAAAAGGCCAGGCTCCAGTGCTCCGCCCAGCCAACAAAAGCTTCACTCCGTGACTGGTCGTGTGACGTCAGCGCCAACCGAGCGCTGATTGGCCGCCCAACTGAGTCTCCTACCCGCCAAACCATTCAATTGCATGCCCTCAGACTGTGAACAGTGATAGCAAGAACAATAACTTTTTTTATTATATGACCATGGCCAATGTACCCCCTCCCCGTCCCCCCACCATCACCCAACACAATGCCGCGGCACCTGGCAGGGAAATAAAGAAGAGGAAGAACCTAAGTTATGCAGATAAACTGGAAATGGTGAGAATAAGCGAAGTGTGGGGAAGAAGCATAACATCAATAAATCAACTGTGAGGGGTATTTATAAGAATCATGATCACATCATAAAACATGCTCATTTTTAGACTATTATATATTAACATGTGCTACAAAAAAAGGTATCTTAGGGTAAATATTGAGGTCATGGCACCAATTAGAATTAGTACCACAAGTTCTTCAATTCTGCTATCACGGTTTCAGCTATAGCGCAGCCATAGCAGGACCAATTGGGAGTGATAGCCGAGGGTTGAGTGTAATGGTTTTCCTGTTGATATGAGGCACTGGATATGAAAAAATACCCATACATAAGAGTCTTCCTGCAATACAAGACCTCGATGTGAAATAATACCCATACGTAAGAGTTGTTCTGTTTATACGAGGTGCTTGATATGAAAAACTACCCATACATAAAAGTCTTTCTATTTATACAAGGTCTTAGATATGAAAAAATATCCATATGTAAAAGTCTTTCTGCTAATATGAGGTGCTTAATATGAAAAAATGCCCATACATAGGTGCTCTGCCACTTACACGAAGTGCTCAATACAAACAAATATCCACATGCAAAAGCTTTCCTGTGCATGCAAGATGTTCGATGTGAAAAAATACTGATTTCTAATTATTTTCCTGTTCACATCACATACCCAGTATGAAAAAAATACCCATACGTACGCTACTCCTCTTACACAAAGTTCCCAGTACAAAGAAATACAGTATACATATGTTCAGAGTTTTCCTGTGCAAATGTGGTGCTTGATATGAAGAAGTACCCATTAGTACTAGTCTTCCTGCTCATACAAACACTCAATAGGAAAAAAGAAAAGAAAATACTCATACGCAGTTTTTATGCTGATAAAAAGCGCTCAATTAAAATAAATACCTGTACTCATATACAAGAGTTTTTATGCTGATATGAAGTGCTCGATTAAAAAAAAAAATACTCATAGATAGCTTTTATGCTGACACGATGCCCTCTATTAAATATACTCATACACTAGAGTTTTTATGTTGCTATGAAGTGATCGATTAAAAAAAAAAATACTCATATGAAGGAGTTTTTATGCTGATATGAAGCGCTCAATTAAAAAAAATACTCACATGAAGTTAAGCTGATATGATGCGCTCGATTAAAAAAAAAAAAAAACTCATGAGTTTTTATGCAGATGTGATGCACCTGATCAAAAAAAAAAAAATACTCATACACTGGGAATTTTTATGGATATGATGCCCTCGATTTAAAAAAATTCCTGAGGGGACAACCTAACCCCTACAGATAACGGGGGTTTTCCGGTAACAATTCAAATTATTATCTTTATATTTACCTGCCATAGCAGTCGACACTGGAGTATGCATCTTCCCTTCGGAGGAATCTAGGAGCCTGGCTGTAGGACCTGCCTGGACAAGGACTCATCAGGGCCTGGACAAAGTCATCGGAGCCCAAACGAAGAATCATTGGAGCCCAAACAATTATCAGAGATGGAATGAAGAATCCGCCTGGGCCTGCCAACAGCTCTAAACTCTCCCTATCCCCCCTGCCCCAGGACGTGGATGGTGAGCTGCAGTGTCAGTTCAGAGGCACATCCCAGACCATATACCATAGGACCGTACCTTAAAATGAAAACCGCCTTATTTTCTATATATATACACCATTAACATTCTCAAATATCACCAAAAAACTACCCAAATCCAATAGGTTCCTTTGCCATGTTAATTTCTAAAGCCTACCCATCTTGCTATACACTAAGATAGCCGACATTTTTGGTGAGGTAACACTGCTTCCCTTCTCTTGCTCGGGAGCACCTGTGGCAGTTCACTATCAACGCCATTTCAATTTCACACACAAAAAAAAATCCTACCACAATTAATTAACATGAAAAGGATATAATAATCTACAGGTCTTTTCCATCCCCTTAATGGATGGAGGCAATACTCGGTTATTTAAATTGACACAGCCTGTCAAGTTAAATGGCCGCCACCGGGGCCTTAACAAATGTAAACTTATTTCCCCTTCCAAAATATTACACCACACATCTACTTGATTTTCGTTGATATTAATCTCCAACGCGTACTCATGTACTGACGATATTCAAATCCAAAAAATAAATATGGATGCTTGAAATAACATAAGATTTAAATAGCACCCTCTCCTAATCGGTTTTAAAGGGACGTCTTGGACGCCTGGGGCGGACACCGCCCTATATCGTCCTCATAGCTAATAATTATACACTATATCAACCAACTCCAATTCTCCATAAAGGCACCAGAACTAATAAATATACAGACATGATAATTACCGTAAAAATAAGCGCAGAAACACCATGAATAAAAATAAATGCAACGGTCGCTCACCTCCACAATCTCCGGCAGCTCCGTCTCATCTCCCACAATGCTCCTGTGACGTCACCCTCCACCCGTAAAATTATATACTTTTCAATGGCAAATTTTATGCACAGAAGCTCTTGAATATATTATCAGCTGTTCAAATAATAATTATTGTGCAAACTTTGTAATGAAGGAAGTAGGAAGAGGTCTACAAAGCCTCCCAGGCCACGTACATTCAGGTTCACCCGATGACGTAGCAATGTCTTCAGAAACGGAGGAATCGTCTTAATCTGGGCTGGGATCAGGAAGGCCTTACTGCACAGTGTACACAGAAAACAATAAATTGAAATTTCAAATGGGGAGCCAATAAGGGGCCAGTGGGGGGCACCTGCATCATAGTTAGGTGAAAGTCAGAAATGTGAGACTTAAGGAGCAGTTCATCATAACAAAGTCGAGACTTTTGTTAGGTCGAAATCATAAGCATGAGATAGGGGTGCGCGGTAGCACAGTGGTAGCGCGCCGGACTCGTAATCGGGGGATTGCAAGTTCGAGCCTCGCCCGGGCTGCCGTGCCGGGAGTGGCAGCTCGCTCCTGTAACCCTAGCGGGGCTATATAGTCCAATACAGGGCTTAGCTCGGGGGAACTCCATTTTCTCCCATAAGCATGAGATAGCATCTGCTATATGTTGCACTTGCGAGTTTTGAAAATTGAAGAAAAATACATAAAAACAGCAGATAAAAGACGTAACAAAAAATCTAAAATAAATACAATATTTTTCTCACATTTTTTCAGTGAAAAGTCAGCTGATTGATGTCAAGTGTTAGGAATTATTTATTTACCGCTTTGTTTCACTGTGGACGAGGCCATGTTGCCTCACCGCACCATCCTGTAAACAAAAACTTCAAGGTTTGCAACCAACAAACAATCGCGGGAAAGAAGTAATAAGCTGTCTGCAACAAACCTAAGAAGTCCCAAAAATATTTGAAAGGACGATGTGGAGACAAAAAGATGATAATGGAGACGTAGGCAATGGAGGAAGGAAGGGAGCAAGGAAGAAAAACTGCAAGAGCTGTGCTATTGAAGGAAAAGTGGACGAAGAAGAGTTGTGTGGAAGCTGTGCAGACGAGGAGAAGAAGCGGGAGACATGTAAACACTGTAAAAAGAAGGTGGGAGCGCATGAAGATGGGCTAAAATGTGACAACTGTGCAACCTGGTTCCACAGGCGATGTGAAAAAATAGGCCAAGAAATGTATGAGGAGCTAAATGTGAAGAAAGAAATGTTGTGGTTCTGCAGGGCGTGCAACCCAAAGGTGAGGAAAAGCCTGCAGGAAGTGAAGATCATCAAGAAGGACAACCAGGAGATGAAGGGTGAGCTACAGGAGTTAAAAGAGCATAATGAAAAGGTATGTGAAAAAATGCAAAGTATTGAAGAAAACCTGAAAAAAGGAGATGGAGAGGGGGAGACAGGTAGAAATGAAGGAAGTCTAAGAGATAAGCTCGAAAAGTTAAGGGTGATGAATGAAAACCTTCAGAAGAAGTTTGTAGAATTTGAAAATAAGTGGCAGGAAAGAGCAGAGGAGCTTGTTAGAAGGGTAACTGAGAAAGTAATAGGAACTCTAGAAGAGAGAGAGGACAGGGAGAGAAGGAAGAAAAATATTATCATTTTTAACATCCCTGAAGTAAGAAAAACACAGCAGAAGAAAGGGAGAGAGAAGACAGAAAATTTTGTGAAGAGTTATTTTGTGATGTACTGAATGTCCAGGATATACAGATAGAAAAAACATACAGGTTAGGCTCCAAAGAAAATGGAAAAGAAAGAGCTTTGATTGTAGGGTTTAAAGAGGTACATATGAAATGGGATGTCTTAAAGAAAAACAAAATTCTGAGAGATGTTACAGAGCAAAGGTACAGAAAGATAGGAATAGGAGCTGATATGACAAAAAAGGAGAGGGGGGAAAATTCTAAATTAAGGGATGAACTAAAACAAAAAAAGAGAAAGAGGAGGAAAATGGATCATCAAGAAAAACAGAGTAATACAGGTACGAGAGGAGGAAAATGAACATTGACAAATAGGGAAAGAAGAGAAGCATGAGGAGGAGGGAAAATATGTGGTATTTAAGGTAATCAACATACAAGGTCTAACAAGGGTGAAAAGTATAGAAATTGAGGAAATTTTGGAAACTAGTAGCATTGTTTGTTTGACAGAAACACAAAAAAGATATATAAGAGATGTACTTTTAGTGTGATTGAAAATATGAGAGGTAACCAGGAGAAAAAAGGAGGAGGAGTGATGATACTTTACAGGAAAGATAAGGGTATAAAATTGTCCAAAATCTATCTATCTACAGTATCTATTGCCAGACGCCTCAATCCCGTTTGGGGTGGCCACAAACAAATCGCCTCCAAGTCGCCCTGTCCCCTGCCATTTCACTGCCCTGCTCCCAACTCACACCCCCCTCTCTCATATACCTCTCCACCCCATCCCTCCATCTCATCCTCGGCCTCCCCCTCCCTCTTCCCTCCTCCACCTCACTCACATACACTCTCTTCGTCAGTCTTTCACCCTCCATCCTCTCCACATGGCCAAACCACCTCAGTGTGTTCCTCATAACGCTTCCTATCACATCCAATAGCCTATGGAGAGATTCATGAGAATCACGATGACTACCAGTACTGTCCTTGTGGTCCTTAATGTGTTATACATGGCGTTCTGCACAGTAATGCTGGACGTAAGGAGGTAATGCATGAAACCTATAGTCCTTCTGTTTTATGAAGGCGAAATGCTGTGGCTGCGATAATCACGTAAAGAATGCGTATGTGCCAACACTCATTCTAAATAACTAATATCGTAACCTTCGCCATAAATTTCCAGTTATTCTTTTCCTGATGGCAGCTTTTTCCACTTTCATGTAGTAGGACTGTAGGTGATAAGGGAGAAATTCCTATGGCACTAAAAGTTTGTAAGAAGGAATGAGGTTAAAAATATGAGAAAGAATAGATAAACAGTACTACAAAAGGAAAGGAGGGAACGGGTAGCGAGAGAAGGAGAAAGCAGGGGGGAGGATGTGTGAGGTTGCCAGCCTACTTGAGAGAGACTGCAATATATGCGTAAATTTAGACCAAATTTATTCGCAACGTCAAATAGCGGCGCCAATTAAGGTGTAACACCCATTATTAGACGAATGCATATTGAAAGAAAAAGGGTAATTAAATAGATTAATGAAAGGAATATTTGTTGACAAATATGGTTATTTAAAGAGAAAGTTAAACTGCCTTATGCCTAAAAAAAATGTAGGACGTTGGAGAAAGTGATAAAAAGGGGGACTTCAAGCACGAGGGATAATAGGAATACGGAAATAGCTGAAGAAAAAAGTTATGAAAAAATTGGTTCGGGTCCGAAAGACCGTCCAATATCTTTATTTATTGCCTAATATCCAAAGGATAATAATAATGAGTAGGATACCCAAATACGGTGGTGAATAATAGACAGTGTTTTTATTTAGTAGATAAAATGCAATATATGCAGCAGATATTATAATAATTCATTTTTTGTAATTTCTTTTCATCTAATCACACTCACCTGTCTTACCCTCCAGCAGATTCTCGTCTCCGCTACCCAACCATTCGTCTCCCCCTCCCACCAGCCAGACTGTGCTGCTTCTTCACCCTCCCACACTACCCCCTATATAACTCCGCCCACATTTCTCCCCTCCTCACCCTCCCACATCCCCCCTTCCTCCACCTGCAACTGTTACCAGAACCACTGAGACCCAAACCAAGTCGCTGGTGGATGGGGTGTAGCCGTTTCATCTGTCCGGAGCTGTACAAGGTAAGGTAGTGGATGTTGGAGTGGCCCTGGTGAGAGAGGATAATGTTTGGAAACTCCCTGTACTGTTGTTTGCAGATGATACTGTGTTGTTGAGTGAAGACAAAGGGGAGCTGCAAGGCTTGGTGGATGAGTTTGGGAGAGTGTGTAAGAAACGGAATCTAAAGGTGAATGTAGGGAAGAGTAAAATGATAGTCTTTGAGAAAGGTGAAGTCAGTGAATGTACAGCGAGGTTGGATGGTGAGGAATTGGAAAATGTGAGTATGTTTAAGTACTTGGGTAGTGTGATGAGTAAGGATGGAGGTTTGGAGAATGAAGTGCTTGAAAAGGTACAGCAGGGAAGAAAGGTTGCTGGTTCCTTGAAAGCAGTGATAAGAAACAGGGAAGTGAGCATGGAAGTGAAAAAGTTACTACATGACAGTATTGTGATACCAACTCCAATGTATGGAAGTGAAGCTTGGACGTTGTTGGAAGGACACAAGTCAAGAGTGAGAGCAGTGGAAATGAGTTCTTTAAGAGGAGCCTGTGGAGTCACAAGGAGAGACTGGCTGACGAATGAGGATATAAAGGAGCGTTGTGGTGTGGATGTGGATGTGATAGGAAGTGTTATGAGGAACACACTGAGGTGGTTTGGCCATGTGGAGAGGATGGAGGGTGAAAGACTGATGAAGAGGTGTTTGTGAGTGAGGTGGAGGAGGGAAGAGGTAGGGGGAGGCCAAGGATGAGATGGAGGGATTGGGTGGAGAGGTATATGAGAGAGGGGGGTGTGAATTGGGAGCAGGGCAGTGAAATGGCGGGGGACAAGGCGATGTGCAGGTGATTTGTTTGTGGCCACCCCAAACGGGATTGAGGCGTCTGGCAATAGATAGATAGATAGACAGATGTTTCAGTTCCCCAGTTCTCTCAGATGAAACCAAGCTAGTAATACAGTATCTGCACACAGGGAAAGTGTATAGAGGATACCATAATGAAAACTGCCATTTCTCATCCTACTGTATCAACATAAAACTACAAAGATCAGATTGACACAAGTATCATACCTTCTAACACATTAGGACTATCTACATACATTACACCTTGATAGATTGTACTAACACAGTACTATCCCTCAGGATATGTTATCTGCATTAAAAAAATATATATATATATATATATATATATATATATATATATATATATCTATCTGAGGAACACACTGAGATGGTTTGGCCATGTGGAGAGGATGGAGGGTGAAAGACTGACGAAGAGAGTGTATGTGAGTGAGGTGGCGGGGGGAAGAGGGAGGGGGAGGCCGAGGATGAGATGGAGGGATGGGGTGGAGAGGTATATGAGAGAGGGGTGTGAGTTGGGAGCAGGGCAGTGAAATGGCGGGGGACAGGGCGACTTGGAGGCGATTTGTTTGTGGCCACCCCAAACGGGATTGAGGCGTCTGGCAATAGATAGATAGATCTATCTCTCTATAGCCCGACGCCCTAATCCTGCAAAGGGTGGCCGCAGACAAAACGCCTCCAAGTCGCTCTGTCACCCACCATTTGACTACCCTCCCCCCAACTCACCCCCCCTCCCTCATATACCTCTCAACTTCATCCCTCCACCTCATCCTCGATCTACCCCTCCCTCTCCCTCCCTCCACCTCACCTACATACACCCTCTTAGTCAGTCGTTCATTCTCCATTCTCTCCACATGTCCAAACCACCTCAGTGTATTTCTCCTAATCTTCTCAACCACATCCACATCTACCCCACAATGTTCCTTCACTTCTTCATTCGTCAACCTGTCCCTCCATGTCACTCCACATGCTCCTTTCAAGTAACTCATTTCCACTGCTCTCACTCTTGACTTGTTCCCCTCTTGCAGGGTCCACGCCTCACTTCCATATGTCAGGGTAGGGATCACAATACTATCATGGAGTGACTTCTTAACTTCTATACTCACCTCCCTATTTCTCATCATTGCTTTCAGTGAACCAACAACCTTCCTTCCCTGCTGTACCCAGATACGCACTTCATCCCCCAAAGTTCCAGCCTTACTCATCACACTACCCAAGTACTTGAATGCACTCACATTCTCCATATCTTCACCATCCAACCTCACTGTACATTCTGTGACTTCATTCCTCCCAAACATCATAACTTTACTTTTGTTTACATTAACTTTCAGCTTCCTCCTCCTACACACTGTCCCAAAATCATTCATCAAACCTTGCAACTTCCATTTATCTTCACTCAACAATACTGTATCATCAGCAAACAGCAACACCGGAATCTTCCAACTCTCACCCTCATTCATTAGAGCCACCCCCACATCCACTGCCCTACCTTGCACCTCCTTTACAACCCCGTCCATGTATATATTAAACAGCCATAGAGACATCACACAACCCTGTTTCAGTCCTACATTGAGATCAAAGAACTCATTCAACTCACCATCCACTCTCACCGCAGCCTTAGCTCCTTCGTACATACTCTTCACAGCACTCAGCAATTTCCCCTCCACTCCATATATTCTTAATACCTTCCACATACCTTGCCTATCTATTCTGTCATAAGCTTTCTCCAGGTCCATGAAGGCAGCATACACTTTCTTTCCCTCCTCTAGATACTTTTCCACTAAACATCTTAGAACAAATATCTGATCTACACACCCTTTTTCCTTCCTAAATCCCCCTTGTTCTTCTCCAACTAGCTCCTCTGTCATATGCCTAACCCTATCAATGAGTACTCTACCATATATTTTACCAGTCACACTAAGAAGACAAATTTCCCTATGGGTACCACATACTTCTTTCTCCCCTTTTCCTTTGTATAAAGGAACAATTATACCTGATTTCCAGTCCTCTGGAACCCTTCCCTCTTCCCAAGCCAGTCTACACAACTTCCATATCCTCTCCACAACAATCTCACCCCCACACCTCAGCATTTCACCACACACTCCATCAATTCCTGAGGCCTTTCCCAATTTGATCTTCATTGCTTCCACTACTTCCCCCCTACTGATATCTTCCTCCCTCTTCTCATCTCTTCTTCTCCCAGCCATTCTCCAACCACTTATACTCGCACTGCTCTCACTCTCTACATTCAACAAATCCTCAAAGTGCTTCTTCCATCTCCTCAGTTTCTCTCTCTCCTCCACCAACAATCTATTATTCCTATCTTTCACTCCCCTACTATTTCCCCTTTCACACTGCCTTACTTTATTTACCTCCTTCCAAAACAATTTCTTACTCTCCCTCCATTTCACACTCAGATTCCTCCCAAACTCTTCATCCACTTTCTTCTTACTATCCTTCACCAGTCTTAACACAAATGCCATCTCTCGTAATACATTACCTACGTAAAAGAAAACTAGTTAGGTGATATTAACATGGTACAATACCATCTCTTTCAGCTCACATTGCATACTGTTCATTTCCACATCACTGTCTATCCACCTAAAGCCAGACGCCATGATCCTGTAAGGGGTTACTGTTTGAATTAGTTGTTTACTGGGAGGTGCACTAACTCTCCGCCAAACCACTTGTCGACACGTAGGTAACACGTGCGGGTTGGTTATATGCTTACCACCCAGCTTTGTAAGTGGTTTCCTGGCTTACAGGCAGCCATTAGGCTTGTCATGCAATGTAAAGCCTTCTGTTAAGGAAAGAGGAGGAATAAAAAATGACAGGAAAAATGAGGGAAATGGGAAGGTGAGGCAGGCAGACACAGAAAAAGAATGATAAAGGTGAAGGAGTAAGTAGGCAGCACTACATCAAGTGAGTGGATGATGGTCACCACCACGTACCACAAGATAATAAAGTACATCAATTAAATCCTTCTCATAGTTTTCACAATCTCTCCCAGACCACTTGCCAGCTCAGCCAGGCAGATAGGTTGATGAACAACACCAACACCAACTCTCTCCCTGCTTGTATATCAACAGGTCATCTCGCTCCTCAATGCACCTTACAAGATGTTCGTCTCTCGTATCGAACTCTGCGAAGCTTACAAGATCGAGAGCATTGGAGACGCCTATATGGTTGCATCAGGACTGCCACAGCGATGAAAAGGTGAGTAGGTTAGGGTAGAGTAGGGCAGGGGAAAGGCAGGAAAAGCAGAGATGTTTGGGACAGAACAAGCAGTGAAAATATGTATCAAGATATATTCTGGCAGCATTGGCAAAGAATTATTTAGCACCAGATCATTTTTCACAGTATGCTCAAATTATGTATAAATTGCCAAAGGGTACCAAATTATTTGTAGCTTTTAAAAAGTGGAGTTATACCAAAGTATCTTTTTTTTTTTTTTTTTTTTTTTTTTTTAAGGGGTAGAGTCTGGCAGATTTTTTTGTCTATGCATGGCAGGTGTGTGGTGTGTCACTGTGGTGCTCGAGTAACTCACTCTCTCCCTCACTAGACACACCCATAGGCTTCACCAACCTGGACCACCTGATATACACTTCACCTGTCTACAAAATCATGAGCCACATGAGCCTAGGTAATGTCATGTTGATTGTACACATAAGGCCGCTGACACACTTGCCTGAAGTATGTAATTGACATGGTGAAACAACAGCACTCAGGGAGTGCATACTTCTGCCCAGGTAGCACCACCACCCTTTTTGACCTTGACCTTTGATCTGTTTGTTTCCAAAATTTAGTCATTTGTTCCTTTGCTGGTCCTCAATCAGTAATCATTATTTGGTGCAGTTCCATTCACATTTTTCTATAATGTTGCTAACAGTTAGACAGACAGACAGACACAGACAAAGAGAGCCAAAAACATAACCTCTTTGGCAGAGGTAATGAAGCACAGGGTTAGTGTGTGTGCCTGCACCGCACGAGTTCGGAATATTTTACCATACGGATTGGTCTCATTTTAAACGTCAGGACCAACTGCCTAGCCCCGGGCTTCTACGCTCCTCATGGGGCAACATAGGATTGGATGATGGATGGATGGATGGACGAATTGGTCACTCAGAATTGTTCACATCATGCCTGGGATGTGTACTCAGAAGAACTTGGCTCGTGTTGGTCAGTGTTAATGTTATTTTGTTGGCGGGCTAGGGTGGTATTTGTACCCCCATCACTAATCCAGGGTAATGCATATAGGGGTATCGTTAATCAGCATTTATGTGTATATATAATATATACATATACCATCTGCTAATATAAAGTATGAATGTATGTTTACAGATGTTATTGTTGTTGTTGCTAAATCTCATTACCTGTACTGCCCGACCCAGCAGACCCATCAACTGCAAGTAACTGCCCTCTGGGGTAATATTATCCATCCATCCACCCATCACCCAATCCTATGTCGCCTTGTAGAGAAGCGTAGGAACCTGGGGCTAGGCAAGTTGGTCCTGACATTTAAGATAAGAGTGACCAGCCTCACTCATCCCTGAGTGACATTACGTGAGCACTAAGCTCCAACCACCCCTTGGATATAAACCTACACAGGCTCAATCTAATTGGAGCACCATAATTACCCACTAAACCACCAGGTGCCATAATTTGGTTATATGGTTACCACCCAGCATAGTAAATGGTTTGCTTGTGTACAGAAAACCATTTGACTTGTCAATCAGTATAGAGTTACCCATAGGCAGAAGGAAGAGGAAGGAATGAAGGAAAGAAAGACAGAAGAGGGAACGTAAAGTCACCCATAGGCAGAAGAAAGAGGAAAGAATGAAGGAGAGAATGGGGTAATTTCATAAGTTCTTTATGCCTCTTATGTTGTGTCTGCATCCTACTGTGGCAATCATTATGCTGTGCTCCATGATGTGGTTATGTTATGTGGGCATATACACAATCACCTCCACTTATAAGAACTAACTACAGAAGGTGATCTGTTGGGGGTCTTATGTGGCACCAGTGTACTGTATTTGTTTACAACTCACATCCACCTTGGTTTGACCACAATCACACGGCTGTTCTAACATGGCAGAAATGTACCATAAAAAAATACATCAATGTCATGGAAGACTTTCATTACACCATCCCTTGTTGTGCTAGTTAATGGAGGTGAATGAGTTTGGAGAAGTGTGTAAGAAATGGAAGCTAAAGGTGAATACAGGGAAAAGTAAAGTTATGATCTTCAAGAGAACTGAAGTCACCGGATATACTTTGAGGTTGGCTGATGAGGATGTGGATACTGTGAGTGCATTAAGTAAGTGGGTAGTGTGACGAGTAATGATGGAAGTTTGGAGGGTGAAGTGCTTGAAAGGGTACAACAAGGAAGAAAGGTTGCTGGTTCTTTGAAAACAGTGATAAGGAACAGGGAAGTCATGGAAGAAAAAAAATTGCTGCATGACAGTATTGTGATACCAACTCTAATGTATGGAAGTGAAGCTTGGACTTTGTTGGAAGGACACAAGTCAAGAGTGAGAGCAGTGGAAATGAGTTATTTGAGAGAAGCATGTGGAGCTGCATGGAGAGACAGACTGACGAATAAGTCAGTGAAGGAGCATTGAGGTGCGGATGCAGATATGACAAAAAGCATTAGGAGAAATACAATGGGGTGGTTTGGCCATGTGGAGGAAACATGGAAAGCAAGGGACAAACAAGGAATGTATATGTGAGTGAGTTAGAGGGTGTGAGCTGGGAGCAGGGCAGTGAAATGGCAGGGGACCGGGTGACATAGAAATGGCAGGGGACCGGGTGACACCCCTTACGGGATTAAGGTGTCTGGCAATAGACAGACAGACTGTGTACCAGCAATAAATATTTAAATTTTTAAGCTCATATATCCCTAGCTATATACAGTACAGTATACAGCAGAGTACACCATCGATATACGAACTAACTGGATCCAGATGCTTGACATTAAAGTCCATAGTTTGTTAAAGGTGAACACCATGCTGAATGGCAATTTCCCAGGCATCATGGCCTTTACCAAGCAGAGATCGTCAAATATTGGGTGTTGTTCGGCCATACAGATGTACATAGTAACATACAAGTAGGTCTAAATGGCTCTTTTTCTCAATAAATGCTCTATTTATGACTCCTCTCACGATGTTGGTCACTAAGAGACTGGTGCTGCATTCTACAGGATGCAGTGTGTGTGTGTGTGTGTGTTCTTAATTGTTCTTACCAAATTGTATCTTTACAAGAATAAGTCAAGCTCGTATAGTCCCGTGTCTTAAACCATTTTTATCATACATATCCTTAAATTTATGAATTGTTTTGGCACACACTATGTCATTTGGTAGTGCATTCCACTGATCCACTGCCCTATTTAGGAGATTAAATTTCCTTACGTCTTTATCGCCTCTCTTTTTATGGAGTTTTTTTGCAGTGTCCTCTTGCTGATGCATCCCCACAGGTTATGTGACCATTTATGTCTATTTTCTCCTTCCGTGATATGCATTTATATAGCATAATCATGTCTCCTCTTTTCCTTCTCTCCTGTAGTGTAGGCTGATTCAGTTTCTCTAGTCTTTCTTCGTAGCTTAGATCCCTTAAGCTTGGTACCCATCTTGTAGCGGCCCTTTGAACTTCTTCAATATTATCTATGTGTTTTTTGAAATGAGGACTCCAGACTACTGACGCATACTCCAGGGTTGGTCTGATGAATGATGTTATTATCTTTCTTAGCATGTCTTCATTTATGAATGTGAATGCTATTCTCATATTTGCAAGTAGTGTATACATGTTCCGTACCTTATCACTGATGTGGTCAGCCGGAGATAGTCTGTTATTGATAATCACACCTAGGTCCTTCTCTTTTTCTGATTTGTGTAGGGCTTTACTTCCTAACTCATAATCCCAATCAAGTCTTTTTCCACTTTTACCAAATTTGATTACATGACACTTGTCCACATTGAACTCCATTTGCCATGTATTGATCCATTCATGAAGTTTATTGAATTCTTCATGTAGCTCTCTGCAAGTGTCTGTGTTAGTAATTCTCCTTTGTATTTTTGCATCATCAGCAAACGTATTTAGATAGCTTTTATTTCCTATGTTACTGACTATATCATTTATATACACTAAAAACATAATTGGTGCAAGCACTGAGCCCTGTGGAACTCCACTAGTCACTTCCCTCCATGATGAGTAATTTCCCTTTAGTACTGTTCTCATTTCTCTTTTTTTGAGAAAATCTTGCACCCATCAATACAGTTTGCCTTGGACTCCTCCTTGATGGAACAGTTTCCATAAAAGTCTTTGGTGCAGTACTCTGTCAAATGCTTTCTTGAAATCTAAACAGATACTGTTCACCCATCCTCCTCCATTCTGTAATATTTCTGTTACTCTATCAT
Organism: Coenobita brevimanus; assembly: GCF_032717465.1. Lineage (NCBI taxonomy): Eukaryota > Metazoa > Arthropoda > Malacostraca > Decapoda > Coenobitidae > Coenobita > Coenobita brevimanus. Next base: position 12,799,398 of record NC_137045.1, on the reverse strand, counting down.
AGTAGCTCAACAAATTAGTAACAGATGATTTTCCCTTTCTGAAACCAAACTGTCTTTCTGTTATCATATTGTGTTCTTCTAGATGATTTACCCAAACTTTTCTTAGCTTTCTAATACCTTGCTTACAACACTGGTCAGTGATACTGGTCGGTAGTTGTGTGGATTTCGTCTAATCCCTTTCTTGAATAAGGAAACAACGTTTGCTTTCTTCCAAATATCACGTTGTTTGCCTTGTCCCAAGGATTCCTTGAAAATTAAAGATAATGGTTTACATAACTCCTTTGCACACTCATTTAGCACCCAACATGAAATTTCATCAGGACCATTTGCTTTTCCTCTGTCTAATTTACTTAACCCCTGTATTTCTTTTTCTGACATTTGTATATCTGGTAGTAGGCGTGGGCATGTATGTTCCATATAATCCCTATCAAAATTATTTTCTTGAGTAAGAACTGATAGGAAATTCTTGTTTGGTGCTTCACAAATATCCTTCTCTTGCGTGTAGGTGATCCCCTCATCTGTGATGGATTGTATTTTATCTTTTACTTTGGTTGCTTCGGATGTAGCTGTAAAATAGCTTCGGTTGATCACTACTTTTATTTACGATGTCCTCATCAAACTGTTTTTGGGCTTCCCTCCTTATTTTTGTATAATCGTTTCTTGCCTGTTTATAGTTGTTATAAGCCCTTTCACTATTGTGTCTTCTGTATCAGTTCCACAACAAATCTCTTTTTTTCTTTCGATTTTTTACATTCTATGTAAAACCACTTCCTTAATTTCTTTTCTGCTTCTTTGTGCTGTGGGATGTACTTCTGGACTCCTGTTTCATAAAGTTCACAGAATTTTCTATATATAACATTTAAGTCTTGTCCTCTAAGCTCTTTTCTCCAATCTCTTTCTAAGAAGTATTTCTTTAGGTCATGATAGTTGCCCTTTTGTAGTTAAGTCTTTGTGTGTGTGTGTGCGTGTGTGTGTGTAGGGACACCATTCTGTTCGATGTTTCCCATGCGTCCATTTTTTTAACGAAAGTGAACATAACGTTCAGCCAGCTCAAGGCCATTGTTAAAACTGAAATTCGTTAAAAGACAATTTGGCATATCTAGGGTTTACTGTACAGTATACAAATATATATGCTGTACTGTACCTGTACACTGAATGCATTCCAGTACATGCTGGTACTGCATCTGGAAATCATAAAATGTAAATGTCAGTGGATTCACATATGATAATATGCAACTTACTTTATGTACAGGTCTCCCTCGTTTTACGCTGTATCGTTTTACGATATTTCGCATTTACGATCCTCCTTCTTTAGTACCAAGTGTTCATTTTACGATTGAGCTCCCTCACATTTACGATTGGGCATGTGGTGATCCCGCGAGGCCAGGAGGAGGCTGGCAAAGCAAACAACAATTTCCAGCTTCTTCAAACCCACTGCTAGTCCATCTGCCTCTGCTACCACTGAGTCATCCAGTCCTGCCACCCAAACCTCCACCACCTCTCATTCTCCTGAGTCATCCACCCCTGCCATCCAAACCTCCACCATCCCTGCTTCCTCCCTCTCCACCTCTTGTGTTGACGAGTGATGGGCTTTGGCCCAGGATGACTCTTAGCCTCGGAGGAGACATTAAGGCATTACGTCCTCCAGCCTCGGGGGGGGGACCGACTAAAGGGGCTATCACACGGCACCTCATACGAGGTTTGCCGAGGATACGATGGTAAATCGGAACGGTAACGTGGTAAAATTGCCGACGATACCACAGGCATTTGGAACCCGTCTGTATGGATTCCTGCCGACGATACGACGGGCAAAACAGTGTGACCAAAACCCAGGCTACTCGACAGAGAATATATCATACTACATTATTAAACATTTAGCCTAACACTGAATACTTATTAATATTTTATAATAAATATCAATCGTTTTGAAGGCCTTACAAAGAGTTAATATTTCCTACACCGAGGAAAGTGTGATGTCGATAAAATATCACGTGTTTACAACTGAGGACTCCACTGCAGGTAGAGTAGACGAACCAGTCGCCACCTGAAAACACCACCACAACAACAACGTACTGATGGCTTTATCATCGATTTCCTGGACAAGGGCAGCTGAATTCGCCCTTATAGAGAAATTGAGGCAGTTCCGCGTGTATACCAGTTTGTAAACAAAAGTTACTTCTCCTTATTCTTTATCGAGTCAGCGACTGCGATCACTGTCCACAGTCGCGAGACAGGGCTCTGGCAACAGTGTGAGAAGCATGTCCTTTGCCAAGGATACGGGGAACATGTGTGATAGCGTCCAAGTTTTGTTCCACTTAAATCTTCCTCGGCCGTTCCTGGTACGAGGTACCGTGTGATAGGGCCTTAAGGGTGGACGGAGCTACAGAACAGTAGGAGGGTACATAACAGTACAGTACAATACAGCTGTATTTCATGTTGTTTTTGCTATTTCATGTCTTTATGTTTGCAAATGTACATACATATGTGATTCAGACGCACTGCAATACATAAAACATCATCATTATTATTGCATATTAGATCACTTGTATGGGTCTTCGGTTCCTTATACACGAGTCCAGGAACGCATCCCTATTTTTCCAATTAAACCTTAATTTTGCTTTACGATATTTCGGTTTACGATTGCCTTTCTAGGAACGCATACCAGTCGTAAAATGAGGGAGACCTGTATATAAAAATTCATCCTTTCAGTGGCTGATGTATACTTAGGAATACAGAGTTATTCTTGGTAATATCTGATAATTTTATTCAGTTAAGGGAAACCTCATTAGCTAAGAGGATTAAAATGAATTCACTGAAAGATTTTTATCATCTACTGTATTTTTATTTGCTGTTAGGGTTTAGGCTAAGTTAAGTTTGGCTGTGTTAGTAATGGTGTATTTGTACCAAAACTTGTTATCACAGAGATAACATATTAACAAAATAAGGAAGTATGTACGTAAGTCGCTATATAATATCTGTATGTCACGTGTTGCAAGTCTATACAATACCAAAAAGTCATACTAAAAATCAAGAAAAGTATGAGAAACTGATCATGAGTACTGTATACAGACCAAACTAATGAAAGATAAGAGAGACAACAATCTTTTGATTAATATTAAATATACAAAAAACTATGCAACAGCTCTTCACTTACTACTGGAAATAGGCTAATTAAAGCATACACACAACACACACAAAGAAACATACAGAAAAGACAAGAAAAGAGCAAGTGACCCGTTGATTAAATAGACAAGAGATGTCCAAGTACTGTATGTAGAGCTACAGGGACTACTGGGCTGTGAACAAATTCAATGGGGTTTCACAAGTAGGCTGAGGCTCCATTCATATTAATACAACACTGTGTGTAGATGCCTGAGGGTTCAGTTTCAACCTAAACTGCACAGTAATTTGTACTGTATGTGCATCACTCTGATGGCCTCACTTGTTTTCCTCGTTTTTCCTATTCATCCAGCAGCATAAATGGGGACAGAATGTAAACCAGAAAATGTGGGTCATGTTCTGGGGTACGGCAGAGACTTGGCAAAAGGCTAACTGTCTGTCTTGATGACCTCTGTGCAGTCAACAGACATTAATTTATGCTGGTTTCTCCTACCATGATACTGTATGTGCATCATAAGAAAGACTCAGTTCATCCGAAGCTAATGAGGTATATACAGTACTTGTGTCCTAACAAATCTTATATAATATACTATGACAAATAGTGAATAAGTTATATAGTACAGTATTTCATGGAGGACATATGAAGATCAATAAGAACTTCACGGTGACCATATCAATAATATTCACGTCAATTATGTGTGTGCTCGTCATGATTATTTATAAAGGTACTTGAGGAATGGGAAAACTGAGGAATGAAGATTATGTCAGTCACCATCTTAACCCCTTCATTTCCAGAACACATTTTCTGCTGTATTCTTGCCAATACCTGATGATTTTATATGGCTTAGATGAGCCCCACATAATGAAATGGGTTAATGAAGGCTCTAACCCCTCCAATTTCAAAAAATTATTCTGAGTTTAAAAAATAATCAGGAGACAACAAGAATAATATAAAAATGACATCATGACTACATTGGTAACAAAAACAGTGACTGTGGATGCAGCCCTAAAATTCAGTAGCACTCACTCTATAGGGTAGGCCAACACTTCTACATTACTAAGGACCAAGTAATTTGCAGGGGTCTTTGTCATCTTCTGCAGGGTGACATAACGGGCCAGGATGCCATGGGCATGAGTGAAAGTCATGTTGGTGGTGACGGTGGTAGTGCTTGTGTAGCTTCCCACCAGTGACCAGGAGGAGAAGTCATCCTCTACTGCAGGCTGCACCAAACCTGCCCATATCTGGAATAGTCAGGATGATGATGATGATGATGATGATGATGATGACTGACTGACTGATTACTGGTAACTGTTCCAGTTTGATGAAATAATCAGCCTACTTTTTGATATACTCATCTCTTGCTACACCTTGAATTGGATAGGGTGGCCTGAACATATCACCTCTAAATCATCATGTCCTCTGCTATCAGAGAGGTTGCCCACCACCTTATACCATTCTCACTCTCCATCCTGTTCCTGTACCTCATCCTCAGTCACCCTTCTCCATCTCACTCATTTACATTCTCCTGGTCAATTTATCGCTCTCCGTTTGCTCCGCATGGCCAAATCTTCTCAGGGTACTCCTCCTAACACTTTACTGCACATCTACCTTAACATCACACTGCTCTCAAACTTCCACATTTGTCTGCAAGTGCTGTAAGTCTAAATGCTCTCTTAATTTACTCATTTTTGCTCAATTGCTTCCCTGTGGCTGATAGGTCTGCTCAGCCAGATAAACCAGAGTTACTCTAATACTGTTGCTGCTCATTTCCACTCCTTTCATGTGGAGAGAATGGAAAATGAAAGACTGACTAAGAGGGTGTATGTAAGTGAAGTAGAGGGAGGGAAAGGGAGGAGGAGACCGAGGATGAGGTGGAGGGAAGGAGTTGAGAGGTATGTGAGGGAGGGGAGAGTGAGTTGGGGGGAAGGCAGTCAAATGGTGAGTGACAGAGCAACTTGGAGGCATTTTGTCTGCGGCCACCCTTTGCAGGATTAGGGCATCGGACGATAGATAGATAGCTTTTGTTCTTCCTGGCCCAAGCTTCATTTCCATATTTAATATGGAGATCACAATATTTTCCAGTCAAAGTCCAAGTTTCAATTCCATACAATGCTATAAGAATCACAATACTGTCATCCAATGGCTTCTTTACTTGCACGCTCACCACCCTTACTCTTATCACCAGCCTCAGAGTACTTGCAAGCCTCCTTCCTTATTCTTCCACAATACTCCCGCCAGAGAATTTGACCATATTTACCAAGCAGTCAATATCTAGGCTGAGACAACTACAGTGAACCCTTACTTTAATGGACCTCGACAGATCGGATATATATCTGATTATACAGACACTATGAAGGCCATTAGGCTTCTGTTGGCTAAAATAAACATTATCCATCAAATGGGGCACAATGAATTCAATACAGTGCATGTGTTTCCTACCCTTTTTATTCCAACCTGGCCCAAAATTGTCTTCTCCCCATTCTGACTGCTGAATTGTAATAACAGACTATATTAATACCGTGCTAGTCATGAAGAAGTGTTATGACAAGGATGTGATATAAGCTGCAAAAGGGCAAAATTATAGGCTAAGTTAGTGTGAAATGGGAATTGGTTTCATTTTCTGAATTGCAAAATGCTACTGTACTCATTTATTTTCAAACATGCTTGCAATCCCACCTCAGGGGGGAAAAATCAGATAAAACGAGTTATTGGCTTTATCAGATTAGGCTCCCCCCCCCCCGTGTTAGTTCATTATTGCAAAGGTCTACTGCACACATACATATCTCCTATACACAATTCATCCTCTTCAGGGTTATGCCTCCTCCTTTTTCCCTGCACCTTGCCATGTGGAAGTACCATGTTCCAACCTTGATGAGGTGCTGTCTTCCATAGGAAAGTGGCTGCCTGCTTGTGCTAAGTAGGTATACTTGGCCAGACAGACCATGAAAGGGCAACAACAACAACAGCAATACTTTCATACATTTTATCCTCTAAACTCAAAAGAGACATTCACATTGTCCATATCCTGAAAATACTGCGTAATGTACAGGACTGTACTTACCGTAATAAAATGAAGATTTATGTTTGCTTTTTTCAACTTTTTTTTTGGTAAGTTAACTGTAAATTACATAAAATGCCTGATAGTTCCACTGTAACCTATAATACTGATTCACCAGTTTCCCAAACTTATAGTGCCAACTGTATAAAAAAATGTAATACTGTATTTTGAAACACTATCTATCTATCTATCTATTGCCAGATGCCTCAATCCCGTTTGGGGTGGCCACAAACAAAACGCCTCCAAGTCGCCCTGTCCCCCGCCATTTCACTGCCCTGCTCCCAACTCACACACCCCTCTCTCATATACCTCTCCACCCCATCCCTCCATCTCATCCTCGGCCTCCCCCTCCCTCTTCCCCCCTCCACCTCACTCACATACACTCTCTTCGTCAGTCTTTCACCCTCCATCCTCTCCACATGGCCAAACCACCTCAGTGTGTTCCTCATAACGCTTCCTATCACATCCACATCAACACCACAACGCTCCTTTATATCCTCATTCGTCAGCCTGTCTCTCCATGTGACTCCACAGGCTCCTCTTAAATAACTCATTTCCACTGCTCTCACTCTTGACTTGTGTCCTTCCAACAACGTCCAAGCTTCACTTCCGTACGTTAGAGTTGGTATCACAATACTATCATGTAGTAACTTTTTCACTTCCATGCTCACTTCCCTGTTTCTTATCACTGCTTTCAAAGAACCAGCAACCTTTCTTCCCTGCTGTACCCTTTCAAGCACTTCACCCTCCAAACCTCCATCCTTACTCATCACACTACCCAAGTACATAAACGTACTCACATTTTCCAATTCCTCACCATCCAACCTCGCTGTACATTCACTGACTTCACCTCTCTCAAAGACCATCACTTTACTCTTCCCTACATTCACCTTTAGATTCCGTTTCTTACACACTCTCTCAAACTCATCCACCAAGCCTTGCAGCTCCCCTTCGTCTTCACTCAACAACACAGTATCATCTGCAAACAACACATCTTGACTAAAACAAGAACTGCCTGTAGTAAACCAATTATGCTGCAGACCTGGATGTCCCTGAAGTATTTCCAGTGACTGCCATCCCCTGAAGGCAGGACCACAACACTCTTCACGACGAACATGTCCCCCAGATCCACAGTCCACCAAGGTTTCCTCAGGTGGTAGGGGTCTGAGTGATAGTAGGTGGTCAGGTCCATATCCACTGCCAGGTCTCCAACATTATCTTGAGGGCTGGGGATGAAAAACATGCAACTGATTCCCTGTTTTGATCAAGACTTGTTTTTGCAGAAAAAACAAGGAAAACATAAGAATGATTGACCCCTATATCAACTATGATTTATTTCTGAAGGGAAGACAGTGTTTTGTTTAGAGCTGAATATCTTAAACAAACTTATGATCAATTCTATTGTATACCTTTCATTTGTCTTTGTGGGAGGGGAAGGACAAGGAAGCATCAGAATTCAACACAATATTGCCATGATAATTATTCAAAAACCTTTGATCACTTCCATGTCATACATACGATTAGATAATGCTTGAAGGCAAAGGCAGAAAAGTGATTAATCTGGACAAACCACTTCTGAAAATGTCACAACATTACAAGAGTTACAGCAATTTTTCACTGGTAACTTATGATTTATTTTTGTATGGAGAACATTGACATAAGATGATTCTGCACTTGCCTTTCCTTGTCCTTTCTACAAATACAAATCTGACATAACAGGACAGAACAATGAGACATGGAAAGATTCTGCACTTTCCATTACATGCTCTTTTTCCTGGGGGAAAAAAAAAAAAAAAACTAAGTCATGACATACTGGCGTTTTAGAACAAGTAATACACTTTATAACCAATAAAAAAGAGGTAACAGACGGCCTTTTTAAACAACAAGAACAGTATTTGAAATTGTGAAGGAATGATACAATCCAAAGTTTTTTTTTTTTTTTAACAGAACAGAGGAAGGAAAAACAAATGAATTAACAAAAATAATCCATACACCAGATTACTGGCATCTTCCATTCATTAAATATCTGTAACAGTTGGACTTGAATAGCTGTAGGTTGAAGTTTGGGGAGAAACAACTCCGGGGAAGTGTGTTCCAGACAGATGCAGTTCGGGGAATAAAAGAATTCTGATAGGCAGAAGTTTAGCAATATGGCTGTGACACATTCCAGTCATGAGCGCTACTAGATGCCCGTGTAGCATAAGGGAAGGCATGACGAGGTGGCACAATGGACGCAACTTCGTCTGAGCATTTGCCATAAAAATATCTGTAAAATAATGTAAGGGAGGCAACATTTTTTCTCACTTACAGGGGAGGTAGTTTATTTATAATAGCAGGGTTATTAATAATTCCAACAGCTTTGTTCTGAATTTTGTCTATAGTAGCCGCAGCGAGAAATGAACGCTGTGGTGGGGCAGGCGGGATGACCTGGGATTCCCCCATTGTTGCCATATCCACATGTCACCGACCATAGAGGTAGGATGTCACCGACCATCGGCCACCGCTGCAGCCCCGCTCCATGATCCTTACCCTGTGTCTCTGGCTTTCTCTTTCTCTCTCGGTTTCTATATAAACTGGTGTATTTCCGAAACTAATTATGAAATTATTATGACTTTTGTTCCACACCACCTTTGAGGTAAAAATCAAGGAGAGTTTTCTGTATAAAGGTTTCCCCCCCCTCCTAAATGTGGCATATGAGCGAGGGAGTGCGGCCTTGCCGATACCTCCGCCTGACCTATAATTATACACTCGCCAGAACTGACCTGCCCTCAGACAAGGGGGGGGAAACCTTTATACAGAAAACTCTCCTTGATTTTTACCTCAGTGGTGGTGTGGAACAACAGTCATAATAATTTCATAATTAGTTTCGGAAATACACCAGTTTATATAGAAACCGAGAGAGAAAGAGAAAGCCAGAGACACAGGGTAAGGATCATGGAGCGGAGCTGCAGCGGTGGCCGATGGTCGGTGACATCCTACCTCTATGGTCGGTGACATGTGGATATGGCAACAATGGGGGAATCCCAGGTCATCCCGCCTGCCCCACCACAGCGTTCATTTCTCGCTGCGGCTACTATAGTTGTTTTAATGCAACCTCTCCACATCCACTCCACAAGAGTGGGCAATATTCAAGTTGAGAGTGCACATGACTCTTATAAATTATGGCTAACTGCTCATCAGTGAAGAAGTTACCGTCTCTGTACAATAATACAAGTTTCTTTGAGGTGGTTTTAGCAGGTGATCTAACATAAGAGGTCCAGCTTAGGGCATTCTTAAGTGAGACACCGAGAATTTCAATACTTTTGGAGATGGGAATATTAGTAGCACTGAAGGTAATACACGAATCAGGCAATATCTGTCTATTAGTAAATTGTATATACTGTATTTGGTTTTACTAGCATTAGATGAGACAAGGCTGTTTTGTTCCCATTCTATGATCGTTTATAAGTCTTGGTTTATGGAGATGGCTGTACTGAGTTGTGAGTTAGATATATTAGACACTGTAAATGAGTGTTTCAGTGTGAATGAACTGAAGTGTTGAATCATCTACATTGTGGGTGACGGATAAGAGATCATTATTATGAACCCGGATATCACAAAATGATATAAGAAATGATAAAATAAAAACATGTAAAATGGTATGAACAACTACCACGGATCCTTCTAACCTCTAAAGGGTAAACTGAAGGTGCGAAGGAGTGGTTTGAACAGAGCTCAGAACTTAGTGATTACTAGTCAAAGAACTACTGTATGTATAACTAATATCAAGTATGTGACAGATAGCCTCCTTAGTTCACAAGAGCACTTATTAAAGCTGTGAGGGAGTATTACTAACAGAGTCCAGAACTTGGTGGCAAATGTTTCCTTGTTCCGTGCCACAGGTACCAGGTTGGAAGACACGGTAATACCTGAGTACTGCTGGAAGCCAATGGCTTGAGTGGTTACAGCTGGGTCTCCACCACACACCTCACACACATCACCTGTAATGAGTTAAAAGAATCTTTTTCTTGATCTGATTTGCTACTTTCATTCTGCAAACATAGCATCATTGTCCTCCTCCTCCTCATCATCATGATCATAATCTCACCACGTGTCCCAACCTGATCATTAAATGTCCCCACACCCCTGACCTTTACAGAGAATAGGGATTAATTTTTAAACTCTTTCACTTTAAAGTATCTTTATCAGTTTATGGGGACTCTGAGAACACACACACACACACACACACACACACACACACACACACACACATTAGACCAACCCTGGAATATGCATCAGTAGTCTGGAGTCCTCATCTCAAAAAGCATATAGACAAGATTGAAAAAGTTCAAAGGGCCGCTACAAGATGGATACCAAGCTTAAGGGACCTAAGCTACGAAGAAAGACTAAATAAACTGAATCTACCAACACTACAAGAGAGAAGGAAAAGAGGTGACATGATAATGCTATATAAGTGCGTATCAGGAAAGGAGAAAATAGACATAAATGATTACTTAACATATGGAGAAGCATCAGCAAGAGGACACTGCAAAAAACTGCATAAGAAGAGAGGTGATAAAGACGTAAGGAAATTCGGTTTCCCAAACAGAGCAATTGATCAATGGAATGCACTACCGAATGAAATAGTGTGTGCCAAAACAATTCACAAATTTAAGGATATGTACGATAAATATGGTTTAAGACACGGGACAGTATGAGCTTGACTCATTCCTGTAAAGATACAATTAGGTAAGAACACACACACACACACACACACACACACAGTGGAAAAAGACAAGACTGGGAAGTTCAACCCTACACATATCAGAAAGAGAGAAGGACCTGGGAGTGATTATCAATAACAGACTACGGTATTTCCAGCTGACATCAGTGAGAAGGTACGGAATATGTATACACTGATTGCTAATATGAGAATAGCATTCACATACATAAATGAAGACATGCTGAGAAAGATAATAATAACATTTATCAGACCAACCCTGGAGAATGCATCAGTAGTCTGGAATCCTCATTTCAAATAACACAATGGTAAAACTGAAAAAATACAAAGGGCCGTTACAAGATGGGTAAAATGCTTAAGGGATCTAAGTTATGAACAAAGACTAGAAAAACTGAGTCTACCAACACTACAGGAGAGAAGGAAAAGAGAAGACATGATTATTCTCTATACATGCATCTCAGGGAAAGAGAAAATAGACAAATGAGTATATAGCATATGGGGATGCATCAGCAAGAGGACACTGCAAAAAACTACATAAAAAGAAAGACGATAAAGATGTAAGGAAATTCAGTTCCCAAATAGGGCAATTGATCAGTAGAATGCACTACCGAATGAAATAGTGTGTGCCAAAACTATTCATATATTTAAGTAAACGTATGATAAAAACTATTTAATACACGGGACTGTGCGAGGTTGACTCATTCCTGTAAAGATACAATTAGGTAAGAACAATTAGGTAGGTAAGAACACACACACACACACACAAAACCATCATCATACTCTCCAACATAAAACATATCTCCACCACCACCACTACCACCATCATCTACCTTCATATCTAAAAGCAGAGCAGTCATGACGGTCACACATGACAGCACAGGCGATGACATACGGCGTGTTGAAGGTAGGCTAGGAGTGAGAGACACCTCTGATTTGCCCGTTCGGTAGTACAGGCGCCCCGCCACCAGCGTCACCACCATGCACATGCCCACGCACCGCCACCACGACCGCATTTTGCTGACCCAAGTCCTGGAGCGGGAGACTTGGTGATGTGGTGCTGTAGTGGTATACCTTATGTGATGGCATCGATATGTCCGGGCGTTTTAATATACAGACGTCCCTCAGTCCCCTCTCTATTCCAGAAAGGAGGATGGTGGACTACGGAAGAAGGGCAGCACTGGCCTGCAGTCCACCGGGTTCATGTTCAGATGAGCCTAGGTTGCACCTAATACTACTAATTTGTGACGTCTGATTTCCTGTTGTTATCTACATTTCAATTTTGAAGACTTTTCCTACTTCGGGAATTTGTTACTGCCTTCAATAATCGTTTCATTACGAGAGGATCTTTCTAAGTTGTGTAAAATTATGTTGAGGAAGAAAATATGATTAAAAAAAAATACATAACCAGACTGAAGGGATTACTACTTCACTTATGACTACATTCATTATTCCCAAGACCAACTCTCAAAACTTTTTTTTTTCTTCTCTTTTCATTTCTGAATAGAAAAAAAAAAAAGTTTCCTCGTCAGTCACACATTTAGTATCATCAACAAGACGCATACGCGCTGGCTTTAGGGATCTTATAACACTATTCCCTCAACATTTTATTTTGCACATGACCCCTTAACATCCCGTAGTATGTACAGTGCAATATAAGAATTTAAGGATGAGGTTCTACGAGGCCTGTTGCAGCGAGAATATGGCTGATTACGAGTGCAAACCAAATATTTCTTATTTCTTTACATCCAATAATTATTATTTTTTTAAATTAATGTCATAAACTACTGAGAAATTAAATATCCCTGACCCCTTTAATAAGATGACGTACTTTCAACAATATTCTCGTTATGACTGGACGTTTTTATCATTCCTGTTTGTATATATATATATATATATTTACAGAAAAGTTGCTGAAGAACAGACTTGAATAGAAAATCAGAATCCCCCAAACTATCTATCTATCTATATACCTAGGCTGCTTCCCCCAAGGAAAGGGAGGTAGCCGAGACAGGACGACACACACTCCATTTACTCATCCATTCAAACACATTCATTCGCATCTTAGCCCCAAAGGGGAGAACGGACAGATCCTCACCGCACCACACCGCACAAGGGTCAACTGCGCAATGCGATCAGTGACATCCGCAGCAGGGCCCGACAGCAGAACTGGTTTACCCCTGCCACATCATAACAGACCCATCCCCTTACCCGCACCTGACCTGACTAGCTGATCAGACCAAATGCGGGAGAATATCCCCTCAGGGCTGTGTCATCACTTATTCATTCACAATTTCTCTCCATTTATTTCTGTCACGCGCAGCCACTCTTCCTTGCTCAACAGACATCCCTCTCGCATCCAGCGCTCTCTTCACACTGTCCATCCATCCTATTCGTGGTCTTCCTCTCAGCCTTACACCTCTCACATCAGATCTAGTTATCTTTTTCACCAATCGCTCATTATCCATTCTCTCCATATGCCCAAACCATCGCAACACCCTCTGCTCAACTCTACCAGCCATCTCCCGAACAACTCAAGTTCTCCTTTGCACTTCATCATTTTGCACCCGATCCATATGCGTCACTCCACACATACTCCTCAGACACCTCATCTCCATTACATTCAAACTTTTCCTCTCTGCTACACCCATATTCCATGTTTCAGCCCCATATAATGCAGTCGGTACCACAACACCCTCATACAGCCTTCTCTTTACATCCATTCTAAGCGAACGACATTTAAACACTTTTTTCATTCCTCCCAGCACCTCTCCTACTTCATTTATTCTAAACTTCACCTCTGCATCTATTATTCCATCCACAGCAACATGTGACCCTAGATATTTAAAACAATCTACCTCCTCATGCAACTCACCATTCAAAACTATATTCATCCCCCTACCATCTATCAACCTTGTACACTTCATCACTTTACTCTTATTCTCATTTACTTTCAATTTCCTCCTTTCACACACCCTTCCAAACTCCTCTACCAACTGTCTCAATCTCTCCTCTGAATCAGTCACCAGTGCAGTATCATCTGCAAACAGCAGCTGCTTCAGATTCCACTCTCCTCCATCAACATTTACCAGACTCAGACCACCTAAAACTCTTGCATTCACCTCCCTTACAACACCATCCATGTAAATATTAAACAACCAAGGCGACATCACACATCCCTGTCGCAGCCCCACTCTCACGGGAAACCAATCACTCACAGCATTTCCCACTCTTACACACGCTCTGCTATTTCCATAAAAACTTTTCACCCCTTTTAGTAACCTACCATCAAGTCCAGACAATCTTAAAACAGTCCACAAAGCCTCCCTATCATTTCTATCATACGCTTTCTCTAAATCCATAAATGCCCAAAACACATCCTTGCCTTTCGCTAAATACTTTTCACATACTTGTCTCACAGCAAACACCTGATCAACGCATCCCCTCCCTCTCCTAAAGCCACATTGCTCATCACTAATCACTTCCTCTGTACCCTCTCTAACTCTCATAATTAACACTCTACCATACACCTTACCTACAACACTCAACAGACTTATACCCCTAAAGCTAGTACATTCATACTTATCACCCTTGCCTTTATACAACGGGACCACACAAGCACTTGCCCAGTCAACTGGCACCATACCTTTCTCAAAGCACACATTCAACAATCTTACTAACCAGTCAACAATAGTCACTCCACCACCCTTCAGGCATTCCACAGCACACCCATCCATACCTGCAGCTTTCCCTGTTTTCATCTCCTTTACTGCCTTCTCCACTTCCTCCTTCGTGATCAAAGAATCATTCAACTCTCCCAACACATTTATTCCTTGCACCCTTCCATCCGCCACAATCTCAGCCACCCTTTCCTCCTCTACATTTAACAATCTTTCAAAATACTCTGCCCATCTCTTCCTTACTGCATCCATCTCAATTAACATCCTTCCATCCTCTGCTTTTACTCGTTCTTCCTTCCCAGACTCTCCCTTTCGCACCCTTTTCACCTCCTTCCAAAACATTTTCTTATTCTGTTGAAAATTCTCTGTCAGCCGCCTACCCCACCTCTCATCTGCTGCCACTTTAGCATCACGCACAGCCCTTCTCGCTCTATTCCTCTTTTCCTTATACCTTTCATATGACATCTCATCCTTCCTCTGCAGCCACACTTCATATGCACGTCTCTTCTCAGCCACAGCCATACTTACTTCCTCGCACCACCTTTCACTTCCTTTTCTTACACCACCACCCACACGTCTCACACCACACACCTCTTCTGCATGCCCCATCACAGCACTCTTAAACAACTGCCATTCCTCCTCCACGCTGCCATTTTCCCGATCTTTCACTGCGTTCCACTCATCTTTCAATTTCTCCTGATACTCTATCTTTTTCTCTCTGTTATCCAACTCACTCACTTTCAAAACCTCCCTGCCACATCTAACCCTCCTAGCTCTCACCCATCTCTTACCTACTCTTAACTTTCCCTCCACCAGGTAGTGGTCAGACATACCTCCACCCTCCCCTCTCAGAACTCTCACATCCAACAATCTTCCTATTACATTCCTAGACACAACCACATAGTCCATCAAGGCTCTATCAACAACCCTTCCACCCTCCTGTCTCACCCATGTATACTTATAAATATCTTTCTTCTCAAACAGCGTATTCCCTATCACCATCTCTCGCTCAACACACATCGCTATCATTCGTTCCCCATTTTCATTTCTTCCAGGCACACCATGCATACCAACTACGCCTTCAACTGCTACATTTCCCATTCTAGCATTCAGATCTCCCATCATTACCACATTCACATTCGCTCCAAAACTCTGCAGACACTCATCAACATCATTCCAGAAAGACTCCCTCTCTTGTTCATCCCTTTCACTACCAGGCCCATATGCACTCACAAACACCCTCAACTCACGTTCAAATTTCGCTTTCACCCACATCAGTCTCGATGACACCTCCTTCCATTCAATCACACATTGCTGTTCTTTCGGACTCACTAACAAGGCCACACCTTCTCTTGCCCTTCCTCTATCAACACCTGACAATCTTCCATTCACACTTCCAAACATAGATTCCCCCTTCCCTTTCATCTTCGTTTCACTCAAAGCTAACACATCCAACTTTCTTCTCACAAACATTCTCCCAATCTCCTCCCTTTTAGCCTCAATCGTACTACATCCACGCACATTCATAGACCCAATCTTCAGGGTACGGGGATAACTCCATCCCCCATCCCTTTCTCTGGCCTGTCTCTTTTTAGGAACTAAAAAACAGAGGAGGGGGTCCCTAGTCCCCTCACCACGCCCCTTTTAGTCGCCTTTTACGACACGCAGGGAATACGGTGGCAGTATTCTTCCTAACACAACCTGGCCGCAGAGTAGTAGTATCACCCCATAGTGCGGCCAGGTTGTGTCCCCCCCGCCACAGGGGGGATCCCCAAAACTGCTGCTTAATAATACTGTAATTAATAATAATAATAATAATAATAATAACAACAACAACAACAACTTCAAAAACAATAATAATAATAATTTTACTGCAAGACTTTAGAATTAAAATCTGGAGAGACTTACTGCATGACACGACTATGGAGCTCAGTGGACACGACCCTCAAGCCTTTAAAAAAAAAAAAAAAAAAAAAAAAAAAAAAAAAAATGTATGGTTCCCTTAAGTGCATTGAGGGGCCTTTTTCAATACATTACTTTACGACTACTTCACGATCTTACTGACATTTTTTTTTTTACTTTACCATTTCCAGACGACTTTGCCGACTTACTTATATTTCCTCTTACATCTAATATGATTTTATGGGCGTTTTTCATCGCTCTTTTCCTACTATTACAAAACGATATAATTTTACGTATTTTTATAATTTTATTCCAACAGTTACAAGGCGATATTATTTACGTATTTTCTCATTTTATTCCTAATTTTAAGATATTATATTATTCTATGCATTTTCCCATTTTATGCCTACTATTCCCTGACGATATTATTTTACGTTTTTCTCATTTTACTCCTTCAAATACAAGACGGTATTACTTCGTGTATTTTCAAACTTTATTCCTGCTATTACAAAACGATTTTATCGATGTATTGCTCTCATTTTATTCCTACTATTACCAGATGATATTATTGGCTTATTTTATTCCGTTACATGACGATCTTATTTTCATAATATTCCTACTGTCATAAGGCGATATTAATTATTTTCTCATTTTACTCCCACTATTACCAGATGATACTATTTTACGTATTTCCTCATTTTATTCCTGCTAAGACAAGACTATATTATTGACCTACTTTCTCACTTTATTCCTACTATTACATGATCATATTACTGATGCGTTTTTATTATTTTATTCCTACTATTATAAGACGATATTATTGACGTATTTCATTTATTACAAGATGTTATTGGCGTTTTCTTTTTTTTTTTGGTCCAATCATACTAGATGATTTTAATAAAACCTGTTAAAGACGTTTGAAAACAGGCAAATGGAGGCTATGTCTAACCACTCCATTAAAAAGAAAGTGTAATCTTAAAAAAAAAAATCGCCCGGAAATACCAAAGCAATGAAATTAAATATATAAAATAATGAAAGAATGAATGAATGACTGAACGAATGAATGAATGAATGCCAATGAAAATAGTCCTCGATCTGAGAAGGGTTAAGTGACATGGAAGGCAAGTGCTGGGGTACGTGAGTGGAATGGTAAAATACAGGGAATGGGATTCTTTATGGAATTACGATTGCTTCTTCGCAGTCACCTAAGATCTGTTTCTGTAGAGGGAACTAGATCCGTGGGAAGATTCTTGGGCTCTTATCCTTGTCCTTCCTGCTATAATAATGGTCAGAACCTACGATATGTTTTCTCTTGTCACTAAGATTTATATTCTTTGTAGGATGAACGAGAGAGTTGGGAAGACACGGCACTCTCCTCGTAACCCGCTGAGAGAGAGAGAGAGAGAGAGAGAGAGAGAGAGAGAGAGAGAGAGAGAGAAGCATCGCGCCACTGGATTTCAATGGCAGACATGAGCCACGTGATCAAACACAGATTTTTTTTTTTTTTTATGCGAGGAAGAAGGAACCAAAGGCCATGAGCCCGCAGTAACAGTTCCCTCCAAGAGAAAAACAAAATACAATAGAGAGCCAAATTCAAGATCCGATCATTTTGAGATGCCTGGACACACTGCGTTTGAAAGGCTGGAGATCATAGGCAGGAGGAAATACAGACAGAGGGAGACAGTTCCAGAGCTGACCTGTTGCATGAATGAAAGACTGGGAGTAACGGTTAACTCTTGCATTAGAGAGTTGGACAGAAAAGGGATGAGAGTTTGCTGCCAGACGGGTGCTACGCGCTCGTCGTAGAGGTGGAGGAATGCAAGCAGACAGTTCAGAGGAGCAGTGACCATTAAAGTAGCGATAGAAAAGAGATAAAGATGCAACAGTGCGGCGAAGAGACAGAGGTTGAAGGGAGTCAGTAAGAGGAGGAGAGTTGATGAGACGAAAAGCCTTTGACTCCACCCTATTGAGAAGAGCTGTATGTGGGGAGCCTCCCCACACATGAGAGTTGTACTCCACACAGGGGCGGATAAAACCCCTGTATAGAGTCAACAATTGTGCAGGGGTAAAGAAAGAGCGGAGTCGGCTTAGCACACCCAATCTCTTGGAAGCAGATTTTACAAGAGATGCAATATGATCTTTCCAAGATAAGTCCTGAGTAAATGAAACCCCAAGCATGTTCAAGGATGATGCAGGATTAATCTGAATATTATTAAACATTAGTGGGTATACCTGTGGAAGATTTTGTCGGGTTGATAGGTGTAAGAACTGAGTCTTAGAAGCATTAAAGACAACCATATTATTTTTACTCCAGTCAGAGATATGAGCCAAGTCAGACATTAGGTGTGCCATAGCCTCATCCCTTGTTTCTTGAAGTAACTGTTGAGATGGGCGTTGCGGGAACCGAATGGAAAGGTGAAGGGTGGAGTCATCAGCGTATGAGTGGATAGGGTTAGATGTACAGCTTAGAAGATCATTGATGAATAAAAGGAAGAGAGTTGGTGATAGGACAGAGCCCTGAGGAACACCACTGTTGATAGATCTAGGAGAAGAACGATGGCCGTCTACGACAGCAGCTATAGAACGACCAGAAAGGAAGCTAGCGGTGAAGGTACAGATAGAAGGATAGAAACCGTAGGAGGGCAGTTTGGAAATTAAAGATTTATGCCAGACTCGATCGAAAGCCTTTGAGATGTCAAGTGCAATGGCAAAGCTTTCGCCAAAGTCCCGAAAGGAGGATGACCAGGAGTCTGAAAGGTAGGTGAGAAGATCGCCAGTGGAGCGTCCCTGACGGAACCCATACTGACGATCGGAAAGAAGGTTGTGATAGGAAAGATGCCTTAAAATTTTTTTATTAAGAATTGACTCGAAAACTTTTGAAATACAGGACGTTAAAGCAATTGGACGATAGTTGGAGGGCTGGGAGTGGTCACCCTTCTTTGGGACTGGCTGAATGAGAGCAAACTTCCAGCAAGAAGGAAAGGTACAAGTTGACAGACAAAGGCGAAATAGTTTGCCTAGGCAGGGAGTAAGCACAGAAGCACAGTTTTTGAGAACAACAGGAGGGACCCCATCAGGCCCATATGCCTTGTTAGTACTGAGGCCAGTAATGGCAGAAAATACATCAACTGAAGAAATTTTAATGTCAGCCATGAGGAAGTCAGAGGGGGGAAGTGATGGAGGAACAGCACCGGAATCGTTTAAGGTGGAATTGGAGGAGAAAGTCTGTGCGAAGAGATCTGCTTTATCAGTAGAAGAAATAGCTACAGAACCATCAGAGTAGAAAAGAGGAGGGAAGGATGATGAGGTAAAGTTGTTAGAAAGATTTTTGGCAAGGTGCCAGAAGGAGCGGGAAGAATTCGAGTTGGAGAGTTGAGAGCATTTAGTATGGATGAAATTATTTTTAGTAGAGCGAAGAACAGACTTAGCACGATTCCGGGCAGAAACGTAAAGATTATGTGATTCAGGGGTGGGTTGGCTCCGGTACCTTTTGTAGGCCTTCTCCTTGTTGCGGACAGCATTAGAACAAGCGTGATTAAACCAAGGCTTTCTTGCGTTAGTCAAAGGATATGAGAAAGGAATGTATGCTTCCATGCCTGAGAGAATAACCTCCGTAATGCGCAAGGCACACTCAGATGGCTCACGGCCATGGAAGCAATAATCATTCCAGGGAAAATCAAAGAAGTACTGTCTGAGGGCCTCCCAGTCCGCAGCTCCAAAATGCCAGAGACGACGTTTCCCTGGAGGGTCCGCAGGCCGTACTGGAGCGATAGGACAGGTTAAGGTAATAAGGTTGTGATCGGAGGAGCCCAACGGAGAGAAAAGATTAACAGAGTAAGCAGAAGGATTAGTTGTGAGGAAGAGGTCAAGTATGTTGGAGCTCTCTCCAAGGCGGTCAGGGATACGGGTAGGGTGCTGTACAAGCTGCTCTAGGTCATTAAGGATAGAAAAGATGTAGGCTTGTTCACCAGGTGGATCCGTGAAAGGAGAGGAGAGGCTGGTATCGCAGACTCTTTACCATCTTTTATTGTGGCCTTTTTTTTTTTTAACCTAATAAATACCAAGAATAGCACTTGCACTACCATGGCGGGGCGGCCCATATATCAGCCTTACTCCTTGGTACCGATTGAGGAAGTGTTTTAAATTCTATTAGGAGGGGAGGGGCGGTCGAATGGAGCGAAGCGAGTGGAGTCCGTCACAATAATCTATAAGTCCATGGGGGCTGGGGTTGGGGAAATGGAAGCACGTAAAAATTCGCTATATGGGATGTTCAAAATTGTGTGTTCACAGTGACATATAAACAGTGGCTTTTAGGCGTTTTCACTAAATATTCTGTAAAATAGTTCCTATGGGTATTTCTTCCTAAATTAATAGTAAATTGCTAAAAACTAACTCGGTTAATGATAAGTGATTTGTTGCTGCATAACAAGCACAGTAAATTAAATTCACGATGACTTTACTGTATATCGTTTTAAAATCAGACATCTGAAAATTCCCGCCTACCTTCGCCACGCTTGATCTTCTAACTGATTTACTGAATTCTGACGCGACAAAATTCTTGGTGATGGCAAATGATGCAATATATTTGGAAACTTTATTTTTATCTGATTAATTATTTGCTGAATATTTCTAGCTCGCTCAGGCTCCCAAGTTCCGACCTTTAAGGTGGATGACAACACCGCATATACGTACGGTCCCCGGACGATATTATAATGCTTAGAAGAGCATGGGCTAGATCCATTCTCCATTAACGCCAATACTTCGAGAAGTCTTTCCTACGGCAAATAAAACGGTCTGGCCATAACAAGAATTTAACAAATTGGTCCGACCGTGAATGTAAATTACAGCGCTGAAATTATAATATACATAATGCATCTGAAACAGAACTCTGTATTAAAATTTCAGACATAAGTCAGACTTATTTTCGTCCATTCCAGCAATACGCACAAATGTTTTTACAATCAAGGTAGGCATATTATGACAAATGTGACATTTAGGCTATAAGCAGTAATACAAAAACATATACAGTAATCCTCACTGTAAAAAAAAATCCATCCATCCATCATCCAATTCTACGTTGCCTCATGAGAAGCGTAGAAGCCCGGGGCTAGGGAATTTGGTCCTGACATTTAAGATGAGAGTGACCAGCCTCACTCATCCCTGAGTGGCATTACATGAGCAATAACCCCAACCACCCCTTGGTTATAAACCTCCACCGGCTCAATCTGATTGGAGTGCTGTAGTTACCCATTAAACCAACAGGTGCCATAATTAGGTTATATGGTTATCACCCAGCGTAGTAAATGGTATCCTGGTGTACAGGAAACCATTAGGCTTGTCACTCAGTGTAGAGTCACCCATAGGCAGAAGGAAGAGGAAAGAATGAAAGAAAGAAAGAAAGAAAGAAAGACAAAAGAGGGAGTGTAAAGTCACCCGTAGGCAGAAGGACGAGGAAAGAATGAAGTAAAGAAAGACAGAAGAGGAAGGAAGGAATCGAGAGAGGAGAGGAATAGGCAGACACCCAAGAGCAGCACTACATCGAGTGAGTGGATGATGAGCGCCCCCACCTACCACAAAAAGAAAAAAAAGAAAGAAAAAGGAGTAAAATAAACTAAAAAATAAGTTACCAACCTTAATGATGCCTCCAGAGGATGGGGCAGATGGTGACCTGGTGCTGTCCGGTGATCTGTGCTGCTGCTGCTATGGTGTGAGTTGAGAGGAAAAGTGTGGGGGACCTAAGGTGCTACAGTGACGGGTGAAGCAGTGAAAGGGGTGAGACAGTGAAAGCGAGACAGTGACAATTATGATGCACTGTCAAGGTGGTGGAAGTTGGTAAGACAAATGTGGGGCAACGGCAGGAAAGGAAATAGAAGAGTTTTTATGTAAAGTGCACAATTAGGAAAGAGTTGATTATGGGCCAGCGGCGTCTGCTGTTCTTCTTTGGTACTGGTTATGTAGTAGGAATGAACAGGACAAACGTCGGGGAGTGGGAGCGATGAGGAGGTGACAGGTACCGTGTAGTGACAGGAGAAAAGGCAAATGATGGGCTAGTGGTGCCCGGTCTTCTCTCGTGGTGCTGTCGGGGTGGCAGGAGTTGACAGGACAAGTGTAGTGTAAGACGAAAGGACAAATGTAGGGAAGCAGAGGTGACAAGGCAGTGACAGATGAGACAGGTGAGTCAGCGGAAGTGATAAGAAGGCGACAGGTGAGAGATGTGTGGTAGAAGAGGTGACAAGGCAGTGACAGGCGACAGGTGAAGCAGTGGAGGTAATGTGGCCGTGACAGGTAAGGTGCACGACCCTCTCCCATCAGAACCAGAAGAGAACTGTCAAGCCTTCCGCGAGGCCATGCACACATGGCAAATAACACCACACGCCTCGGCAAAAATCAATTATTAACCCTCAGTCCTATGACGCATTATTCCTTATATTCTTACCATCTCAATACTGTTTTATTAAACTTTATAGAGACTTCAAACTGAGGAGGTTAGATACAGCCTTCATTCACCTCTTTGCCAGAAGAGGCCTCCCACAAACTGAAGTGGGGTAGAGGTAAATCGATACAACAGGCTACCGGATTGTGGGGTACGTTCGACGGCTAAACCCCGCCCTCATACCATTCGAGCCAGGGTCCTTAATTTCTTCAGTTCCGTGACGTGCATTAAATTTGATTCAGCCCACCACCAGACGATTTTATCCAGCTTTGCGGAGATCTCTTGCGATGAAGGAGTTAAATGAAAGCTAAATACAACCCCTGTAGCTTGAAAAGGTCTCCAGATCTGAATACAACCGTCTGGGAGTAGAATGAACAAAACAGAAAATACGTCATCGGCCTGAAAGGGTTAATCATTTTCAAATTATATCTCCCACTCTATCTCCCGCTTAAAGACATTTCCTCAACGAATACGAATACCACAAACACAGAAAATTATTAGCTTTAACTGATGAATAGGCTTACACGATGCGACCGAGGACAGTCAAGGAGGGATTTACTCTAACCTAATAAAGATTCTAACCCCTTCAGCTCGGTTGATGGCCAGGTGTAATCAGACTGAAAGGTTGATATGACTAGTAACGAAGAACATTCGTTTTCCTACCTCTTTACTATGGTTCATCGAATTTCATGAAATTACGACTAGTATTCAAGTTGGGGGAGTGGCCCAGTTCCTTCAGCTGAAAAAAAAAAAAAAAAAACTCAATACCATGCCCAGTAGAGTAGCCAGGTCTCGACAGATGGAGGGAGGGCAGAGGCAAACCCTACTCTGTGGGAAGAAGGGGTGACCACTGCTACATGTTGTACGCATATTAAATAGTCCGAAATTTCAACTAGGGGTCCAGTGGGGGACGGGGAGAAAGGTCTGACTGGAAGAGTGGGTGGCCGGATCCCCCCAGGCCCCTCTGTACCTACGCTACAGACCATACCTCACAGCCTAAAGCAGCGTTACAAACTCCTTGTAAGAGCTGGGCTAGATGGAATCATCGGATATTTTGCAACTGTCATCGACTGTGGTGCCTGTTTCGCGCGAAGTGTTCACCGATTACTTGACTGATTGACTGACCGATTTTGCAAGAGTATTATATCACGATCTGGAGTTCGCACAAACTTCCCTGTCGATTATGGCGATGGAGTGTGTTTCAAGAGGCGTTTATCTGTGAGGAGAATGTAAAGCACACAGTAATATGATCATTATGTATACTCTCCAGCAGTGAGGAGGTAGTGAGAAATATGTAAGGCAGGACACAGTCTCAGCAGGGGGAGAGTTGCCAAACTTTTCCTCCTGGTCGTACATCCGGCGTCATAAGTTCTGTCACCTCACCTGTCTTTCTCTCCACGGACTCTGAAAATTGATGAATCTGCAGGAACCGAAACAGAAGACACTGAACTAAAGATAAATATAGAAGGCTATGTCAGTTCCAGCGGATTCACCACACTCATTTTCGAGTTCTTGGATGGTAAAATGCAGGAGAGGCGACAGGTCTTTTGATGGCGACTGTACGTACATCTGAGCGAAGAATGGTTCTAAAAGTGAAACAGTAGCGTGATGACAGGTAAGCAGGAACACTGATTTTATACACTTGCGATAACGACTTATACTGCATGTATAGTATGTGTGCGTGTATGTATGTATGTTTGTATGTAGGTATGTATGTATAACACTGTTAAACCCAATCATCAACACATCCGTCGTGCTCAATTTCGTGCCCTACCCAGGCAAAACATAAGCACGTTTCTTTAAATGGCCCCACTTTACTGTAACTCCTTACTTTTCTCACTCACATCGTACAAACAGTCTTGCACGCTGACGTTAATGTAGGCACAAGATTATTATGACATTATAAAGTACAAAAATCATTCAGGGCTCCATATTTGCAGTCATAAAGCGATCCAGTAAGTTGCAAATGGACCTCTACCCGACAGGATTTGGCACAGACGCTGATTTTCGTTCTGTGAATATATATATATATATATATATATATATATATATATATATATATATATATATATATATATATATATATATTATATATATATATATATATATATATATATATATATATATATATATATATATATATATATATATATATTTCTTCGCCTTTTCGTTGGTTAGGTCTGCTTTGTTTGTATTAGGTTAGATTCGTTTGTTTGTCTGTTAGGCTAGGTTAGGTTAGGACAGGTTAGATTAGGATAGCATGGGACAGGACAGGATAGGTTAGGACAGAACAGGATAGGATAGGATTGCATAGGATAGGATAGGATAGGACAGGACAGGTTAGGTTAAGATATGGTAGGTTAGGTTAGGTTAGGTTAGGTTAGGGTAGGGTAGGAGAGGTTAAGACAGATTAAGCTGGGTAAGGTATGGACAGTTCAATTTAGGTTAGGATATATTAGGTTAGAATAAAATAATAAAATAAGTTTGGAAGAATGATCACCGTGGGAAAATCAAGCTTAGCGTGTAGTGCGGAAATGGTATATTGAACGACAATACAGGATCAGGTCCACGAGGCATGACGACTGAAGTGCCAATACAGTAGCAGGTAATTCAGTCTATACTCCTTTCACAGTATTTTGGCCTCGATTTTCATCTTTTTTTATCTTCTTTCACGTTGCTTAATGGCAGGATGAGACATTACTACGACTCAACATCCTTCCCACTGAACTTCTTCATGACAAGCGCCTTATTCTAGTAGTAATCTCTTGTTACAGCTCAATATTCATGTAGGGCAGACGGCAATTTTACGCCCTATTAAACTGAACAGAGTATAATGTACTTAGCATTAAATCTGTCACGCCAGTTTCACATGGCCACTAAACTTGCCCATAAAATAAGGAAGAAAGCTGCAAAACACAATTAATCACCAAAAAATAAATGAATAAATGACACATAAATATAAAATAAATGTAAAAAATGAACTGAAACTCTTGGACTACTGCTAGAATATAACGTTCCCTTAAAAAAAAAAAAAAAAAAAAAAAAAAAAAAAAAAGTTGCTTAATGGAAGTACCGTACATATCACACACATGGCTACAAGAGAAACGAAAAAGAAGACGGTAATTCAGCTTACCATAGTAGTCCCTTTCAACACAGGAAATGGCCAACACGTGCCCTGTATACTATAGTAGATATAAAGTGGTAGGGGAGGTGGCTTTTTTTTTTTTTTTTAGTTGAGAAATATGGATACACTGATTACAGGACAAGAGCTGGGGTCGACGGAAAGGTACTCGAATCGAGAGAACTATGAACTTTGTACTTTTGTTTGTTTCTTTTCTTTTTTCTTTTTCTTGTTAGGTTGGCTTGGGCTAGTCTGGATTGAGTGGTGATGGTGGTGGTATCGAAGGTCAATGTGTGTGTGTGTGTGTGTGTGTGTGTGTGTGTGTGTGTGTGTGTGTGTGTGTAATTCACCGGGTCGGTCAGGATCACTTGATGGTCGTGATTGTCAGCTTTTTACCCTCCTGGAAGGGAGCTGAGAGCTCATATAGTCCGATCTAAGGGCAAGGCTGTGACCTTCACACACACACACACACACACACACACACACACACACACACACACCCGTCCCCTTGCTCAAGGGGGACAGTAACCACCCACTTCATCAGTGAAACTTTTCGCAACCTGAGCGAGGCGCGAACTCCCGTCCACCACTGCACCAGCGAGCGGTGTGTGTGTGTGTGTGTGTGTGTGTGTGTGTGTGTGTGTGTGTGTGTGTGTGTGTGTGTGTGTGTGTGTGTGTGTGTGTGTGTGTGTGTGTGTGTGTGTGTGTGTGTGTGTACGCATATAAAATGCATGCGACTAGGGGCATTAAACTGATCATTCTATTACCTGTGGACAGGATATGCAATGGATACACTTAATCCCCTGGATCTGGTGGTTTATTTCTGTTACCTCCTGACAATTTCATTCACCTCGAGAAATCTGTTTCAAAAGGAGGAGTCAGATGGTGCCAGCATTAAAATTTCAACCGTAGTGGTGTTTCCCAAGCTGGATATAATTGCCTGGTAACATCAAGAATGAAAAATAAATTACAACCTCTAACAAAAGCGCGAAATCAATGAACAACTTAACCACAGACTTGCACAAAGGATTCAAAGCACAGGTGATCAGCTGCTCTTGGACGGTATGACCCTCCTGAAGGTGAGGTTGACACGGACCCCCCCGGCGGAGGAGCGGGGCGGGAGGGCATGGTACCAGAATCGATTGGTGGGTGGGTTCATCAGTAGTAAACTTCCGTGCTGAAGCTGGAGCTGAACTGTGAGGACGAAACAATAATAATGATCAGGTATATAATCCGTTCCCTTTAACCTGACCTAAAGCCGTCATCCCTCCATCTTGAATGCTGGGCTGTAGCTAGAGATTAACACTGGACCATGGTGATACTACATTCACGTTGCCTAAAACTGACATCTCTCATCTTGAATACTGAGCTGTACAATGGAACAACATGGTGACCAGGTATACAGGCCTATTTTGTCCATTTTACTTGACCAAAAATTGGTCTCTCTCCAAACCGAAAGCTGAACTGTGAAGTGGAACAATGACTGTGATCAATAATATATTGTATGCTACTGGCATTAACTTGGCTAAAAATTGTTCTGTCTCTAAACTGAAAGCTGAACAGTACAAGTGGAACAATATGGTGGTCTGGTATTATATTCTGTTCACTTTAATTTGGCCTAAAATTGTCACCACTCCATTTTCAGAGTTAAGCGGTAGGGATGGGATATGATGATCTGGTGTTATGCCCTGCCTACTTTAAGCTGTGATTAATATTCTCATCGACTGAAGGTTGGTGTGTTTCTTTGCCCACAGATAATTCCCTCTGATATGATGCATTAAAGACAGTGGCGGGCATGCCATATGAGTAAAACAGACGCAGTGGAATAGTGGGCTAACTCCTGTCCCCGAGTGTAAATATACTGTGTAACTGTTTCTGCAGGAGGAACAAGGACAGGGAAGGGCCAAGTCTTCCCATGTCTCCTGTTCATCCTACACAAGCAAATTTCAACTACGATGGCCTAGATGCATAATGAATACAATCTCGCTCTGGAAAACTGCAGTATTTTCCCTCTAGCTTTAGATATATTTAAGTGTAATAAATTTCTAACGCAACTATAATAAAGCCTGATATAACATAGCGACATTTCATCCAATGTGCATAGGGGTTACATTCTCAGGCCCGTAGCCGGGGGGGAGTACGATCCCCCCACCTGCCTAAAAGTTCACTTTCTCACGGACTTTTTTTTTTTTTTTTATAATATCAGTGCAAAAAACCACTCTCCGTTGGTCTGAAGTTTCGTGCTGCTTCTCTACGTCGCTTATGAATACACCCAGACCTCCACAGCAAGCATGCAGCAGACCTTCCGCCAGCCGGCTGCTATGAAAGTCCACATTCACCAGAAAAGATCTCACCCCTTTGAAAAGTCTGGTTACGGGCCTGATTTCTCGCCAGCATTGAATGCTTTATAACACTTTTTGTCTGCAGATTTATCGTGCATATTACAAAGTGATGTTCTATTTTATACTGTATGTACATATTTGGTAATGACTCAGCTTAAACTTGGGCTGGGTGGAATCACACACGACACGTGCCCCGCCTGTTGAATGGGCCCACACAACGTAACACAATGGAGCACTGCATACACAACATTATCAGCGTAAAGAACCTATGTGACAGAGAGGGTTACTAATCTGCGTTGACGGGCTGCTTGGTCAGGCGGAAAGAGATAGCAACTCAGCAGCAACAACAGCTTGCCTCAGCAAGTTAATGCACAGAAGAATTAAAAGGCGAAATAAGCAAAATGAATCACTGAGAATGAGGGCATAAGACGTCTCCCATGCCACCTAAAATATGGGTGTACGTTACGTGCGCTATATCGTGTAATTTATTTGTGTGGTGTGTGTATGCCAGTAATCACCTGACCACACCATTCGGGCATAAAAATCCATTTGCTTCTGATAATTTGTTTCTTACGTGCGCTATTTCGTGTAACTCATTCGTGTGTAGTGTGTATTTGCTAGTAATCACCTGATCACACCATTTGAGCATAAAAATCCATTTGCTTCTGATAACTATTCTTAAATACTTCGCTTTCTGTAATAATGGATCACAGAGCACTTGGTTAAAAGCAGCGGGAACTAGTGTAGACTGCTGCGCCTTGAGGGAACACTACCCATATCCTCATCCATGTGTACCTAACCTGAACATGCAGTATGTCTACGGGTACATGTGCATGAATATATACTTATATGTAGAGACATATACGTATGTATGTGCATATGTGCCTCTCTCTGCATACGTATGTACACACGTGTGTATCTATGTGCCACTTCACTCATCTCAAAACATGTAATGATAATTACTTTAACAACTTTGTACCATGTATGTATCATTGCAAGTTTTTGTTCACTACTGTGCTTGTAATGATAATTACTTCTATACCTTCTATGCCATAAGATACCGATTCTGTTTTCCTCATGCATCACTCCCTGCTTGGCCTTCAGGGACAGTGTTCCCCAGAGTGTTGGGCTTGTACTGAATGATAACGTATTTAAAAAAAAAAAAAAAAAAAAAAAACGAGAGTGCTGGTCAATGTTTTCAACTATGGAGTGCAATTTTCAGGTAGTTTCTGTATTTTATGAGCAAGTAAGCACGCAAGTATACACACACAAAAGTACTACTTTTGTTCTGTTCTAAAACCTAACTCGACTCAATAACACCGAGTGATTTCGGTCATTTCTCGTGTTTATAGTCACCACTGAAACTCAAGCACTTTGAAAACACCTGCTGGCCCTCTACCCTCCCTTTCTCACCTTTCAGCCTTCTTCCTGCCTTGTCCTCTTCTTTCCCTCATCATCCATCCTTCTCCACTTTCCTTTCTTCACATCTCTCCCCACTCTTCCCACCTTACTATTTCTCCCTCACT
Source organism: Coenobita brevimanus (assembly GCF_032717465.1). NCBI lineage: Eukaryota > Metazoa > Arthropoda > Malacostraca > Decapoda > Coenobitidae > Coenobita > Coenobita brevimanus. The sequence continues at coordinate 12,769,498 of NC_137045.1, read as the reverse complement.
CACTCCACTCTGTCTTGCTCTCCCTTACTTTTCTCAGGATCTTTCCTCACTCCATCACTTCTCCCTTCTTCTCCCTCAACTTTCTCAATATCACTCTTTCATTTCATCCTTCACTCCCTCAACTTTCTCAGTATCTCTTCTTCTTTCCGTCCTTCTCTCCCTCACCTTTCTTAATATATTTCCTTCATTCAGTCTTTCTCTGCCGTACCTATATCAATATCTTTCGTTAATTTCGTCTTCCTCTCCCTCACATTTCTTTTATAGCTCTCTTTCATTCCGTCCTTCTCTCCCTCATCTTTCTCAACCACTCCTTAATTCCGTCTTCCTCTGACCTCCTTCACTCCTTACCCCACAATCCCCTCACCTTTCTCAATATCTCTCCTTCACTCCGTCTTTCTCCCCCTCACTCCCTACCCCCACACTGCCCCTCCCTCACCTTTCTCAATATTCAGCTTTCTCGGGGGTCGAGTGTCCTGGTGCCTGAAGTAGAAGTCCCTGGCCTGACCAAGACTAAGCGAGGCGATGGGAGTGCCTGGGTGCAGCTCCCTCTCGTCATCCTTGTGCTCGCCTATCTTGTCGCGCCCGTCCTGGTATCTGTGGAAGGTAGCCCTATGAGGCTGCTTGTAATAAGGTTTACATGCATTTGACTATCATTTTGTATCTTGGTCTCATTCTGTTCTTTTGTATCTGTAACTACTTTGGCTGTCTGCGCTTGTGTTTAGCTCTCTCTTGTCATCCCTGTGCTCAATCATCTTGTCAGGTCTGCCAAAGGAGTTGGGAGGCTGGCTGTAATCTGATCTATGCGTCTGGTTGTATCCCTTTATATCTATAAGTCTATCTTCATCTATGTATGTGTCTATGCAGTTGTATACATCTGCAAATGTTGGGAAGCTGTTTGTTGTTAGATTTATATAAGTCCGTATGTACTCTGCTGGATCTGTTAATCAATCAATCAATCATTTCCTGTGGCACCCTCGGGGATGCATAGGGCCTCGATGAACTCACACCACCACATCCTATCCTGTGCTAACTCCTCAAGATCTCCCCAACAGCGTTATATAAAACACTGATTCTATTTACCTGTTGACTACTACTACTATTACAACAACAACAACAACTACTACTACTACTATTACTACTACTTACCTGTTAATGAGGACGAAGTTGAAGGCGAATCCCGTGACACTACACACAAGGTCCCTAACGGCGGCCAGGGTGGGGGGCCAGGGTCGAGCCGGGGTCACCTTGCCACTGTACTTGTAGCTCAGTCCGGGGTCACCGTAGGTCGCCTGAAACAATTATATATATATTTTTGCTTTTAGGTCACAAATTATACACCTTTTATGCTTCGAATTACTTTTAACTTCACAGGCAAATTTAGTTATGACAGGAAATCGAACGTAAGGTTGTCCCTGAATGCTCACCTGTTTCCTGGCTGTGTTGTAACACTTACCAGAAAGGCTAAGACTTGTATTCTCGTCGGTTAAGAATCCCTAGCATCTTTCTCTAAGCGATTTATATACCGTATTACAACTCGTCGTCCTCTGATGTTACTTAAATGATTCTATCACCATACTCTGCACAAATAACCTACAAAAGGATACTAATCAGCCGGATCCAAAAATAAATCGGTAAGGAAGAGGTGTTGAGTCTCCTTACCTGAGGAGAATACGGGCCTAAGTGTTGTGTTTACAGGAAGAACGAATGACAAAAGACACTCATTCTTCTGTCCTCCTTGCAAAAACAAACCTTTGCTACGACTTGATATTGATCTTAAGTCGTCTCACCTGTTTCTTATGCTGTGCCACTTATTAAAAAAAGACCTAAATTTTTAACAGGAAGAATACGAGAAAATGGAAGAAACTGCAGCCAATTTCCTGTCCTCCTCCTCCTCCTCAATTAAAAAAAAAAAAAAAATAAAAAAAAAAAATAAAAAAATCTTAAACGAACTTGCCTGTTTTCTGGGTATGTTGTGCCACTTGCCAAACACCTTGACCTGCGCCATATCCCCTGTGAAGTAGTCTACCTCCTCCTCCAGCGCCGCCAGCACGTCGTCAGCAACGCCCTTTGGTAACAGGAGGGTGTAGTCCAGGTCCAGGTTCTCTCTCTTGATCTTTCTCCACTCTAGATCGTCTGCCACCACCTTGGAGAAGCTCAAGTCGAGGGTCTGGGGAAGTGTTAATGAAGATCTTAACTAATTTTTACCAGAGAGATTAAGGAAGGAAGGAAGGAAGGAAGAAGGGAAGGAATGATAAATGGATATATAAATACAGTATATACCGGGGAGAGAGAGAGAGAGAGAGAGAGAGAGAGAGAGAGAGAGAGAGAGTGGTGGAAGGAAAGAAAGAAGGAAGGAAGAAAGGTCAGTGCAGTCCTGGTACAAGTTCTCTTTATTGATCTTTCTCCGAGCTTAGTTGTTTTGCACCACCTCAGAGAAGCCCAAGCAGAGGTACGGGGGAAATACAGCGTACCGCATACACAACACTCCGCTTTCACTCTGCTAGACGATTTCTAGTGTGTTGTGAGGACGGCTCAGTTGGTATCGACCCTGCATAATTAATTCACTTCCTACTCTCACCGCCACAACCACTCCCACATTAGCACACTGAGCCGTCCCCGCAGCTCTGAAGATAATGTTACATGAGTTTCTAGTGGAGCGCTATTTACGGGTCACGCTTTATTTATATAAAAAATTTTCACCAGTTTATTAGTCTCTAAACTATTATCAGAGAACAGTTTGTTGGTACATATTTTCTCGGACGTATATTCACTCTGGTTTCTCAATTGTGCTTCTCATTCACTCGGGTTTGCTTCCGTGGCTGGCGGCTGTATAAAAGATGATCAAAATATGATTGATTAATCTTAAACACAACTTCAACTCAAGAAAGTTTGTAAATACCTGGATATCGGTGGTGGCAGTAGTTGCTGTGGAAGTTTCGGTGTTGGAAATGTCGGGGTTGGAAGTTCCTGTGTCTTCTTTGAGATTCTTTGAGGACTTCTTTTTCTTGGGCGTCCGTGTCTCCTCACTTGCCTTTTTCTTCCGCACCACAAAGCGATCCATGGCTACGAGGGATGTTACAGGTTAATCGCCACTCTACACTATGCAAAACTCTATGCTTTGTACTCGTCCTCCATACACTAAACATTGTAGCCTCCATACACTAAACACTGTAACTGCGGCTTTTCTGGGCGTAGATAATATGTCTATTGCTAACTCACCTGATTTTTTTTCAACTAATTCACACGGCCGATATATATAGGCTACCGTCGTTGTCAAACTTTCACTAAAGTGAAGTATAAACTGTGCAGCTTTAAATTAATTACGATCGAGGTAAAGATGGTGAAAAATTACTAATGCTTCCTTAATATGCATACTCTGAAAAGTTCTGAATGCATGACATTTGGGGAGACTGAGACTGTTGGAAGAAGTCAGGCCTTTTCCTTCTCTTCCCCCCTATTCCTATAAAAATAAAATCAGTCATTAAATCGATCAATCAAGCAATCAAGCAATTAACATATGCATATTTATATACTTTCCTTTCTCTCCTTTAAGTATCGGATTGGTTTCACTTCTTCAAAAGGATATAACTGGAGACTTCTAAAACATTTAAGGAATCAGGGTCTGCTAGGATCGACTTCATTATTTTCCCCAGTATGATTGGTCTCTATCAGGGAGTATCTAGTAACTTAATTAGCAGCTAAAATGAAAAAGAACTACAAAATAACAAAACAACAACAGGTAACAAACAACCAGAATAATGATACAAAAACAATGATACAAGAACAGGAATAACACACACACACACACACACACACACACACACACACACACACACACACACAATTACCGGGCGACCATTGACCCCGAGTCTCTCAATAAAGCAATAAAAAGTGAGCCAGGGTGCACATAACATTCAGACACACGCAGCCTTGAAGTTCCTATTGAGGGGCAGGAACTGGCACGCCTGGGTGGAGAGGTAGTATGTGGCCTGTGCGTGTAGGCCCGTGTTCTCGTCAGCTTGAGAGAGTTCCTAACAACCTTTCCTTGGCGATTTATTCTGAGGATATCGTTTAACATCATTTCGTAACAGCTCTTCCTTAACGATTAATTTTGACATATTTTAACATCCTTTCGTAAAAATTCTTCCTTAGCGATTTATTTTGCCGGTTATATCATACCTTATTACAACATTTTCTTATCGATTAATGTTGCCTATCATAACTTTTAATATCCTTTTGTAACAACACCTATCATACCTTTTAATATCCATTCTTATCACCTTGTCTTCAGTGACAGATTTTGTCTATTACAAATTTTGGGAATTATCCATTCCTAACACCTCCTTCTTAATTATTTATCTTGCCTATTTTAACTTCACTTTCGTAACAACTTTTCTGCAGTGGTTTAAAATCTACTATACCTCTTAAAGTATCCTTCTGCATGTGACTGATGCAAACTATGGCGATAATAAACACTCTCAGGCTCCCGCAAATCACTCACCTGAATTAAAAAATCGCCAGGCGTTTGCTGAAATAAAATGCCATAGTTGTGATCCTGAAGGCACTAAGTGACCGCAACAACTCTTCCTCAGCGACTTACTTTGCTATTTACACTTTTTAATGTCCCGTTATAATTATGTTATTAATGCAAACTACGGTATATATATATTATTAATAAATAAATAAGCAAATAAATACACGTATAAATAAATAGGCGAGACAACTGACGAAAATACTGTGTGTGTGTGTGTGTGTGTGTGTGTGTGTGTGTGTGTGTGTGTGTGTGTGTGTGTGTGTGTGTGTAAATTATTGACGTGCGCGTGTATGTGGGGTGTTACTATGTACGTACGAGCTTGTGTGCGAGGTGTATGGTACTAGAAGGTGTGTGTGTGTGTGTGTGTGTGTGTGTGTGTGTGTGTGTGTGTGTGTGTGTGTGTGTGTGTGTGTGTGTGTGTGTGTGTGTGTGTGTGTGTGTGTGTGTGTGTGTAAATTATTGACGTGCGCGTGTATGTGGGGTGTTACTATGTACGTACGAGCTTGTGTGCGAGGTGTATGGTACTAGAAGGTGTGTGTGTGTGTGTGTGTGTGTGTGTGTGTGTGTGTGTGTGTGGAAGGAAGAGTGGGAGGGGAAGGAAGAGGTGAGTAACCCTCTAAAGTATGAAGGAGGTAGGTGGGGGGGCGGAGGAGGAAGAAGGAAGGGAGAGAGAGAGGAAAGGAGTGATATTAGGCTGTTGACCGGGTCCTTTCTTCCTTTAGGGCAGTTCTCTCTCTCTCTCTCTCACTTTCCTATCTTCTTTTCTCCCCATTATTCCTATTTTTCTCTCACTTCCTTCCAGACTTCATCATATCTCAATCTCTCTCTCTCTCCCTTCATTCCCCACATATTCTTTCCTTCCTACCTCCTTCTTTCCTCCTACTTTCCTTTTTGTTTCCTTCTTCCCTATCTATTTCTCCCCTTCCCTTTTTCCTCTTTTTCTTTTCCTTCCATTCTGCCACCTCCATTTCTTCCCTTTATCTCCAACTTTTTCTCCTTTCCTTCTACCTCCTTTTTCCTCCCAATTTCCCTCCTTCCACGATTCATATTTTAGTCTTCCTTCCCTCTTTCCGCATTCCTTTCGTTCTTCCGCCTCATCTCTCCCTTCCACTCTCCCTCCTCTCCCTTCCTCTGCTTCTCCTCCTTTCTTTAGCTTCTATCCTCCTCCTTCCTTCTTTCCCTCCCTCCTTTCCTCACCTCCTCCCTCCCACAGGCCTGCCCTTCGTCTGGAAAGGTCAGGTGAACCAGGTAACATCGTCTAATTACGTCTGGGTCAGTGATTGCCAATCTGGGTAGACACAGATAAGCCGGGATTCCCTCCATGCAAAAAATGCCTAGCCAAGATTTGTGTTGCAGGGGTTGTTGACTTGATTTTCTTCTTCTTTTCTTTTCTTTTCTCTTATAATCTGTTGTTGTTGTTTTTGTTGCTGTTGTTCTTGTTCTTATTCTTCTTGAATGTGCCGCCACCAGCATTTTTTTTTTTTTTAACAATCGAGACTCACGGAGAGCTTGGCTACTCACATCACTCCCATATTGTGTGTGTGTGTGTGTGTGTGTGTGTGTGTGTGTGTGTGTGTGTGTGTGTGTGTGTGTGTGTGTGTGTGTGTGTTTAATAACCTGTGACATGTTAAACCCACTGATTATAAAGAATTGGGTAAAGTGTATCATGCCGTGTTAAAATTAAGTGCCGCACGCCTCTCGCTGACCCTGTTCCATTTTCTGTATTAACTGCGCATAATTCCTGCTAAGAAAACTGGATTGTGGATGATACAGGAGAGGGAAGGGGCGGTGAAGATATGAAAGCTCGAAAGATGTGGAGAGGCTGCCTATCTGTCTCTGAACTGTATACTGACAGATGCCTTAATCGTGTAAGGAGTGGCCACAGAAAGATTGCGTCCACGTCGCCCTGTCCTCTGTCATTTAGATGCTCTGCCTCCAACTCACAACCCTCTCTCATATATCGCTCCACTCCATTCCTCAGTATCATCCTTGGTCTTTCCTTCCTCCTCCTCTCCCCCTCCACCTTACTTACATACACTTCTAGTCAGTCTCTCATTTTGATTTGTGATAATATGTGGGATAAATTATGATCTTACTATTTAGGGTGACAATATCAACTACAGCACTCTACGGGGTGCATTCCTCCGCCATGCAAAACGCCAAGAAGCTCCACATACTCGTACTTCAGAATCTTCTCGTATACGATTACGTACCCTAAACAAGGAAGCTCTACTTGTCTGGAATGAAAACAGGTGTTATTATTTCCCATCAAATACGTGTAAAGGCTGAATTAACATACCTCGTAATCTTATCTTACAGCTAGAAGTACCCTAAACACCCAATAATGCTCACCAACAGCCATATGTTTACACGCCACACGCTATAAAAAGTTTATCTGTACGACATCAACTCACTCCCCCAAAAAAGTCCCCTGGCACAAAAACAGCCCTCGAGTCGTGTGTAGTGCTTAGTTTTTCCTACATGGACAAGGTGGGTGGTTAAGGATCATGACTATTCTACCTACCTACCTACACACTACCTGGCGCATCATCCTGTAAAAGGTAAACCAGACAAGAGGACTCTCAGGAATTTTTGTCTCAACATAGCAACGTCCTCTAGTCCTCATCATTCAACCCTCTCATTCACTTAAATTGCAAAGCCTGATTATTAACTTTTTAAAAGCAGGTACCAAAATCTGCCTTATTCCGCTAGTACGTGGATAAGGTATTTTGGAGAGGAAGAAATGGACAGTTTTACTATTATGATGACCAGGGAAAGTACCCTTACCTATATTGCTGCAACACCTTGAAACAAAAAACATTACTTTTTTAGGCTAAATAAGAGACTCCAAATGCTCATATTCATTCTGAGAATCCGATTACCATTCAACAAGTACATCGCTCAAAGATAACTTTCATATGACTTCGTCCCTCGTGAATATGTTCAGTGAAAAAAAAAAAGGGGGAGCTTCAAATTCATGTTCTACGTATGAATACACTACAAACAAGCGAAGGCCAAAATCATGCTAATAAAAGATTCATCATTCATTCATTGCCAGACGCCATGTATCCCAAACGGGGTGGACAAGGGCTTAGAGTTAATTGTTTTACAGGGAGGGGCACTAATCCTCCACCAACCCCACTTGACACGTAGGGACAAATTTTAATAAGAATTAACAAGAGGGAAAAAACTATACAGCGCTCCCATCCACATGGGGTCTAACGAAACGGGTAAAACACAACTATAAATAATGTCAATAAATTACACCGTCCAGGCCGCGGAGGCTTGGCCCACACAAGACACATTCCAGACCCATAACGGCACGTGAGTGAGGGACACCACCACCACCACCAGACACCATATTTACTGTCTAGTCTACAGACTTCACAGCCTTGGGGATCGGTAGCGCCATCGTCCATCCCACCTCCTTCTTCCCTTCCACCGTGACCCCATAAACAATGTCTGGAAAAGCCCAGCTAGGCCCTCATCCCCTCTCAACACTGGTGAGCGCGCGCGCACACACACACACACACACACACACACACACACACACACACACACACACACACACACACACACATATATATATATAGATATATATATATATATAATATATATATAATATATATATAATATATATATATATATATATATATATATATATATATATATATATATATATATATATATATATATATATATATATTTACACACACACACACACACACACAACGTTAATTTTTCTTCCTCCTCCTTTTCCAATACATGTCACTCTTCTTCCTTCCCTCTCCTCTTTCCCTTCCCTTATACCTTCCACTCATCCTCCTGCTCTATCTCCAGCTCATCTTCATCCCCCTTCTTCCTACTCCCTCTGCTCCCCAGTGTTCTTCCTAAACCATCTCCCTCCTATCCCTCCCCAATCTTCCTTACCCATATTCCTCTTCCTCTTCCTCCTACCCCTTCTGCTTCCTAATCTTCCTCATCCCCCCTTCCACCTACTCTTCCTCCTACCCCGTCTGCCTCCCAGTCTTCTTCCTAACCCCTCTTCCTCATACCCCCTCTGCCTCCCAAGCTTCTTCCTGCCCCCAGCACGTCCAGTTTTTAGATGGTCTTGGAAATGCTACTTGCCACTGTTTGCTGGAATACCCCCGCCGCCCCGACGTGCTGGCGCCAAGTACAGTTGGGGTCATTAATTCCTCTGCACCAGTGATTCCCTATCTGGGGGTCATGGGGTACCCTAATCTAACCTAATATAACATTATTTCACTTAACCTACCCTAACCTAACCTAAACTAGCCTAACCTAAACAAACCCGACCTAACCTCACCACACTCGGCAACCCATCTAATTTAACTTCAACAAAAACTGTGCGGCATGATGTATTTCTCAGCAGGCCATGGGGTCATCTTAAATATCGATGTCACTATAGTAGAATTTCACAATAGTCTTCCTAAGGCAAATTTGGGAGGAATCCTTTTCTGAAATTTTGAAAACTGGTTACTACCTTGTTCTCAGCAAACTGGCTGCAGGGATACTTCTAGAATTCCGCTACCTGTCTCTGCTTGAAACAGAAGTTTCAAATACGCTAAGCACCAAATCAAAATAGAGCAAATGATTCCACGCGGAAGCTGACAGCCGTTGTTACCTTAATGTGATTCAATCACTGACGCCCAAACTGACAGCAAAAATGAAAATCAACATCTCCACTGAGTTTTCCAATTATTATTTTAGTGTTACTGTACCTGCATACACCGCATTCTCTGGTTTAATCATCCGTGCCGTTAAAATCTTGTACCCAATATACTCATACTAACAACTATGATTTGCTTCCATCTCCAAAGCAGGATGTAGATGGGGCAACTTAGATTGGATTCTGTCCGAAAGGTCACTTTTTTTTTTTTCTTTTTTTTTCCGCACCGTTTGCTAGCTAACATAATCCTTTCCATGTTTCACTAAGCACTCCTAATTTTACGTTCAATTTTTCATTTTCGGTTTCAGGTTTCCAGGTAACAAGTCAGAACACGAAGGATGTACTGACTATGTGCTTCCCCCCTCATTTTCTACATAAGGCAAATTCCTATTCAATGCTGTTAATTTGCTTACCAAATCTATCCATCTTATTCCAATCCTTCGCTTGAGATTTTGATAGAGAAAGTGGCTTATCCGAACTCCCAGTCCTAAGTATACATACATATTGTTCTAAATTTGCTCTTCATCTTCTAGTTCACTGTTACTATAAGATACTGAATTCGGCTGTTACATATTACTTTGTTTCATTTTATATTCATCTTCAAGTCTCATTTCAACTCTCCCCGTTCGGGTCAGCTGTTGTTTTTAAGATCTTTTCTTGATTCCCTGAGAACAAGGTCACCTGGAAATCACTCTCCAATCTCTCACTGTTCGTGTGGAAGGGTTAAGAACTCCTAAACTATCTGATGCGCGATCAGTTTTCAATAAAGAACAGGGCAAAATACTCTGATCAATCTATGTACTCAGAAAAAAAGAAAAAAAAAAAAGTAGCGGTTTCAGGTGGGGATGGGTGGGCGACTTTTCCGCGTTAAAACACAGGTATTATTTTTCATCGTTATATCGTGTTTACATTCGATACCCTGACCCGTCCCTGCTGCGTTATGTGACCCTGGTGGTGGTGGCTACTCCTGCTCTCTCTCTCTCTCTCTCTCTCTCTCTCTCTCTCTCTCTCTCTTACACACACTTGTTTCATGTCTCTTCCAACACAGGCCTCAGCAGACAACACCCCTTCAGCGCAACATTCCTCTGCCTCCCCATGAATCCTTATCACTCGGTCTAATCTTAATCTCACCACACTTTAATTCCCAACACACTCTCATATATACTACTCTACACATTCCGTTTTTTCTGGGTGGGTGGCCTGTGAATGATGGGAGGGTGAGAGGAGAAGGTGGAGAGAGAGGGCGTTCGGATGTGGGTAGGTAGGTGGAGAGAGTGGGTGGAAGGCAGGGAGTAGGTGGTGGGAGGTGAGTGGAAGAGGCAGATAAAGAGGGTGCTTGGACAGACTGGGTGGTGTGATTGGTAGGGGGTGGGAAAGGGGGAAAAAAGAAGGTGATAGGTGGGTGAGCGGGACAGAGAGAGGGCAGTGGGTGGTAGATGGTTGGAGCAGAGAGGGAGGGAGGTGGGTTGGATGACAAGTGGTCGGTGAGTGGGTGGGGGGGAGAGAAGGTGGTTGGATAGATTAGCTGGGCGGACTGTCGTGTTGATTGCTAGGCGGACAACAGCGGCAAGACAGCTAGGTGGGTGGGTGAGATGAGAGTGGGGAGGGGTAAGGTGGGATGGGGTTAGATGGGGCGGCATGAGGGCGAGCTGGGTTTGGTTGGTTTGTTGGTCTGGGTTGGGTGGGTCCGGTCAGGTAAGGTTAGGGTAGGTTATACTGATCTGGGTTAGTCCGGAGCAGGATAAGGGCGGGGTGAGATGAAAGGAGGGTGGATGGGATGACGGTACTGTGGGATGTGGTAGAATGAGCACAGACTGGGATAGAAACGGATGAAGTGAACGTGAGACGGGCTGAATACGAATACATAAACTGGTAGAAAAAAAAAAAATCCAAGATGCTTCATAAACCGACGAAAATACGACCGTTGAAAAGTCAGAGGTTAAGGTCAGAGAGTCAAACCGTAAGTACAGTATTCCGCGTCTACTCTGGCCAAGTCGCCAGGAACATTATCTAAAGCCGAATTCTCGTGAGTTATGAAGTCTCCCAAGCGCCTCTTCTTTGCCAGGACATTCCTGTATATGGTAAATCAACTTATTAAGGTGTGTGAGAGAGAGAAAAAAAAAACTGTTTTAGTTCGGCCAACTATCAGACAATTTTATTTATCTCAAATGGGTCAAAACAGTGACTGTTGAAACTTTTTTTTTCTTATCCGTCGATCTGGCGATATTATTTTATATTATCATTGTTATTAAAACTTCCAATATCACTGAGGAAAGATTTCTTCTTCTTCTTCTTCTTCTTATCAGTAGTAGTAGTAGTAGTAGTAATTCATACTACTACTACTATCGCTACTACTACTGCTGCTGCTGCTGCTATTATTACTACTACTACTACAACACTGAATATTTCGTGTCTCAGAAGCTCGGGGCACGTCCAAACTACGGGGAACGTCGCAAAAGTCCAATTTCAGCGAACGTAAGTGTCTCTATTGTTGTGTTATTAAGCGTACTGGCTTGTTAAAAGTAGGACGAGTGGGGGAGGGGAGGGAGATTAGGTGTCAAAGGAAATGCTTCTGAGGACATTGGCCAAAGGAGAGCGACAGGAAGGGTGGGGAGGGGAGGGGAGGGGAAGAAAGGGGAGAAGAGAGGGAGGGGAGGGAAACATGAGAGAGAGAGAGAGAGAGAGAGAGAGAGAGAGAGAGAGAGAGAGAGAGAGAGAGAGAGAGAGAGAGAGAGTTAAGAAGAGAAGAAGGAAGGGAAGGGAAGGGAAGGGAAGGGAAGGGAAGGGGAGGGGAAGGAAGGGAAGTGTGGGGATGTGGTGTGAAAGAGGCAAAGAGGGGAAGGTGAGGGGAGGAGAGCAAGAGGGGAAAGTAAGAGGATGCGACGTGTGGCGAGAGAAGGAGAGGGGAAGGATGGAGAGGGGAGGAGGAGGGAGGAAGAAAGGGAAGAAAAAGGTGTGGCGAGAGAGAGGGGGGAAGAGTTAATGGGAGGGGTCGGTGGAGGAGGAAGAAGGGAAGGAGGGGTGAGAGGGGAGAGGAAGGTCGTTGCGTCTTCACCATGACCTTCCTTCACCCCAGTCACTAGAATACAACACTTGCCACTTGTACACACACACACACACACACACACACACACACACACACACACACACACACACTAACACACAAATTCTCTCTCTCCCTCTCTCTCTCTCCGTTTTCCTCCTTCCCTCTTGCTTGTATTTCTATAATCATGTGACTCTTTTTCTCAATTTTATCTTTCTTTTCTTTTTCTTCACATTTACTGATTTCTCATTTTCTCCGCCATTCTGTCTTTTTCCACCATTGTCCTCCTCTCTTTCCCCCCCTCCCCATTTTCATCTCTCCATCTCTTTCCCTTTTCCTCTAGATTCCCCTTTCTCGTCTCATTCTCCCCATTTCAGTAATTCGTCAGTACTCAGTCACTCTTGAATCCTACTTTTCTTTTAGTATCACTCATAATTATTTTCCCTTGACACAAAATATACTGAGAACAACTATACCGATTTTCCTTCAACTAAGTCCAGATCTTCGCCCTGTTGCAGCTTATTCCACGAAACTTAATGGCAGAAAAAGATAATGCTATTGCTCTACATCCTTTTCGTTGCACTTCCTCGTGGCTAGCATCATATTTTAGCGTTAACTTACTGGTACAACTAAGCATTCAAGATGAAGAGACGGCAATTTTTGGCCATGTTAGAATGCAGCTAGTCTCCAGAAGCGGTTCCGTGAGATACCAATATTTTCTTAAATCTAGGGACTTTTACCTAATCGTTAAAGTACCGGATAATGTTGCCTTATTCTTAAAAATATGGAACGGTTCTTGATGCGCCGTTTTGAAGGCGTTTTAATTTACTTTAATACAGAAAAGTCTGAAGCTTTACAGGGTTTATTTGGCTATAGTTTCATTTCCATTTTCCTCCTCCTCCTCCTCATCATCATCACCATCATCCACCTCCTCACTCTACCATCATCACCATCGGCATCATCATCACGATCATTATCCTCCACCTCCTCAACATATCATCATCATCATCATCATCAACAGTGCCACTATAATCACAATCCTCCTCACCCTCATCATCAACAGCAGCAACAAATGAAAGCCCAAAGCAAAACAGGGATCATTCACCTTTTTCCAGTCTCACCAATTCTCTGTCAGTCTTTTCTATCTCAGACACCTGTATTTACAAATTTCATCCTTACCTCTCTCTCTCTCTCTCTCTCTCTCTCTCTTGGGCCGCAGTTATCTCTCTGCTTTCTGTTCTTAGAAAGCGTGGCCAGCAATGTCAATTTCTGTTTTACACTGTGGTAATTACATCACTATTCCCTAATCCAAAACGTATCTTTAGCTCTCCCTCTGATATCTAATATTATCTTCTCCATTAGTTATAGAGGTCTCCTAATTTATAATCCAATTGTTAAGTCAGAATACAAAGAACAAAGACAACATACTTTTCGTTTTACAGACATGGAATTTATACGATGCTATGTTAGAATAAAAAAAAAAACACTATGTTTTATCAGACAAGGAATTTATACACCTCAGGGTTATGCTGATAAATAAAGAACACATTAAATCTTCAACTTTCCTTTCAGAAGGAGAGAGAAGAAACTGGCTGTTCATGATTTACAGGGCCTTACAGCTATCAAACTGACCAGAAAGTCTGGTTATGTTCACTTGGCCGCGGGGAATATCCATGGAGAGAAAATTATGTCTCCTTTTCAACCACATCTCTTCCCTGGTCTCTTCTCAGTGTCCTTACGAAGTCTCATCAAAGTGGCTGCATTTCTTTTCATGGATCCTAATACGTTTCTCTTCCACCCATTGTCATTACAGCTTCACTCTGAACCTAGGCAGTTTTTTTTCTTTTTTTAATTCAATGCACGCCATGAAAAGATGCTTCTTGAAATTAGATGTTTTTCTCATTCACTTGGTTTGAAACCCGATTACAGATTATTGTTGAAGATACACTATGAAATCATGCGAAAAAGCCTGGTTGGTTTCCGCGTACTGTTCAACCAAATTCGATCTGTATGGACAATTGTAAGCCTCCGATTACGGTGGAACCACCATTAAAAAGAAGATTAAGGTGACTGTTCTCTCTCTCTCTCTCTCTTTAATAACACACACACACACACACACACACACACACACACACACACACACACACACACACACACACACTTTATTTCTACCATTCCTCCTCCTTTTCTATCTAATTACATTGATCGTTCACTTTTCTTTCAGTCATTTTACCTCCTCTGATCGATCTGACACTGTGTGTGTGTGTGTGTGTGTGTGTGTGTGTGTGTGTGTGTGTGTGTGTGTGTGTGTGTGTGTGTGTGTGTGTGTGTGTGTGTGTGTGTGTGTGTGTGTGTGTGTGTGTGTGTGTGTGTGTGTGTGTGTGTGTGTGTGTGTGTGTGTGTGTGTGTGTGTGTGTGTGTGTGTGTGTGTGTGTGTGTGTGTGTGTGTGTGTGTGTGTGTGTGTGTGTGTGTCGGGGTAGTCAGCTTTAACTCCCTGGTTTCATTAAGATGCCTACACGAGCACGCACCCTTTCAAGAGATCTGCCCAGTCCTCTCCAGTACACTTCACTCCCTGCCACACCAGCACCATGCACCACTGCCCATTATACTTCCCCCAATACCCTCTTAACATTGAGGCTCTTATGACTCACTCTGCTGACTATAATCGTCTGGTGTTAGCAAGAATATGATATTAGAGTCGTCCCGATCATGAGAGTTAATGGGACCAGTATTACCACTCTCAGGCTCGTGGGATTAACTCAGCAGAGAGAGAGAGAGAGAGAGAGAGAGAGAGAGAGAGAGAGAGAGAGAGAGAGAGAGAGAGAGAGAGAGAGAGAATCGTCTTGTGTTAGCTGAGCCTGAATAATAAAGTTCTTTCGCCCAACAGGGGGTTAATGGTACAGTTTTAACATATTCAGGCGCCTATATTCTTCATGATAACAAGACGCTGAAATACCTCTCTTGATTCAGCATACTCCATTCTAATCAGGAAAATGTCTGTGTGTTAAAAACTTGCTAAAAACGATGCAACTTAATAGTAAGAAGGATGCACCGTTTCTACTGTGCTACTACACAAAAAAAATAAATTAATAAAATTGTGTTCAGTTGGTTCCCTGTACTTCACATTATCAATGAAGAGAATAAAGTAACGGGGAGAAAGAGATCTGATTATTTACGTTCCCTTTCTTACAACGGCCAGGTTAACTCCTTCACAGAGTGGTGTTTCTCATAATTAGGCTACCGTAATCCAAATCATTTATGGGTAACTCCACTAATCCCGTAATGGCGTTACAAGATTGAAAAATCGACATTAGCCTTTTAGTACATCGAACCTGCGTGTTGCACCGTCACCCTCAATGGCACCCTGAATCAGAAGTCAGGACGCAGAATTGAAAAAAAAAAAATAAATAAATAACAAAAACGAGCAATTATAATTGTACTTAGGTAGGTTATAGAGTGCTTTTTAAGACTATGTATAAGAAGTTGTATGCGGCTTTCATGGATTTGGAGAAAGCATATGACAGGGTGGATAGACAAGGATTGTGGAAAGTGTTAAGAATATATGGAGTAGATGGGAAGTTGTTGAATGCTGTGAAGAGTATGTACGATGGTGCGAAGGCTGCAGTGCGTGTGGATGGTGAACTAAGTGAATTTTTCTCTTTGAAAGTTGGTTTGAAACAGGGATGTGTCATGTCTCCATGGTTGTTCAATCTGTACATGGATGGGGTAATAAAAGAGGTACAAGGTAGGGTAGTGGATGTTGGAGTGGCCCTGGTGAGAGAGGATAGTGTTTGGAAACTCCCTGTACTGTTGTTTGCAGATGATACTGTGTTGCTGAGTGAAGACGAAGGGGAGCTGCAAGGCTTGGTGGATGAGTTTGAGAGAGTGTGTAAGAAACGGAACCTAAAGGTGAATGTAGGGAAGAGTAAAGTGATGGTCTTTGAGAGAGGTGAAGTTAGTGAATGTACAGCGAGGTTGGATGGTGAGGAATTGGAAAATGTGAGTACGTTTAAGTATTTGGGTAGTGTGATGAGTAAGGATGGAGGTTTGGAGGGTGAAGTGCTTGAAAGGGTACAGCAGGGAAGAAAGGTTGCTGGTTCTTTGAAAGCAGTGATAAGAAACAGGGAAGTGAGCATGGAAGTGAAAAAGTTACTACATGACAGTATTGTGATACCAACTCTAACGTACGGAAGTGAAGCTTGGACATTGTTGGAAGGACACAAGTCAAGAGTGAGGGCAGTGGAAATGAGTTATTTAAGAGGAGCCTGTGGAGTCACATGGAGAGACAGGCTGACGAATGAGGATATAAAGTAGCGTTGTGGTGTGGATGTGGATGTGATAAGAAGCGTTATGAGGAACACACTGAGGTGGTTTGGCCACGTGGAGAGGATGGAGGGTGAAAGACTGACGAAGAGAGTGTATGTGAGTGAGGTGGAGGGGGAAAGAGGGAGGGGGAGGCCGAGGATGAGATGGAGGGATGGGGTGGAGAGGTATATGAGAGAGGGGGGTGTGAGTTGGGAGCAGGGCAGTGAAATGGCGGGGGACAGGGCGACTTGGAGGCGATTTGTTTGTGGCCACCCCAAACGGGATTGAGGCGTCTGGCAATAGATAGATAGATAGACAGACTCCCCTGGCCCACTGTTAGCTGGAGACAATCGCCTGGCGTTACCGCGAATACAATACCAGAGTTGTCCCGACCACGAGCGGGTTAATACGCGACTGTGGAAGGTGAGATGAGACGGGCATGTAGAGAGGGTGGGTGGGTGGCCGCAATGTGTAGGCAAGGGAAGACCATTACAGATGAGGGGATACAAAAAGAATCTCCTTGGTCCTGTATTTGCTAGGTTCTGTACTAACATTTTCCTATGCAATGGACATACTTTGCGATTATACTATGGCTGCCTTCGGATTATTTAACTCAGCACAGGGGTGGAGCTAGCTGATATAAGACTGAAAGCGATCTCCAGTAACAATTTTCCTGATATGGACGAACATCAGGATTTGCTATAGCCGTCGCCAGATGATGTTTATCCGAAAAGAGGAGTTAATGTTTTACTATAAGTCTACGTGGTCGTGGAGAGACAACTCAACCGCCTTTATTTATACGGGTATATACACATACATATATAACCTACATTTGTATTTATGTATATAGAGATATAGACAGATATAGACAGACAGATAGATAAATAGACAGATAGACAGACAGACAGACAGATAATTTGGAGCCAGACAGATACAGAGACATACCACAACACAAGAGCTGTTGTAACATAACATAGTATAAGAGCTAACACAGTTCTATACAACTTTAAATCGTGCTCTATCAATAGGCATGGGTTAAACGAAAAAAAAAAAGAAGAAAAAAAAAAAGATGCAGATGAGTCACTTCTCAGCACTAATGTTGAAAAAGGTGTCGCGGGTGTGCAGGCGCCGGTGTGACTGCCTGGATGGGCGTAGTCACCACAGGAGGAAGCTGTTGCAGACGGTGCCTTTGGCCTTTAATGGCATAAATAAGTAAAGCTTAATGCTTTCGCTGTTATGGATGTGCTTTTCTTATTGAGGTTAGCATCAAACAATTTATCCTGCAGAGAGGACTTCTAGCTATAAAATAGGAGATTCCTGTGGTTCTAGGTTGTGCAATAGATGTTATTTTGAAGTTGATACTTAGGTAGCTACTGACTTTCATATTACGATGCTACTTGAAGTAAAGTTTACTCTCAGTATTTACCTAACTAGTCTTCCGTGTGCTAATCTCCCTAGTCCTATTTTCAATCACTGTGCTCTCCTTGAATCTACCTTCAGTTCCACATCTTGCCCTCTATGGTCCCCCTGTCCTTTCCTGCGTCCCTTCTCACTTCCCCTTACTGTCGGACATGCCTCTGATATAAGACCATCGGACATGCCTTTACCAGACCTTGACCATGTAACCTCTTTGTGTTGTATAACTCAACTGAAATATTTTTTTACCTGTGAATGCAGTTGGGCAGACACTGGTTAGTTTGTCCTTTTATGTCTCTCTGTCTGTCTCTGCCTGCCTG
Organism: Coenobita brevimanus; assembly: GCF_032717465.1. Lineage (NCBI taxonomy): Eukaryota > Metazoa > Arthropoda > Malacostraca > Decapoda > Coenobitidae > Coenobita > Coenobita brevimanus. The sequence continues at coordinate 12,751,189 of NC_137045.1, read as the reverse complement.
CCTGCCTGCCTGCCTGTCTGTCCGTCTGTCTGTCCCTCTGAGACAATATAAATATGATGATTTGCTGCTGTTGTTGTTGTTCTTATGTGTGTCTGCACTGTACGTTCATGTCTTATGTTGATGTACGAATATATGCATGCATGTTAATTAAGTATGCAAGTATGTATGTATCTATGTATGTAAGAGGAAAGCCAACGGTATAGAATGCGTGGTCCGGGTACTCAGGTAGGCGGTCAACTTTTGTATGCACGGCAGAAGGCGACGACGGCGGTGCTGGGGGAGGGGTGGCCGAGTGGAAAGAGTCGTGATAGTGATCGTAATGGTGTTGGTGATAGTGATGGTAGTGCAGGAAGTGGTGCTACTCCAGAGAGGTAGATGAATGGTGATAGTATTGATAGTAGGAGCAGCAGTATAAGTGGTGAGAGTACTGGAGAGGATAACTTGATGATGATGACGATGATGATAAATGTTGGTAGTAGAAAATATTTTAGTAAAAAAAGAAATTATGTGACAGCGCCATCACACTCTCGTTCTGATGGTGTGATACGAAATTTGGCAACAGGTAACAGCCCCTCCCACAACCCACAGCGAGGTGTACGGATCTGAAGCTACGATACGGTACTCACAAACATTTCAACCTTTCAGTGTGGTGATGTGACATTTCGGTTTATTTTTACTACATCCACACGATTTCATTCAGCTTGGGGAGACTTTTCGAACGGAAAAGTGAGGATGTAGCCTTTCTTGGTCCTTTCACTACTAAGGCACTCCACAAAATTTAACATAATAGTCTTAATACTGAAAAATAGGTCTTTAGACTGAAGGGCTTAAGGCAGATCAACGATCCACACAATTTCTGGTAGTAAATGACAGAAAAACCTCCAGCCGCTTCATGGACATTCAGACTAATTCATAACCGATGTCTATCACTTCGAAATGCGCCTCACACCACTTGACCACGAGGCCTCACCGTTACCTAACAACAGGCAATTCTTCATGTTTTATCGACTGTGGTGACCTTGGAACATCTTTGGGCTGACATTTACATTTAACTATGGGTCAGTATTTTTTAGGCGGTTCAGTATACACGACACAAAAAATGACTTAAAGCTCCCCCCATCTTTGCATGCGCTGAAGTAGTCGTGTTACCATTTAGCTTCTTCATTACAGGGTCCCTCCCACGATGAACAACACACCGCAGAGCCTATCAATACAGCCCAGCAACACTGCCCAAGTGGTGCAGTGGTATAGTGCTGGAGTATCATTTGAATGGACGCAAGACTGAGTGTTGAGAGAGATAAACATGGAAATATTACCACTGGTTCAAATCACTTTACAAGATAGGTATCGTAAAACACACACACACACACACACACACACACACACACACACTAAACGACTATTAGGACTGATACGGTCCACTATGTGTCGTGTTCCTTAATTTTTTTTTTTTTTTTTTAATGGAAGGAAGAAGGAACCAGAAGGCCAGAAGCCAACAAGATTGTTCCCTCAAAAAAAAAAAAAAAAAAAAAAAAAAAAAAAAAAAAAAAAAAAGATAGAGCTAAATTCAAGATGTGTTCATTTCGAGAATAAAGCCGCCTGAAGCTAGAAGGAATTAATACGAAAAACATCCTACTAGTATATGACGTTATTGGCGAATAATTCCTATTCCATTACAGCAAGATATGGCCCTTTAGCGGCATAAAATCACTTGACATTAACCGAAACACACACACACACACACACACACACACACACACACACACACACTGTACAGAAGCTTAGAAATAAAAGAAGGAAGAAGAGAAATACTTGACTGTGGTATCCTTGGCAACATAAGGTTTGGTTTGAGTTACGAAAATAACAATAGTAGGAAATCTTTGTCATCTAAAAGGAATGAGGAAGGTAACTGATCGACGATGACGACAGCGATGAGAAGAGGGAAAGGAAGGGGGATGGGGAGGAGAGGGAAGGGAAGGGGATAAGAGGGGGAAAGGGAAGAGGATGGGGAGGGGGAAAGGGAGGGGGAGAGGAAGGCGAAGGAGCAAGAGAAGAAGAGGATGGCATTCAAGGCAATAACACTTACAGTAATACTAATACTAATGATGATGAGGAGGATGACTGAAAATGACGACAACAACAACAACAACAACAATAATAATAATAATAATAATAATAATAATAATCAGTGATAATAATAACAGTAATAAGTGAAATTCATCTACATTAAAAACTTCATCTACAGAAAAGACACCAGCTACCGGTACACCCTGTAATTATCGATCAATACACATCTCAAAATCGCAACTCAAAAAAAAAAAAAGAAAATGAAAGAAACAAAGGCTACGAGCTACCCCTTATATGATTCAGCAGATGCCACCTGTCGTTCTATATAATCTAAGGGACACACATGAAAACCATCGATCAGGGAAAGATGACTAATAAACAACTTCTGGTATCTCAAGACGCAAGGGTTCATCTTTACTCCGCAATATCACAGGCTTCGCATTATTATGTTTAGGATTTAGTTTATGGGAGTTAAATCGGCTCCTATTAATAAGGGAGAGGGGGAGAGAGAGAGAGAGCCACCACTGCCACCACCACCACCATCATCATCATCACTTTGCTCCCAATCCCACTGTAACATATACGGGGACGGCAAGCTCCATTGACAGCATTATAGGAAAAAAACTATAAATCAAACTACCATCACTGTTAATGAAAATAAAATCAAAATTAGATAATGATGTTAAGAACAGTGTTACGAGAAACCTAAGAATGGTACCATACAGACTCTTATAATTAGTCTTTAACTCTGGTCATTCTCTCTCTCTCTCTCTCTCTCTCTGACAAAAAGAAATGATTCTCATATTTTTGAAGTATTACACTACCAACAACATAAACAATTTCAACAACAACAACAGGAACATCCAAACAGGAAAATGATACTACTCTTACTCTTACTACTACTACTACTACTACTACTACCACCACCACCACCATTACAATAACAACAACCAACAAAAATAACTCACCTCGCGCTGTGGCTGCCCCGAACGATATTTTTCTTATTTTTCTTTCTTCTTTCTTTTTTGTGTTGGTCGTGGCCCGGTTGTTTCGTTCTCCCCAGGAATGTCCGGATCAGCAGCGCCTGGAAAAATATGCGAATAATAAGAAAGAGAGCTGGAAGCGAGGGGGAAGGGGGTGTAGAGGGAGAGGGAAGGTGGGGGGTGAAGTCTGCGCAGAGGGGAAGCGGGGAGCGAGAAGGGGGTGAGATTTGAGGAGAGGGGAAGTGGGGAGGGATAAGAGGGTGAGGCTTGAGGAGAGGGGAAGTGGGGAGGGATAAGAGGGTGAGGCTTGAGGAGAGGGAAAGTGGGGAGGGAAGAGGGGAAGGTCGGGGAGGAAGGATATCGGCTAATGGATAAATAATTAACCCCTGCACTAAAAGGAGAGAACTGGTGGATGGATTGGTACCAAAGAGAGAAAAAAAAGCTAAATAGACAGACAGGCAGATAGATAGATAGATAGATAGACAGACAGATAGATAGATAGACAGACAGAAATAGAGATAGATAAATCAACAGACAGACAGACAGAGAGACAAATGGGTTGACTGATGGACAGATGCATGAACGGATAGCTGGATGGAAGGATGTATTGAAGGACAGTTAAACTGATTGTGTGTGTGTGTGTGTGTGTAAAAACCAGGTAGAAAATAGGATGCAATTGCAAGAAATCAATACTGCTGCCGAAAAAAGATGATAACACGAAAAGGGGAAGATGATTCTTGGTATAAGCTGCTTCTTGGTACTCACCCATAACTCTCTCTCTCTCTCTCTCTCCAACCAGGCAGACTTCATAAGGTGATTAATTTCGTTCAAACTACCAAAACCATCATAAATAACCTAACACAACCACCACCACTACCACAATCTCCTCCTCCACTCACCACCACTACCGCAATCTCCTCTTCCACCCACCACCATAACCACAATCTCCTCCCCTTCCACCCACCACAACTACCACAATCTCCTCTTCCACCCACCACAACTACCACAGTTAGGAAGAGCTCACAAGGTATTTTACTTTGTTCAGCTAAACAGAGGCATAAAAAGAAAAAAAAAAATACCACAACCACCACAACTACCAACATCTGCTGGAGGGATGATATTACGGGGAGGTCACTGTCAAGGTCTCTCTCTCTCTCTCTCTCTCTCTCTCTCTCTCACACACACACACACACACACACACACACACACACACACACACACACACGCACATACATACACACAAATACATACCCGTAAACATACAAACATGCACACACATACACACATGCATATAAACACAAACATAGAGAGAGAGAGAGAGAGAGAGAGAGAGAGAGAGAGAGAGAGAGAGAGAGAGAGAGAGAGAGAGAGAGAAGCACACGCAATTACGCAAGCTCTTGTTATCTCTATACACAAAAACAACGAACAGAAAATTACATACCGGTTTTTTGAAACGAAGAAAAGTGGAGGGAAGAAATACATGGACGACAGAAGAAGAGAAATGGAGAAAAGGGAGCAGAAGGAAAAAAAGAGGCGGAGGGGAGAGAGATTGCGAGAAAAGACAGAGGAAGAAAACTGGGAGGGAGGGAAACGGAGGGAATGGAAAGGGAGGAAGAAGAAAGTCTAGGAAGTACGGGACGAAAAGAGGAAAGGAAGAGGAGGAAAGAGTGAGAGAAGGAAGAGAATGAACTGCTTAACCTATGCCTAAAAGTCGGATATAACCTAACAGTTAAAGTATTAGAAGTTAGCTGATGGGTGAGGGGGAAAGGAGAAGGGAGGGGAGAACAAGAATTGGGAAGGGAAGGTGAGGGGAGGACAAGACGGGGAGGAGAGACAACAGAGATGGGAATGGAGAAGGGGAAGAGCATGGAGAAGGGGAAGACCATGAAGAACTAAGAGGAGGAAAAGAGGGAAATAATTAAAGCAAATTGTTCTGTCAACGTGGCATCTGACTTTCCGATCCTCTTCCTCCCTTTCCTCTCTCTATATATCCTTTCCCTCTTCCTCCTTATTTACATCTCCCTCCCCTAACTCTTCTCTCTCTCCCCGACCACCTTTCCCTGCTTCTTCCTCTGGCCTTTTCTGCTTCTCTCTCTGCTTCTTCCTTTTCCATCCCTCGTCCTTCACATCATCTTCCTGCTCTCTTTATCCCTCTTCCTTCCCATCTTCTTCCCCTTACCTCCTCTACCTCATCTCCTCTATAGGGGTAAGGTGGAAGGGATAGGATGCAGTTGATCCCACAGGACGACTGGCATGAGGGATGGACTAAAAGGGTTAAAGGAAAATACATAAGAAACGAAGAAATCGGAAAATACAGATATCTTGATTAATCCCTCCCTGACCCTCCCCCCCCCAAAAAAAAAAAAAAAAAAACTACATGTATTTTACTGATGTATGACACACGATTCTGCTTGACACAGATGATTACAGACATAAATTAAAATATACTGAGATGGGCAGGGAGAAGGAAACAAGAGGGAGAGGAAGAGAGAAGGTAGAAGGGAAGAAATAAAGGCAGAGATTGGAAAACGGGGGAGAATAAAAGCGAAGAAGAGGAACGATAGATGAAGAAACGATAATGGGGAAGGATATGGTGGAAAGAAGGGATAAGCAGGGAAGGGGAAGACTGGGAATATGAAGGGGAGAAGATGAGGGGGGGGGGTAAATTGGGTAGGGGAATGGAAGGTGGAGGGAGAGAACGACCTTGTGGTTTAAAAAGGTCCTTGGAGCGGGTGGGAAGGGACAGGAAGGAGGGAAATGGGCAAGGGGGAGGGAAGGGGAAGTAAGAACGAGGGGAATGAGTAGGGGAGGGAGGAAGGAAAGTGGGGAAGCGCTTAGAGGCAGGTAAGGGGTGGAAAGAGAGGAGGAAGAGGGAGGAAAAAGGCATTGAGGAGGAGGGAGGGGAAAGGAGGGGAATGGAGGAGAGAAGCAAGGAGGTGGGGGGCAATGGTATGGAAGGCTCGCAAATAGAAGCAACGTTCTTGACAAACAGATGAAAATGGAGTAGATGAAGGAAATTCTAAAAAGGATATTAAGTACCGGTACACAACAGTGAAACAGAGAAATGGGAAGCAAAAGATGACGGGAGAAATGGTGCGGTGAAACAAAAGTAGCAAATCTAGATCATGATATAAAAGGGAAGGATATAGAAAGCGTGACACTTATAATTACGAGGAAGCACCAGTCCTTTACGTAAATCACAAAGGTCGCTCGTCATGTACTTCATTTATGTCTCTAGTCACGCCGCCTACGCCTCCTATGCTCAGAATATTTGTGTTATTAGTGAGGTTCCCACGGTGCGACCTTGGCTAAAAGGCATTTAACTGAGAAACAAGGCTGTGACACTGATAACTGATCATAAAGTATATATACACATAAACGAAAGACTTTACGATCATGTAACAATATCAGGGACGTAGGTCAGTCACCTACCCTTAAAGGTTTTAGACAACGGTAAGTATACGGGATAATAAGGAACTAAGTGGTTCTTATTGCCAAACTCATTTACTATTATCCATTCTAATTTTGGTCCTGTAGAGGCGGTTGCTTGTCTGCGGATGACGTGTCTGTTCGGCCAGACAGACCGGGGTTACTCAACAATAAATACAGTCAACCTGACTCATTCCATATCTTCACCTCAACGGTCGAACCATTGGCCATCTTTTTTCACGACTGTCCACAGTCAGTAATTTGGCCGGTATTACTGATGAGCGAGTCGATGTGTGGTCAGTTTCAGAGGGTATTCTTATGGTAGTTTCTCCTACTTTTGGTATTTTCTTTTTCTACATCCTGTTTACCCCAATGCAAATTAAGAGGATGCAGTAACATGCTCTTCACTAGCTTTCACATGTTCGTACCCTATCAGACTCCCTCCATGACATATAGACCCATTCATAAATTCAGCCACTTTTATGTACTTTCCACTTGCACTTCTCACCCTGCACTCCAAGAGCCTTCTACGCCTGTGCCCATGCATGAGGCACTGGGTGGGGTCGGATCATTTCTCCGGTGACAAAGTGGGGTTCTCTGGCCTCGCGGATCAACTCTCCTCCAGGACCTTTTTAAAACACGGTTTGAACTCGTACAGAAGAGCTGCCCGCCATTGTCAGACGTGAGCAGCCCGGTCGCCACAATACACATACATAGGCACAGACATACATAGATACTCGTAGCAGTGGGAAATACGATGATAATGATCTGGTAGCAGCGAAAATAAAATGTAGCAACAAACTCCTTCATAATGAATAGATTCCAATTCATTCAGAACGAGAGATCTTCCCTATTCTCGAAATAAAATCCCCGAACAAAGATAAAATTAAAACACAGAAGACGTCACCAAAAAGCCAGGGTTAAAGGAGACTAAAACGCCTCTCCTAAAGCTGAATAAAATCAAGTGGTAGCAATACTAATAAAGAAAAGCCATCATACATAAAAGGTTAAACATCCTCAGCCTCATTCACTTCCACCTGCCCTTCATTCTCACTAACTCACCCTTGCCTTAGAGCAGGAAGTGAACGTGCTTAAAAATACTAAATAAGTAAACAAATAAATAAAGCAACATGACGGTAATGGCCCCATGAAGCCGTATAATTGAGGAAGTAATCATTAGGCAGTGTAATACCATCTGCCATCGTGTGTGTGTGTGTGTGTGTGTGTGTGTGTGTGTGTGTGTGTGTGTGTGTGTGTGTGTGTGTGTGTGTGTATTATATACTCCTAGTCCTACATCACGTCTTGCAGCTTTGGTTGTCTTGGGATGATTTCGCAACGCCACTCAGGGATGAGTGAGGTTGGTCACTCTCATCCTAAATGTCAGGACCAACTGCCTAGCCACGGGCTCCTACGCTCCTCATGGGGCAACGTAGGATTGGATGATGGATGGATGGACGGACGTCCTTAAAATAATGTGTTTTCTTTTTTCCTTCAGTAAACTGTATTTATACTAATTAAATCTCAGTATACTGCCTTATTATGTTCTTTACTTATTTTATGTTTTCTCTGTGTACCCACAAACAAATTAATACGAATGTGTTAAGAACACCCATCTACTCGTACTTAACCATCTCTCTCTCTCTCTCTCTCTCTCTCTCTGCATTTACATGTCTAAGTCCGTACATCGATCGCTCTATCTTACATTATATATATACATGATGCTGAAAACCACTGAAAATTCAGAAGCAGAGATTAATAGAGAATTTTTGAATGAGAAGAGGCAGGAAAATAATGTATCTCAGCGACTGACATATAACAGATAAAAGTAGCTGTATAGGGAGGGGAAAAAAAGAAGAAGAAAAAAAAAAGGACGGGGAGTCATTATGATCTGATTAGATATACACACGGAAATAAACACGGCCTTCCCAAGACCTTTCATGTCTGTATATTCACTCTCCCCTCAATATCTATAAACATGTACGCGCATGGGATATTTATGTCTATTTAACAGTGGATGTCGATGTACTGTATTAGTGTACGAACAGAGAGAGAGAGAGAGAGAGAGAGAGAGGTGAGGGAGGCGTCAGAGTGGAGCCGACCTGACCCCAACCACCAGCACTGGAATGTTCCCCCGGGGGTGTCCAGAGACAGGGGAGGGAGGAGGAGGAAGCCAGGGTCATGGGGAGAGGGGCAGGGGAGAGAGAGAGAGAGAGAGAGAGAGAGAGAGAGAGAGAGAGAGAGAGAGAGAGAGAGAGAGAGAGAGAGAGAGAGAAACTTGGTGATAAGAGAGGTGATAAGTGAGATAAGCTCTAACAGGACTGAATGGAATGAGGTAAAGTAATAGGAGAGAGAAAGGAGAGTAAAGGGGCGAGAAGAGAGGAAGATAGGAGAGGGGGTGGGAAGATTTTAAGAAAATACAATATATCAGTATTTGAGAGATGTAACAAGTATACCCGTGTGTGTGTGTGTGTGTGTGTGTGTGTTTTGGTCCCCAGGTAAAAATATGTACCACACCCAACAGCCAAACAAAAAACGCTTTACATTTAAAAAAAATTTTGCTTTGAATCCTGTCTGTACGATGATGTCTTTTATTATTTTTATTTATTTATCTATTTATTTATCTGCTACTGCCAGACGACTGTATTTAGCACAGGAGCGAGTCTGTAGCGATTATTGAAAAAATCATTATAAAGTACTATTACACACCATCTGTTGGCGCGAGTTTAATGTAAGGAGAAAAAACAAGTACAAAGCACAATAAAAGATGTCCTGTTTCTTTATGTCAAAAATTAAATAAACACTCCGTCTACATGATAATTCATAAATTTCCCCATCTAGCCTAAACATCATTATCATCATCATCACCATCATCATATTACGATTTATTATTATTATTTTTATTATTATTACTTTTATTATTATTATTATTATTACTGCAGTGCATACAAGTTTATATATATATATATATATATATATATATATATATATATATATATATATATATATATATATATATATATATATATATATATATATACTGTATGCATATATACACTATAAATAATAACAACAACAATAATCATCATGACCATGATCACTATCATCTTCACCCTATTCCTGGTACTGTAAATGGAGTGGGCGAGAGCCACAAAAAGACTAGTACTTTGAGTGACAAGTTCGGTCTTTGCACATAACTCCTTTTAATATCAAGCAATTTTATTTTATTGTTATATATTTATTTATTAATTTTTCAGACGGGAAGAAAGCGAAAGGAAATGAAGGAGGGCAGAGAAAGACTAAGATGGAAGACAGAGAACGAGGGACAGAGAAAGGCGGAGAAAGGTCTGTGGGAAAGACGATGCTGACAATTAAGATTATGGAAAAATTAGTTTGACCCACAGCCGAGAGAGAGAGAAAGAGAGAGAGAGAGAGAACAGATGAGTTGCCAGGGAGCTTCCTAAATCCACCACGTTACTTCCCTAAAGCCCGTTTAAGAAAACTCAGTAGCACCTCTTCCTTATCTTCCCTATTGGTCTGTATCAGTAAATGACACGTTAACAGTCTTGTATGTTATTTAAGCAATGTTTCCGTCGTATCATAATTCATATACAATAGATAATTAACTTTAATGTGTAGAATTCAAAACAAATCATTTGGGAAGAGGTGCTAAGAAGCCTCCAAGGGCACCAGAATATATACCCTCACCGGTAGAAAAAAAAAAAAAAAAAAGTGTAAGGGAGCCTCCTAGTCCTACCTCACTACGTCTCCTAGCCTTCAACCTATTGATCAACCTCTCGTCTCACCAGCCTGCCTCTCCACCCAACCTGGCAGCATATTCGCGAAATGTAGCCGAGAATAGAACATCCGGACGATAATGACGTAACAGTGACGTCACGGAAATGGCAAGGGTAAAGTAATCATGACGTCATCTTAAAAGTTCCAGAAGGTAAAAATAGGTTTAATCAAATAGAAACAAAAGGGTAAAAATCTGAAGTAGTTTAAATTTATTCATGTAGCTTCCTCTAATTTGTATTGCATAATATATTACGGAGTTTCACAGAATTTTAGTGAAGTAACCAGACAACATCGGCATCTCCTCAATGCAAAGATTCCAAATATTTTTACCATTCATAACTTTGGCCTATAGGCAGGAACATATAAATGTACACTGTCATTATTATAACAGGGAAAAAATATATAAATATTTTATATCATAGTTCAAACTTAATGATTCTGTATTTGTTAACATATATTATCTTAATTCAAAGTTGCTGGCAACTCGTCGATACATGACACAACCAAGAATAAGAGACCTTGACCTTAGCGACATACGGTTGCCAGTTTATCGACTTTATGGGAAGCTCCATAAATTTTGCAATCATTTGGCAACAATTTTAGGGATCATTATTATATTTTAGCAATATTCTAGTATGTTTAGTATATTTCATCAGTATTTTCAAGACTTTCCAACACCCACTAGAGTAGGTTTAGTACCGTTCTGAGTATTAGGTAACTTTGTGGTGGCAATATCCACATAGTACCTCAGAGTGCTGTTAGCTGTCAGGTTTTAAGGAGCGGACTGTGTAGCGTGCTGTCCTTAGGAACATATGAGTGGTTTTATAAACTGATTTACAATAAACATAAATATTACAAGACAATACGAAAAGCGGCTAACTCCAGAAGGCCTACTAGTCTATTGGTTGGCAGCTCATACAGGAGTATCACACACACACACACACACACACACACACACACACACACACACACACACACACACACACACACACACACACACAGGAAAACCGCTCTGGAACCAATTTGAATGCCGAAGGTGTCTTTTGGTTGCACCTCGAAATTTGCTCCTCTACCCGGATGCATTTTACAGCCAAGGCCACACACACACACACACACACACACACACACACACACACACACACACACTTTAGATCCATCATACTCACGTTTGTAGTTTAATGATACACATGCACGTCCAAACACGAAGGCACACACATACACGCATTCGCTTACACACACACACACACACACACACACACACACACACACACACTTTAGATCCATCATACTCATGTTTGTAGTTTAATGATACACATGCACGTCCAAACACGGAGGCACACACATACACGCATGCGCTTACACACACACACACACACACACACACACACACACACACACACACACACACACACACACACACACACAGGCACATGCACACAAGCATTCTCTAACACACACATACATCCATACATAATTCTCTCTCTCTCTCTCTCTCTCTCTCTCTCTCTCTCTCTCTCTTCTTTTTCATTTTATCATGTTGGAATTTTGCTTCACTCTTTCTCAATATTACCCATGAGAAGGACAAAAGGTGAACGACAGAAAGATGACGAGAGAGAGAGAGAGAGAGAGAGAGAGAGAGACACACACACACACACACACACACACACGCACACGCACACGCACGCACACACACACACACACACACACACACACACACACACACACACACACACACACACACACACGAGAAGGTCATTTTCTTGGAGTCTATTATAATGTTACTGACCTGAAGTATATGTGTGTTGGACAGCTGCCCAGTTTGAGGAGGAGGAGGAGGAGGATTACAAAGGAAAGGAAAGCAAACAGCAACACACCTTATGGTCCTTTTGAGGCTGCTTGTTAGAGAAAACTATGACTACAAGATCTAACTCTACATGCTGAAGGATAAGGATAGTAAAGCAAGAAGGCTCCCCCCACCACCAAACCCTCCAGGAAAAAGTGAGAAAAACCACCCTGCAGCATGGAAAAACTGACATGGAAATTTTATAGGAAACACTGGAAAGGAAAAGTCACATTCTATAATACTTTATCTATAAGCTAGCCGATTGAGTAACCTGAAAAAGTAAACAAATAAAATAATAGTTACGGCATGACATTATAAACCGGTACATTGAGTTAATGGGAAGTCTGTGGACATAACGTGGAAGCTACACACTGCACAGTGTGGATGTTTAGGGGTGGTGCGGCAGCCTTGCCTGGCGCTTTTAAGGTAGGCAGCAGTCAATCAGGCCCTAGCTCCGTTCACTCCACTGAGACAAGGAACTCTCCCATGTGGGACAAGTACACAAGTTTCATCCTGAAGCAGTGACCCCTGGTACATTAAAAAAATCCCGATGGTGGTCACTTGACTAACAGGAACCCTCAGTGATCCACAGCCCATCACAGGTCGAAAGTAAGAGTAGTGACCGTTAACTCAGGGTTATCTGTGCAGATCCTAATCTGTGCTTATATTGCTTTCTTTGCACTGGGGAGATTGAAAAATATATAAGACGGGTGTCTTAGATAAAAGGGGAGTGCACAGTGCACAGTGTGGATGTGCAATGCACAGAGCAGGAGGAGAAGGAGGAAATGATGATGATGATGATCATCAACATCATGATCATGATAACAGAGAGAGAGAGAGAGAGAGAGAGAGAGAGAATCAAAGACACTATTCTCTTCAACATCACCGTTTTTTTTTAATTACCTGTGTCTTTATTTTGCTACCTTTGACATTTTTCTTCAATTATTATTATTATTATTATTATTAGAATTTAGGGGCAACAAAATTAAGCCTTCAATAATTCCTTCGCTTCAGATCTTCCTTTAATCTTATAAAATCGTCGAGGTTGCAAAAATAAGTGCTTGAAAGACGCCACTGGTTCTAAGGTGATAAGAAATTCGCTAAAACCCCTTACCAGTCTATTTCAGCATTTGACATGTTATTTCTCTCTGATTTTACGTCTGAAAGTTATACATAAGTTAGAGACATAACTACTTAAGACGAGTAAAACATCAGACGTCAATTACTTAGGAAAAGGTCATACTAAGCCTCCTACGCAAACGAAAGTACTACCCCAAGAATAAGGTGGAGAGACAGGCAAGAGCTTGGTTTATGAAAGTGGGTGTGTCGCGGAAGAAAGGTCAAGGTCACACGGTAAGGTCGTATGTTTGGCCTTAGGTTACTTGTAGGTCACGGGTGTTGTACTCTGAGCACTCCTTCTTGCTATGGGATTGGAATCGATGCGCATAACACCAGTTCCTAAAACCAAGTATCACCAAACTTTCACTCACCCTATTTCAAGCCGAGAATCCATTTTAAACCCAGTATTATTATTATTATTATTATTATTATTATTATTACTATTATTATCTACTAAATTGTTTTACTTAGCTCAGGACAGCATTAAGGAACAGAGGAATTAGCTACTGCCACTACCAGCCCCTTTACAAGTTTCCCCTCAGATGAAAAAAAAAATCGCCTGGAGGTAGCAAGAACATGAAAAAAAAGAAAAAGTAACGAGGACGCAAAATACCTAGTATTCAAAACAACAACATCCTGAAGCAAACACACTAACCTACCTGGCGAGTGACGCAAGTAAAGAGCACCTGTACAAGGCAACACAACGGAAACAAGTCACCAGTCTTTAAAAAAAATGTGGAATCAGCAGAATAATCCAGCCCAATTACACATTCCTTTAGTGTTGCTCACCTCCTCTCTCCCCCTCCCCCTTTTTCCCCAGTTTCTTACAGACATCCTCCTCCTCCTTCTCCTCCTCTTCTTCCCTTATTTTTATTTAATTTTCTTCTCTACATTTCCCCTTCTTCCAGTTCTATTTTTCTCTGTATAATTTCTTGAGCCTTATTCCCTTTCCCCTTATCTATCCTCGCTCCCTCTTCCACCTTGTCTCCTATCAGAGATTCTCCCGTTTATTCCTCTTCCATTATACTAATTCATCATTTTTTTCTGCTTCCCCTTTCTCGCTCCTTCTCTTGTTCCTACTTTTTCTCTCTCTCGTTTTATTATACTTTTTTTAGCCCATTTTCCCTCTTCATTTTGTTCCTCCTCTTCCCCTCACCACAGACATCCTGATCAATTTAGTTGTCTTCATATTTCTTTCTTTTTCACTTCTCTTTTTAATTTCTTGGATCTCTCCCTGTCCCTTCACCTTCTCCCCATTTCCTATACCTTCCCTGTCCCACTAATTTTCATATATTCTAACTTCTTTCTTGATCTCAAACATTTCTTGACCTTCTCCTTTTCTCCTCTCCTCCCTTCTTCCTCCAGTCCAACATATTCCCCACTCCTCTTCCTTCAAAGGTCCTCCAGTCTTACTTTATATATATATATATATATTTTTTTTCATAGTTTCAGTTAATGTATTTTCTCCCCCCTAACCTTCACTCTTCAATCGATCAAACACCAACTTTTCTCGCTTCCTTTTAAAACTTCCTCCAACCTTAGTTTTTACTTCCCTATGTCTGTTTCATAATTATTTTCTCTTAATTTTTCAGACCCTTACCCCTCTCTTCTTCTCTACTGCAACAACTTCCCCTATCTTTACCTCTCCTCATCTTCTCTCCCTCCTCCCGACACCCTTCTTCCCATTCTCCCTCATTTTCCTTCTTTCGCTCCCGTCTTTCCTCCTTCGACACCTCTTCCCTCTCTCACTGCATTTTCTCCCTTTCATTTTTCCTCCTTATCCTTTTCCTGCTCTTCTGTCCTTCTTCCTTGCCCACCTTCCCGATCTCTCCTCTCTTTCCCATCCTTCCTCCTTCTATTCCTATTTCCTCTCAACTTACTTTTCCATCTTTCATCCCTACCTTACTACCAAACCCCATCCCTCTCCCTCTTCCCCAGTTTTTACTCCTAATCCTTCCCTATTCTCTCCCTCCCATCCTTCACTGTTATCCTCTTTCCCTTCTAATCTTCCTTTCCTCATATCTTTCCTTATTCTTCTTGCGTCCTTCCCATCCTTCTTCCAACCATTTCTCTTCCCCCCTTCTTACCATCTTTCCAATCCTTCCTCCTTACCCTCCTCCCTCCCATCCTTCCTACAAATCCTCCACCCCTCCATCCCTCTGCCCGAGTTACCTTCACAAGGACGCCCACATACAGGCCTAGCCCACTCCCTTCCCACCCTGCTATAGCAATCACTATGCACTCTACCTATAGTGCTCAGAATGTTATGACAACTGATCCCTCGCTTAGCATCCTCTTTGGCACGTACAGAAGCTCCGGGTCCCCCCCCCAAAAAAAAAAAAAAAAGAAGAGAGAAGAGGAGAATTCGCTTTAATAGCTTCCCTCCCCCCCTCCTTTTTTTTTTTTTTTTTCACATTTGTTTTTTGTGTGGTAAGAGGTGAATCTGTTGCTTCCGGTGACTCGCTATGGATAATCTCAGAGACGCACGAGTGGCCAAATATGTTGCAACGTTTGTCGTGCTGTCCTACGAAGGTCCGGGTGCTGTTCGGGGATATTGCAGTGTCGTCATCATCAACATTATCGTAATTATCGTCATCATCAACATCACTGTCACCATCACCATCATCATCATCATCATAACTTTATACCCTGCTATTAAAGGGTGGGCAGAACCATGACGCTAGAAAAGGCAAACACAAAAGTAGAGCAAATCGGGTAACACCATCACCATCGGTAGCAGCAGCTGCCTACATCCATAAATCCTTACTATAAACCGCGTGACCAGAATTACGGAATAATAAAAGTTACAAGTATGGGATGCAGAACTAAGAACACACACACACACACACACACACACACACACACACACACACACACACACACATAACAGTATGAAAAAAAAAAAAAAAAAAAAAAAAAGTACCCAGTGAAATCGGGCACAGATCCATCCACTCACCATTCAGCTCTTTGCAGTTTCTCGACTCCATCCATCCCACGAGCGATAGCATCCACACTGACATCTTCACAACACCTTTCTATTTCGCTCTTCCTACCAGCTGACGATTTTACTCAGTTTGGGAGAGGTGTTTCAAAGGGAAAAGGTTATACAGGATGTCATGGGAAAAAATGGCATAACTTTGGAAAATGATAGATAAGGGAACTCTACACTAAAATATATATATATATATATATATATATATATATCAACATGGGTCCATCTCTCAACCGTCACTGAACTGATAATAATAATACCGATGGCCATTTCCCAAAGTTCTGCCCTTTTCTCCCGGGACACCCTGTAAATAGCCTTAATTAGCCCTTTCTCAACGAGGGGTATCACTAAGGCTGAATAAAATCCTTGGGAGAGGAGGAATATAATACAAGGGACGTTCTCGTCGCGATGTGATTAAAGTTCTTCATCTGGCTACGTCGGGTTTAAAAGACCTAAAGATGTGATGGTGATAAAGTGAGATGGACTGAGGTTGTGGTGGTGATCTGTGGTGAAGAGATGAGTTGATGGTGATGGAGTGGTGGATAAATTATGGAAAGTGTGTCAGTGTTTGTGGCACTATGGTTAGCAGTGGTGGTTTGTACGGCAATATGTGGTGGGGCTGAGTAGATGGTAAGCTGTGGTAAAGTGTGGCCGTTCGGTTTGTGGTAGTGATCTGTATGGTAATCTGGACAAAACTGGTGGTGTTGGTGTGTTAGTACTAAGTAAATGGTACGCTGTGGTAGTGTGTGGTGATAATGGTAATAGTGGTAGTATCCGTGGTAGCACGGCTGGGTTTAACAGAAGGTAAGTTGTGGTAGTGCATGGTGGTTGGGTTAACAGTGGCAGTATTTGTGTAGTTGGGTGTGGTTGGGTTAGCAGTGGTAGTGTTGTGTGGTAGGGTGTGTCAGTGTATGATGGCTGGGTTAGCAGCGGTAGTGTTTGTGTGGTAGGGTATGTTAGTGTAAGATGGCAGGGTTAGCAGTGGTAGTGTTCGTGTGGTAAGGTGTAGTAGTGTATTTGGCTGGGTTAGCAGTGGTAGTGTATGTGTGGAAGGGTGTGGTAATGTGGAGCAGATGGAAGGTTATTGTGAGTGACTGGCAACAACGCTACCAATTTGGGCTGAACTGAGGAGGACAGAGAGGTGATCTGGTGGAAGGACGTGATGGACCCGGTTATGGCTGGAATTTAAGGAGTGATAAAAAAAAAAAAAAAAGTCTTGCTGGGTACTCCAATGACGATCTCTCGCTTCTGTGTCTTAGTTTTCCCATTTCAAGATTCTTCCCACCCAGAGTAAAGTGAGGAACATGAATGATGCTAAGAAGGAAACTGTACACTGCTTTAAAACTATATGGATTTCGTGGTAAACCTCAGTCCTTCCTTTCGTCGTTTTACCTATATCGGTGTTTAAATAATATAAAGTTTTCATTGGTTCCTGCAGACTAGTATCCTTGTAAAATAAAAATGTATGTTTGTGATTAACAGCTGCATTCTAGTGGCCTTAGAAGGCTCCGAAGCATCACTTTCTTAATCTGCAATGTTTATTATGCCCTGATAATTGCATATTATTCATATTAACTTATGTCTACCTATCAATGTATCAGTCTATCAGGTTATCTATCTATCTATCTATCTATCTATCTATCTATCTAGAGAGAGAGAGAGAGAGAGAGAGACGCCATAAAAAAAAATAACACCAGGAAAACCACAAATATACAACAAGATTAGAGAGTGAGAGAGAGAAGGCTTTGATGGAGGGGAGGGGAAGAAGGGGGGAGGGAAGAAGGGGAGGAGGTGATAAGTGGAAGCAGCTGGTGGAGGTGAAACAAGGTCTCAGCAGGAAGGAGGTCAATGGGGTCAATGGCCTGAAGCAGTGAGGTGACCTTAAAGTATGAGGGAGTAGGCTTATTATTCTCTCTCTCTCTCTCTCTCTCTCTCTCTCCTGCCCATCCCCTTCTCTTACCATCCTCCTGGCAGCCAACCCTAAGTACACAGGATAAATGAGCCCCTTAAAGGTCAAGACAAATGGTGCTCCTTATAACCCGGAGCCCAAGCAATTTCTCTCCTTGATTTCACCCTTCCACTAGAACTACACCAATGTTAGCACGTTCACTGCGATCACTGTTTTTTCTTTTTATCTTATCTCTGGACCTTCTACTACAACCGATAAATTTAGCGGAGTTAAAAGGATCTCTCTTAGCATGGCTAAAATTCATTAATATATAACAGTATAAGAGTAACTCCTTTTCATTTAATCACTTTATATTCAGCACTGGGTTGTGGTGACTGATTATTAGAAACACACACACACACACACACACACACACACACACACACACACACACACACACACACACACACACATTCGAGCATTAAAAATCTACAAAGCGTATATAGCCTCTGATGCGTCCCACTTCACAGATGTCTAATCGCAGTGTATGCTGGTCTATCTGCTGTACAGTACAGTACATCACCATCTATCACCTCTTCAGTGTGAGGACGTCTCTCAAAAGTCTGAATATAATCGAGTGGAGGTTGGATGAATGAAGTACAAAGAAAGTTAGCAATGGGGGAGTTAAGGTGTATTGTGGAAAACTGAGTCAGGAATGAAGGAGCTAAGGCATATTACGGAACACCTAACACTACGGAGCAGGCGATACGGGACCACCTCACCTCACAAAGACACGGCTAAAGGAAGAGTGGAGGTGAGGGGGCATAGGTAACGCTGAGTGATGGGTGAGTGTATAGGAGTCAGGGTAGGGGTGGAGGTGAGAGGGCATAGGTAACGCGGAGGGCTGGCAGGGTATGTAGGAGTCAGGGGAGGGGTGGAGGTGAGGGGGCATGGGTAACAAGGAGGGATGGGTGGGTGTATAGGGGTCAAGGGAGGGGTGGAGGTGAGGGGGCATGGGTAACAAGGAGGGATGGGTGGGTGTATAGGGGTCAGGGGAGGGGTGGAGGTGAGGGGGTATGGACAACGCTGAGGGATGGATGGGTGTATAGGGGTCAGGGTATGGGTGGAGGTGAGAGGGCATAGGTAACGCGGAGGGATGGGTGGGTGTATAGGGGTCAGAGAAGGGGTGGAGGTGAGGGGGCATGGGTAACGCGGAGGGATGGGTGGGTGTATAGGGGTCAGTGGTGGGGTGGGGGTGAGAGGGCATGGGTAACGCGGAGGGATGGGTGGGTGTATAGGGGTCAGGGGTGGGGTGGGGGTGAGGGAGTACGGGTAACGATGAAGGATGGGTCGGTGTCTAGGGGTCAGGGGAAGGGTGGAGGTGAGGGGGCAAGGGTAACGCGGAGGAATGGGTGGGTGTAGTGGGGTCTTGACGTACTCGGTAACCTCCAGCATCATCTATGGGTCGTTAAGTCCATATGAGTGAGTAAAATAAAATGGCAAGGAAGAAAATGAGAGTGGAAGAGAAAGAACTATAACGAAAGAAAGAAGAAAAAAGAAAGACAGAAAAAAGATAGAAAAGAATGGGACAAGGGAGTGGAAGACAATGCAAAAACAAAAAATAATGGGTCACTAACCCCTAGTGGGTAACTAAAATAAAGTGCGTTCAGAAAGAGAAAAACGAAAGAAAAAAAAATTCAGGGCCTATGAGTGGGTGTGCAGAGGTCAAAGGAGGTCACCTGCATGACTGGCAGTCCAAAAGTCTACGACTTGACCACCACTTCCACTTAATAGTCTATACTCTTTTCATTTTAACTTGGCTTAAAACTGCCCTCTCTTCATCATGAATGGTACGTTACAACAGATTAATGAGGAAATGAGATGCAGGTCACGAAAATGTGCTATGGAAAGGATGTACAACCGTAGCACTTTTTTTTTTTACACTAAACTACATGATATAAGCTTAAAAAGAAAGTGAATAATCTAGGCTACGCTAAATGCCAAAGAAATAAAATAATCAAGGACAGGCATCAGTCAGGGTGAGGGTCATGTGCCGTGTGATCAAAATATCCAATGGTGCAAGGGGGAGAGGGGGTGTTGTCCATTATATAACACCACTACAAAACATCACCAAGGAGCACAGACCGGTCACCTACCTTTATAAATTGCGGACTACAGTAACCTGCCTCGGGCCTCCACAACTCAAAAGGAGTAATGAGGGGCTGACTGATATCGTAGTAATAGACTGTCATTAGAACACGACAGCTGAACACGCAATTTCGTACAGGCGCGAGAGAGCTTAGGAGAGCAACATATAATGCAAAGGTAGCCTCAGGGGGCCACAGGTACAGCCAGAAACAGAAGTTCGCTAACAATACCACTACGTGTACCTCACATCTTGGCACGTCCGTCATCTACATCCCTGACGCATCATTCAAAGAGAATCATCTATGAGCAGAGTAATATATGAAGCCTCTGTTTACTAGCCAGCACAGGAATGTGGGAAAAAACAAGAGTAGAAATATATGGCGAACTTCTGTCCCATACTGTGCAACGTTATAGTGGTGGGGCTGAAAATGGGGGCATGGGGAGATTTGCAGGTCAGAGGGTGAGGGAGAAAAGACTGACCTAGAAATGGAAGACACATACCCACACAATGAAATTGTGTTTATTGTGTTAATATCTAAAATAAAAACTAATTAAATGTCAATATAATTTTTCCATCTGGATTACTCATGGCACTGTAATATTAAGACAGTGACCAAACAACAATTTCATGGGGAAGACGAGAACGAAGAGGAATGGGATGACTGAAGAATGGGGAGGAGGAGGAAGCAAGGAAGGAGAAGAGAAGGAGGAAGGAAGGAAAGAGGAGAAGAGAAGGAAGGAAGGAAGGAGGAGAGAAGACTTAAGGAAGGAAGGAGGGGATGAGGAGGAAGGAAGGAAGGAGAGGAAGAAAAGGAAGAAAGGGGTTAAGAGGGAGAGCAAAGAACAGGAAAGAAAACCCTTAAGATTTGTGGAAAGTATTGGGGCGTTGCTTTGAACGTATTACTTGCACGGTGTCAACGCAATCTTGGGCATAACTTCACAACTGCGCCAGAGCACTGGACGTAACCACTCCACCACGATGTCCACATTATATACTTACTACCGCCTGACTATTTTGCTCGAGCAGGGAAAGAGTCTGACAGTGAATGGTTCAGAAACAATCTTTAGTACTACATCTGAGTACCGTGACGAGCTTTAATATTCAATCTTGCTAGCAGCAGTCGATTTAATTGAGCGACTAATACGCTGAGGTTGTTTTACTTCTTTACTTTTTCTATCATATCCCCAAATATGCCAAAACTGAAGGAGTTTCTATGCTCATTTATACGTGATGCTAAAATGATGTATGGAAATATGACATATAAAAATGAACTGGGGGATTAGAAGGTGAAAGAAAGCATGTCAGTAAAAGAAGGAATGGAGCTGGAAAAAAAAAAAAAAAAAAAAAAAAAAAAAAAACGGTAGAAGGGAACTTAGGGATGGGGAAAAAAGTGGTGGCTGATTAGAGAGGAAGATACTCATGAGGAAAACGGGAGAGGGCAAGACTGATGAAAGAAAACTGATAGAAATGAACAACGAAATACGAGAGGATTAAGAGAGGAAGGATATAAGGGAGGTGATAAAAAACGATGAATCTGGAAGCGACTTACAACTGAGGGTAAAAAAAAGAAAAAAAAAATGATAAAAATACAAACAATATGAAAAAAAGAACGGAGGAGGAAAGAGGAGTACAAAGGCGTACATACAGAGCAAACAGCAATAGACCTGCTGGTCCTTAAGTGGCTGTTTGGTATAGGGAAGGTTATGACTAAAAAAACTAATCTATCAGCTAGACAATGATAGAAAGGCTGGAGGAGGTATATAATATGGAGGTTTTAAGAAATACACAGAGAAGGAAGGGACGGGTGAGAAGGAGAAAAAAGCACACGGATGCAGGCGAAAAATGAATTGGAACGGAACGGAGCTGGATGGTGAAGAATGAGGGAAAGCTGACGGCAGTGCGTACTCTAAAGACGACGGGGAGGCGGGAAGCAAGGGTATAAGCGGGAGGGAAGAAAAACGGAAGGGAATGGGACATGGAAGAGTGGAGAGAAATGGAAGGGAAGAGGAAATGAGATGATAAAACGGAAAAAGGAAGGCAAGAGGAAGGAAGGACCACGAAATGAGGTAAAGAGAGGCAGGAAATGAGCGGAGAAAAAGGAAATGATAAAAGGGGTTTTGAGGGAGGGTTGCTGCAGAGAAGACGGATGTACCTGTGTTAAGGGACATGAAAAAACAAGTGATGATGGTACAACAAAGAGGACCTTAAAAAAAAAAAAAAAAAAAAAAAAAAAAAAAGGAATACTGGGCGGGAAAGGAGGGAAGTGGACACGGAAACAAACTACTAAAAATGTGATTGAAAAACTGATCAAAAAGCAGTCTGGAGGCAACACGAATAAAATTCAAGATATCTCTCGTCTTGAAAATGTTAAAAGTGTAGAAGAATTCCGAAAAGAATGGAAATACGTGAAAAAGCAGTGAAATGCATATAACTGTGCAGAAAGTGGGGGCAACAGCATGAAAGGCAGGTTTAAATAATACTGTCACATCACTCCCTGTCAGCGTTACATCGGAGAAAAAATGTGCAAGAGTAAAATGAACAGAAGACACACAGAAAAAACAAAAGAAATATAAGCTAATGCATCTTCGTGTTGACTGGCATAAAGTGTGGAAGGCACTGTAAAAAAAAAAAAAAAAAAAAAAAAAAAAAGTGTAAGAATTAAATTCTAAAAAATGCAGCACCTACCCTTTGACTATTAAAGGATTGTGGAAGATAGGTTTAGATCAAACATAAAAAAAAAATTAAAACACACACACACACACACGAAGAATATATAAGAAAAGTCCAATATCTTAGTACTGACTGATTCAGGAATACAAAAGACAGATTTCGGTAAGAATATGCCGAAAAAAATGACAAATATAAACTATAAAAGAAAGCTGCCACGTCTTCGTTCTGGCTGATACAGAAGCGTAGATGGCAGTTTAGATAAGAATAAGCAAAAAAAAAAATAAAATAAAATAAATAAAAATAAAACTATAAAAGAAAAGTGCTACACCCTGGCTTCGATACAGGTGTGTGGAAGGCAGATAAGTTGAGGCAAGACTGTCACATTACCCCCTGTCACATAACTCCCGGCCAGGTTACCTGCACCGAGCCGCTCTACCAGTCACGATTCACTCATAACTTTAAACAACCTCAATGGAACACACACACACACACACACACACACACACACACACACACACACACACACACACACACACCACAGGCGAACCAAATGTGGCCGTAAACAACCTGACAATGTATTTTCGACTTAATCGATGACTGTTAAGGGAAATGAAACTGCCTGCAAGAATGGCATTGGGTCTGAACTACTACGACAGGTGTCTTTTTTTTCCACAGTTTTAAGAGCAACCAATGAGATAATAAAGAAAACTACAATATATATATATATATATATATATATATATATATATATATATATATATATATATATATATATATATATATATATATATATATATATCCCTTTTAGTGACAGGTTTTAAGCAGTCACCAGAGTACCTAGTAAAGTTACGTATTTATGAAGCTTGACAACTGAAAGAAGGGCTGCCGCACTCGCAAGCAAATTAGCTTTAAGGAATGTAATAGACGGTACTCACCTTACGCCTCCTAGGTGTTATATAATATCCTAACTAAAAAATATATGCAGCAGACGAGGATGGGACAGACGAAAGGAAGCAGATGACAGCAAAAAGAGACGAGTGGAGACCGTTTGTTAATGCAGTGATGTCGTTAGTTTGCTCAACACAAACTAAGACGAATCTCAACGTCAAGCTCCTGAGGATGATGATGATGCAAAGACGCGTGTACCTTCTCACCTCAACTTCCTCAACTGTGTCTATTATTATCTTGAAACAGGCGCCCACACCACAAGTGTGGAACGTGTCCAAGCACGCAGGGTAGTATTTTTCCCCTTTCACGGCTACATTTGACTTTTTTTCAGTGACTAGTACCACTGGAAGGGAATTTTCAAGACGGTTTAAAAGACGTACCACATGCCATGACTGGTCTAATAGCCGAATAAAAGAAAAAGTTCTGGTGCTCTGTTATTGCCTAGCGGAATGGTTTTACGTTTTTCGGCTGCATTTGGCTCTTATTGGGAAAAAAAAAAAAAAAAGCCTGGTACCATTGGAAGACATTTTTAATGACAATTTCAAATGATATGACATGCCACAACTGGCTCAATAGCTGAAAAGAAAAGTCTTGGTTTTCCTCGAAGCAGGAAAATTTTACAAACCATATGGGAAAAAAATCTGCATTCCAAAATCAGGCCAAAGTACTGTGTTCTCGCTCCCCTGAACAATGATAATTTACACTCTTCTGCCTGGAGATGTATTTCTCTTTTTTTTTTTTTTTTTTTTTTTTTTGGCCACACCTGACGATTTTTTCCTCCTGTTAAAAAAAAAAAAAATTGTTGATAAAACAAACATCGCAGATAGATCATTTAATGACGAAATTGTACCAACAAAATTTATGGTTTTCAAGACTGTGTACTAAAACAAATTACACACACACACACACACACACACACACACACACACACACACACACACACACACACACACACACACACACACAAAGTAAAAAATATATACTGTATATACTATATCTTCGTCATTTTCCACCAGTGTTATTAACGTTACAGCACAGACCCGATACGCATTATTCTTCGTCATTTTACTGCAACACGAAGCTGTTACTGTCACAACGCAGAGCTGTTACACAACATAACGGCGGCTGAGGGCATCACCCGGGGTCACGGCCAGGTAAGGTGGGTGGGTGGATGGAGGGAGGGCTGCCGTACTTTCTCATAATGAAAATTGTCCATATTAGCTGAAATCTGCCGTGCTCAGTGCTCGTACCCCGGCTTGCTCGCTCATCCCCTCCAGCACAGCCAAGAACAGAAGGAGATAATTATACTCTCTCTCTCTCTCTCTCTCCACACACACACACACACACCTAATATAGCTAAGGAAACTCTTAAGTAAGGCCATTTTTTTCCTATCGCGCTTCTTGGGTCATGAAAATTCACTCTCTCTCTCTCTCTCTCTCTCTCTCTCTCTCCAACCTCACGACACAAAGCACCCAATACTTTTCACCCACGAGGATGATACCCAACTTTCATGCCTAAACCACCCACTCACAAGACCCCTTTTCGCTTGTAGGGGAAATATCATCATGGTTGCCTAACAAATTACACCTCTGAGTGGAGATTTCTAAAAGAGAGAGAGAGAGAGAGAGAGAGAGAGAGAGAGAGAGAGAGAGAGAGAGAGAGAGAGCAAAAAACTACGAAAGCTACCTGGTCCACCTCAGAACCTTGACCCTTAAAGACACCCACCCTAGGGATTATTATCGCTTGAATCGAAAGTTAAGAAACATAAATTCGACCTTTTCCGAATTTACTTTTTTTGTTGGTGCCTGTATGTGTGCTTATTTTTTGTTTGGATGCGTTCCGTTAGCTGGGCGCGCGCGCACGCACGCGCACACACACACACACACACACACACACACACCAACTCCTTCATCATTGGGATTGGGATTTTGTTCCTGTACGAGAGTTAGTTCCTTGTTACTGGAAATAATTGAGAGAGAGAGAGAGAGAGAGAGAGAGAGAGAGAGAGAGAGAGAGAGAGAGAGAGAGAGAGAGAGAGACAGAGACAGAGACAGAGACAGAGAGTCATATAATAAGAACCAGAGTGAATGAAGGCCATGAAACTTCCCCTATGTTTTGGCAAATGTATATCGTTCCCACCGCATTGCACTTATGCTGGAAGTAACCCCATGTATTATCCATGAGGAGGAAAGGGGCATACTTTTTCTGATTCGCGTCAGTATTTATATTCCTCAATCCTTGTGATGGTAGGTTACTGGGATGGCATGATGGAAATGACAGCTGTTGTGATCTTGACCTTATACTATTTTTTTTTTTACCTAATCGACCCCCCCAATATATATATATATATATATATATATATATATATCTATATCGAAACGGAACTCCGTTACGAAATTCAAAGTACTTTTGGAGATACCATAACCTAAAATTTACAAGTGGGAGCAGGCAAACATGTTGCGGGTATGTACTTAAGAAACATACTGAAGTGTCTCGATGCATGACCAGACACCATGTTCCCATCATTTCCAAGTCTTTAACATACTGTCTTCAATTTATATACGAACTGTATTTGTTCCACTGCCAGTTTCTACATATCGCTTTTGGGTAAGGGTTTCCTTGGCGACAGTTCTACTATCATATTTGTTGTGAGAGTATAAAACTCTTTTGACTGACAAAATTTGAGATAATATCCTCTTCCCTGTTTCCAATGGTTGGAATAATTTTCATAACATTCTTGTTATTACTTGGTGTAAGAATATCTAAACCACAGCTGCATTATCACTTCTAAAACAAGAATGGCAAAAAAGAAAAACACTAGTACCACTTTTTTTTTTTTTAAGTCTGGTCGAGAAAGAACAATGAAACTCCTATATCTTAACGCAAATAATGGAAAGAATGTTACGAGTAACGAGGCTTCGTGCTCTTTCAGTAAATTCTCACGCCAGAAAGAATAAAATAGAGGTACTGTTTATTTCCCTGTCCTCAGTGATGACTCACCCACTTCCTGGGATATTATGGTGATGATGAAACTACGAAATACAAAGCTCAGTAGCATTGAAAAAGAAAAAAAGGAACACATTCTATTAGCAATATGTTGTGTGTGAATACGGATGAGAGACTCACTGATGCCCACCAGCACTTTTCTGAGACATAGTCGACTTTGACACTTTTTTCCCATGAAGGTGTACGATACGTTGTACTGGATTAGGGTAGCTTAGTAAGTTAGGGATGAATGGGGTCGGATTTGGTTAGGTTAGATCTGACTGTCTGGGTCAGGTAAGGTTAGGTTACGCATGGTAAGTCTGTTGGCATTAGGTCAAGTTAGGTATACTGCTAACTAAAGTAAAAGCTATCATCTGAGAAGAGAAAGACTTAGCACACGATGCAGGAATGATTTAGAGGGAGGAAACTAACTGTCCAACCTGGCGCCGCTCTACTTTAGTACCCCCTGCCCCGCATCGCCTGACTCGCTGTGCATATTGTTGGCTCTTTCCACTCCACCTCCGCCACTCCCTGCCCTGCCATGCTCCGCACCCACAGTATTTGTTCTTGACTCCTAACTCTACCTCCTCCGCCTGGTGTTGGAGAGGGACACCTTCACGTGGTGGCGACGATAACGATGGGGCTGTTTTACTGCTCGGTTATTTAAACGTCCCTTAGTCCTTTCCCAATTTCCCTGAAGGGCAATGGAGGACTGCAGGAGTAGGGCAACTTCAGCCTGCAGTCCGATGGGTTCACGTCCAGGTGAGTCAGGAGTTACTCGTGCTACAACAACTACTACTACTTCTATGACTGTACTAATACTGCAAATGCTACTAACAATAATCATAATACCTCCACTATCTCCTGCCCTACCTTGCCGTACCTCCCCCTGACCCACCATAATCAAAAGAAGTATCGAGATCCCTCCACTGGATGACATTGAACGGAGGCGATATTTTTCCTTATGTTTTGTTGAGCTTGGTATTTCTGAGTAAGTAAAACTGCAGGCTGATGACAAATAATTTTACTTTAATGAGTGACACTGCAAAACATACGGTTACTGAAAAGGAACATGCGGTACTTGGTCTTTCAAACTTCTTCGTCCCGCTTAAAAAAAAAAAAAAAAAAAAAAAAAAAAAAAACTTTTTTTGTTACTGTACATGTTTCTGACGCTCGTCCACTCCATTTCCTGCTCATCTCTCACTTTACATTCCCGTTGGGTTCTACGTGCCTTCATACACGCTCAATTGCCCTCCTACAGTACCTGCATGCATAATAGCACACCCTTCCCAACTCTTCATCAGTATGCACGCTACTGACGTACTCAGTGATAACTTTCTTGTCTCGCTTTTCGCCTGAGATTAAGTACGATCAGCTGAATGTACACCTGGAAAAAAACATCTCACATTGCTGAATTTTCTCATTTAACACCTTCACTCTGATAATGTATTCAAAATCGTATTCTTATCTTCTTCAGATGATTATAATTTACGTAAATCAGGAGAGATTTTTCGATCTGGAGGAGAGGGGGAGGTTGATGTAACCTTCATTACAAGAGGTCTACCTTGAAACTAAATTTAAAAAGTGTGGTAACAGAAAAAAAGACTTGGCTGATGGATTTTTTTTTTTAATATTTTTTTTTTTGCGAATAATCAGTCATTATTATCTAAATAATGACTTTCCACAACTGTATTCAGGTAAATATATCAACTGAGTGAAGGATGCTAAAAAATGACTAGTGTATCCAGTCAAGAAAGGCTAAGAGGTTTCAATTCTAGCTACTCTGCACTAAATATCTCGACTTACTGACATTTGAACTGTTACCTAAGATTTCACTTTAAATAAGTGAAAACTATGACAAATATCATGGACACTAATAACGGACCGAAAAAGAAATATCTCACTTTAAACAAGCAGCTGATTCTCGATACAAATTATCCCAACACGACAGACTACAATAATGGAGCATAACTTTGAGATGGATAATTACAGAACATATGATTAGTGATCTAGTAATATCTGCATCAAGGTGACATTAAACTTCAGCATTAAATGGGGTTAAAATGACTGATATCTCTCTACAACACTTTATCTGTTTCACTTCGCTCTTACCAGCATCTTTATGTTGCAGTGTTGTTTCTTTATATATATATATATATATATATATATATATATATATATATATATATATATATATATATATATATATATATATTCCGTTGAATACTGAAGCCAAGAACTTACACACCTTGATTAGTAGGTGAATGCAGGTGTGCCCGCTTTTCGCCTGTAATGATAGTTTCCCGAATTTCGCGTTTTCTTTTTTTTCCTGAAATCAGTCAACTTCATCATTAATAATGGAAATAAAGCTGGAACGATACGACGACGACTAGAAGGAGGATGAGGAAGAGGAGGAAACAGAACGAGGAGGATAACAATGTCGAAAATGATAAAAATGTATACTTTGATACAGCTTAATCCCTAACACACAAACACAGACTTTCATATTGCATTGGTGTTTGTCAGAGAAGATACTCCACGGCAGGGGATTTGAGTGCTGTGGCTGTCAGAAGTGTGGGATGGCGGATAAGTTTTCCAAAGTAGTGAAGACTGCTAAAGAGCAAGAGATACGGAGAAAAGAGAAAGGAAGCGAGAGAGCTGAGAGACCTTAGAAGAGCAACTCAAACTGGACCAATTCATGTTATGAAAAACCTATTCCATTGCATCCAGTATGTATTCTCCAACGCTGCAAAAAATACAAACACCAAACATGACCTTCTGCATTAACACAGAATACAAGATTGACAGCAATTTGAAAACATTATTCTTAACCACTTAGTAAACAAATTCATGACCGTACCAGCGCAATGTATCACCGACGCACGCATCTTAGATCACTACTTAAGGGTGCGTTGTAGTCACCCATTAGATTCGCCACGGGGACTCGCGGGACCTCGAGCCCTTGTAAATTCTGTTCCTCAATCCCTGCACATACCCTCCCTCCCCTTCACATTTCTCCCCCTTCCTTCCTCTCCTAACATTCATATTCCACTGTCTCCTTACACTTCCCTTCCCCTTTCCCCCTATACTCCCCTCCCATCTTCCCTAACATTTCCCCTCCCCTTCATTTTTCTTCGCCTTTCTCCCTTGTTTTCGCCTCTTTTCTCCATTATATTCCCCTTTCCTTCTCTTCTCACACTCACCTTCCCTTCCTTCTACCTCATTCCAGTTCCAATCCCTCAGTCTTCTCATATCTCCTCCCCTTTCCCTCATCACAATTCCCTTCCCATCATAGTTCCCTTCTAACCCCCTTCACAGCTCCCTTCACCCCTCTTAGACTTTCTTCTTCCGCCACTTCTCTCACACCCCCTCCCTTCTCTCCGTAAATTTCTTCTTCCTCACCCCTGTTCCATGAAACCCTCTCCCACTTCCACAGTCCTCATCTCAGCCCTTCTGAGGCTAGTCCCTTTGTATCTGAAACTTTTTTTTTTTTTTTAATCATCCACCATCTCTTCCCCACTGTCTATTATTTACGGTTCTGTTCAATAATTCTTTAACATTTGAGGTTGAGAACGAGTAAAAAGAGATTCCACACCATTTCAATGAAGCACTATAGAAAGACAGATTCCATCTCATCTGAATGAAGCATGACAGACAGATTTCAGTCCATCTGATTGAAGTATGACAGACAGACTTCAGTCCATCTGATTGATGCAAGACAGTCAGTCAGTTGCCAAGATAAGAAATCCAAGTCATCTGAATGAGGTACAGTTGAAAGATAAATAGATTCTAATCCATCTGAATGAAGTATGATACACATATATGTACATATTTCAACCCATCCTCATGAAGCACTATCTATCTACCGGTATCAATCCACAGATAGATAGCATTCTTTAGTTATTCAATATATTTTGATAGACAGATAAACAAAGCGATGTCATTTATTCATTTTAACCCATCTGCATTATGTACAACAGATACTGTAGATATATACAGAATCCACCCCAACTCGACTGAGTACGACAGACAGGTACAGGTTACAGCCCATCCGATAGCTGCTGATCAGTGTAGAATGATGCCATTAGGTTTAGACACGGTTTCAAGAAGATATAAACAAAGTACTGACCGCAACTGTACGTGATGCATTTCCTTTCATGTTCGCCCCCCTTGTCTTTATTTTTATTTCTGTTTGTGTATTTATCTATTTATTTTTTTGAGGGGTTAGATATAAGCGATTCTCGAAGGAATCTCTTTACAACCAAACGCTACATGAAACAGAGATTGGACAACTTCGACAACTTTCTGTCAGTGTGGTCCATCTGTCACCCGTCGAGTTACTGTAAACACTGGGTTCTCGTACTTTGTGTGGAAGGCTGAATGCACAAGGATGTACAATTAAAACAAAGATTCCCTGTGATGTGTGAGGATTGTTTATAAACACTACCTTTTAATGCTTAGATCATTTGTAAAAACATACTCTAGGCTCTTTCTTTTAAGTCTGCCTAAAACTGATATCTCTCCACCTCCAGTTATTAAAAAAATAAATAAACAAAAATAAAATTAACACAATGGCCCGTATTCTGGTCTGCTAAGGAAGCTACCTTACATCTCTTCCTTACCAACTTATTTCTGGACATGACATGCTATAGTTTTCTGGTATGTTATATAAACAAATTACATCGATGTCAAAATGCAATAAAGAACATAAACATGAAGCGGTGCCATGGCACAGCAAACTTGACCCAGGCAGTCACTTTAGGGCTGACGTTTACACTCAACAGGATATCTAGTCAAAGATGTCACATATTAATTTTGGAGTAAATCGGGTGAAAATTGATGATTTTATGCTCATTTGAAATTTTAGGCCAGACCCACCTGACACTGACCCCCTTATCGCTAACTGCATGGGGGATGACCCCCCTGATATAATGGGGCATTCTACAGGATGCAGATTTGAAAGATGCACCTTTAGGTTTTGGTTTCATGTCGATACGACGAACTCGAAAGGAGTTATGGCGATTTTTTATTTATTTATTTATTTTTTTTTACATTTTTTTGGGCCTACAGCTTGGGCCTTGGCCCAATTTGGCCCCAAATTTAATCAGGTGATCAGAAGGTCATAGCCCGTAATCCCCGCAATTTTACTCAAAATCGCACCAGTAGTTTTCGTGTAAATTTGTTAACAGAAAGACAGACAAATAGACAAACAGACAAACCAAGTGAAAACAATACCTGTCCTCAAGCCCCTCCGGGGCAGGGACGGGGTAAAAAGGGAAAACTAATAGTGTATTATGGCAAATAAATCGCTAAGAAAAATGCGTATGGAATACTCCATACCCGAAGAGAAGATGGACCTAAAACATACCATTCGCGCTAGTTGACAGTGATTAGTATCATAACGACCGAATATTTGTCCAATCTCAGTTTACGAAAGGGTATAATATTAGTTTCCGAAGTTCAAGGCCCATCATTACGGGTGTACCAGCCTTCCGTTAGTCAGAGACGTGGACATGATCCCTCAGAGCATTAAATGTCCCAGTAAAAAAGTTGGGAGATGTGATGTGAGGCTGACATGAAAGGAGAGACGACACGTAGAGCTCAGAGTTGCGGTCAATCGTTAACTCTCAGTACGATGATTCTGTCTGTCTGTCTGTCTGTCTGTCTCTCTCTCTCTCCTGTACTCCACAGCCCCCACCTCTCCCCCTTCCAAACCCTGCCTGCATCATCTCTTTATCTTTCTAGGTCCAAACGAGATAATCTGTTGCCAAAATTACACCCAATTATGACCTCCGCCGCCACGACTTGAAATCCTGAAGAAGCTTACGGGAAAAAAAAAATATAATGTTACCTGGAGTTTTGGCCACAGTAAGACGATGTTTTTTAAGCTTATGGGGAAAATGGCGCTAAGTAGGATGGTTATCGTCATCCGTGGACACGCCAGAGGACGTCTTTTTAATTTTTTTTTTTTTTACCACCATGATACATTGTTGTTTCAAATTTTGTGCAATGTAAGAGATTCTCTTTACATTTTATTCTTGCGGTCCCTCAAAAAAATTGTTCTTTAAAGCCTTAGCCAAAGACAGAGATGCTTATTTTTGTCTTTATTTTCAGAGTCCCCCTCCCCCAGAAAAAAATGTCGTTCTTGAAGTTCTGACCAAAAGACGTTAACATTTATTAAGGTCATAAGGAAACAGTATTAAACAGGATAATTCAGAGGTTTGTAGACGAGGTAATAAATTATCTGCTTCAGTCCAAGGATGTCTTTCTCCATTATATTCTTGTTAGCTTCAAAAAAAAAAAAAAAAAAAAAAAAAAAGCTCCATGCAGTTTAGAAATAACAGTAAGTAGGAGTTATCGTGGTCTGCGGACAAGGCAAGAGAGTAGCCTCATCAGCCTGAGACTCACTATTTATTTACTTTCATCCTCAGAAGAGTAATGTTCCTAAGATGATGCTTGTGCCGGTCAACAAGAAAACAGGGCTAATGGCAAGATAGCTATGATTTATGGACAAAGCAGACGTTACCTTTGCTACCCTAACGGCGTCCTCATTATTATTATTATTATTTTTATTATTATTATTATAAGCAGCAGCGGCGGCGGCGGCGGTGGCGATGGTAGTGGTGGTAGTAGTAGTAGTAGTAGTAGTAGTAGTAACTGCAGCAGTAGTGCTTCCCTCGAAAAAAATTGTTCAAAGTATTGACCCAATTTACATGACGCCTCTTACGGTATTACTAAATAAGGCAAAGTAAGATGCTGGTCGTAATTTGTGGGCAAGGCTGAGTTTAACGATGAGTGAATGTAAGTGTGCACGACAATTTTCGCTCAGTACTCGCAAGATAAAGATCTCACTTTTGATTTTTTTTTTTTTTTTACCTTGCTCAGTTTTTGGTCAGGATGATGGATCCTACCCACGCCATGTATAATAACAGGAGGTGGGTTAGAATGAAGGTGAGGAGTATCATGAGAAAAATTATTGTGCTCTAAGCTTTTATGGAATTTCACCCATGTGCGCTTAACTCCGTCAATATGATTTTTTTTATACTTTGCTCCTATTGCCGCCAGATTATTTTGCTCAGAACGGGAAAAACCCCTCGTAGTAGGAGGGAAACAAATATCCTTTACCCCTTCCGTATAATGCCGTCTTTATGTATGCATGTATTTATTTATATCTTTTGTTCCCGCCATCACCTGACAATTTGACTTAGCTAAGAAGAATAGATAAACACACAGACAGTTAGGCAGACATACAGAAATACAAGCTTTCATACAAACATACTGACAGATAGATACAGATCAACAGATATACTGACAGACAACCAAATATACAGACAGAGAAACAAACAGAAACAGAGATGGAGAATCAGACAAAAAGGTAACGGTAGATAACGACTGAGTTTAGACAAAAGAAAAGGGCAAGCCATAAGTGTTGTCGTATATATATTTTATCTTCTTGCTTTGGACACGACTCAACCTGATGGGTGAGGTGAGGAAGAGAGACGTGATGGATGAGAGATGAGAGAGATGAGGGAGTAGGATGCTGAAGGAGGGGGGTGAAGGAAAAAGACGCTGAAGTACAGGGATGGAGGGGGAGGATGCTGAGGGAGAGAGAAGAAGGAGGAAGATGAAAGAGGACGATGCTGAAGGAGGGAGATGGGGGAAATGGATGCTAAAGGAGAGAGATGAAAGAGGACGATGCTGAGGTAGGAAGATGATGGAAATGGATGCTGATGGAGACAAATGCAGGGGATGGGGATGATGAGTATTCAAGAGTGGATGTGAGGGAAGGAGAAATGAAGGGGATACCTTTTCTGTACTGTTTCCGTCTTGCTAATCTGTCATGACTATGTTTGTTTGCTTGCTTGCATAATTTGGAAATACTTCTACTGCACAGAACGAAGAAAGAAAAACTATTAACATTTTCTTAATAAGCCAAGGATAAGGCGATTAAATTCTAGTGATATCAAGTAAAAGAAAATGGACACCGTGGTAACCTTTAAGATAATCAAATTCTAAATGCATGATCGAAGACTGCTTTGAAACCTTGAGGAATAGGAACACACAAACCTAGATTGATCCCCTAATGGTCACATCAATTCTAGTGTTTAAATATTGGCTGGTAAAAGACGATTCAACTGAGGGTTAATCACAGGAGCCTAAATGTCAATACTGTGTCCCCTGCGTCAGATTTACCATTTAATACTAACACCTGACGATTTCATTCATTACAGAAGTTTGAAAGTGCTAGAGAAAGTCGTTTAGCATTATTCAGATGATAACAGTATACATCTTTGACGTCCCTAGGGGGTTATGAATTACAGTAATGTATATAAAATGAAACTAGACGTAGAACATAAAGTATACAGAGAAAATGTTAACAGAGATGAAGGGAATATGAGATATAAAAGGATGCACTGAGATAATGAAACCGTGGAAACGAAGGCAGGCAAAGAACACAAGAGAAAATAAGAGCTAAAGACAAAAATAAGCACAGAAATAGGAGAACCGATGCAGGTGGTGGATAAGGTCAGTCAGGTATGAGGAAGGGAAGATGGGATGTAGATAGAGGAAGGTACGGAATGAGAGGAAGCCTAAAATGGGAGAAGCAAGTGGAATGGAAGGCGAGTGACAAAGAGAGGAGATAAGAGTAAAGGGAAAGAAATGAGGGCAATGAGGAGGGAAAAACAGAAAGAAAATAGAGCACAAATAAGAAGAATTAGAAGAATAATCGAAAGAGAGAAAAAGAGTGCGAATGAGAATAATGGAAACACAAACACTCACAAGGGATTAAAAAAAAAAAAAAAGAAGGAAGACAAAAACCAGAGAATTTAAATTAAAACGAATGAGAATGTAACAGGACGAAGAAAAGGTGGAGGACGGGAGACCAGAAGGCATAAGAAAAGGGAGACAGGGGAAAGCGTGAAGGAAAGAACAAGAAGAATCGGAATTGAAAAATAATGATGTCGTTAAGAAGATAAAGAGGCGGGAAGACACAGGGGGGGATATCGATGAATAGAAAAACAATGTGTTGGGGCAAAAATGGTAAAAACACAGGATGGGAAGAGGCGAAGAAAAAAAATGGCACATGATAAAATATGAGAAAGGAAACTTCTAATAATAAACAGAAATAAATATAACCACGGATAAATGAGGGCTTACTGGCTTATATTGAGGTTATCTGCAATAGTAATTAAACGAAAAATTTAACCAACGTCTGCGAGAAAAGAAAGGACAGGGAAGACAGAGAGAGAGAGAGAGAGAGAGAGAGAGAGAGAGAGAGAGAGATAGGAAGTAGTGGAGAAAGGACTGAGGGAGGAGAGAGCGGTCACCTCAGCACCCACACCTCTTCCTCCTCCCCCTTATGCTCCCTCTCCTCCTCCTCGGGTCAGTGCCTCTCCCCTTCCCTCTCCTCCCCCCTCTCACCTCCCCCAACCCCTCCTGTCTCCCTCCATTTCCTTTCCTTCCCCTTATCCCTAAACCTCCATTTCCTGTTCATTTCTTACTGTCTTCTCATCTCCCCTTCTCTGATTCCTCCAGTTTCTCTCCCTACTTCCCCTTCCCATCGCCTCCCCTCTCCTATCTTCTCCCCTCCTCTCCCTTAATACTGCTCCCCCCTCCCTTCCTCCCTATGAGCCCCTCCCCTCCCTGTTTCTCCACATTATCCCCCTCTACCTCTCATCCCTCTCTTTCTTCCTCCCCCTCTACATCCCTCCTCTGTATGTTTCTTCCCTCCCCCCTTCTCTCCCCCTCTCCCCCTCGCGGCACAGCTCTCTCTCTCTTCCCCTCAGGCCCCCCGACACTGTTATTTCACGGCGCCACACTGTCCACACACACACACACACACACACACACACACACACACACACACACACACACACACACACACACACACACACACACACACACAATCTTTTCTTTTCCTGCCCCTCCCCTTTCACACACACACACACACACACACACACACACACACACACACACACACACACGCAACTTTTCCTGCCCCTCCCCTTACACACACACACACACACACACACACACACACACACACACACACACACACACACACACACACGCAATTTCTCATTTCTCCCTCCTAACCACTAACTTCATTTCCTTGCTAAGCTACTTCTTCCATACTTTTTCCTGTGTTCATCTCCTCGCCAGTTCCTTTTTACAAACCCTCTTCTTGCTTATTCCCTTTTAAGTTTCTTCCTTATAATTTTCCCTCTTCTTCAATTTTCTTATTTTTCCTTCATTTCTATTCCTTCTTCACTTCCCTTCCTCCCCAACTGTTTCCTTCACGACCTCTCTCTCTCTCTCTCTCTCTCAAGATAATAAACTCATTTTCGCTACACTGCCCCGTCCTCCCTCCATCTTCCTTCTCTCTCCTTGTGTGCTCATTTCCTTCTCTTTCTCCCTACTTACTCCTCTCCCTCCCTCTCTCCCTCTACTTACAGCCCTTTCTCCCTCTCTCCTAACTTTACCTTTCTTTCTCCTTCCCTTTTGTCCCATACAGTCTTTGTAAAGCAACTGAAATATAAATATATGAGAGCCAATGTCCCTGGAAAAGAAGGTAATATGTTTTGCTCACGAATCTTCTTTCCAATATCACTAATTCTTCATTTACATAACAAGATGCAAGGAAGGATCAGCTTAAATAATGTAAACAACGGTAGAAGATTTATACATGGTAACAGACACTGGGGAACTTCGCAGATATGTAGTAACGAGATTTTTTCATATCTATTTGGTCATACAATTCGTCTATTTATTTACTTTTTATGAGTTTACTTTCGTGGTACCATATTCTCAACGCAACAATTACTGCCTGGCATGGTGAAGACGGCTAAAGCAGCGACTCACACCGACATCCTTAGTCCAGTCATAGCAAACGTTTCAACCTGCTGACTAGAAAAACAATGTTGCTGTTCATCCTTATTCCACTAACTTCTTGCCATCCCTTCCCTTGCTATTCTTCTCGCAGACAGACCATTGAGGTACAGAAGCGTATCTCAGTTTCTTATTATAATTACAGTGTGTCTGAATACATGATGCCAGGATCAGGCACTCAATTTGTCAGTTTTTTAATATGGAATTTTCTCGTCCATCGTGTAAAACAGAAAGTAAAAGCCGAACCCAAAATTACACTAATTCGAATGAATCGCTCTGAAGTCTTCTAAATGATGTATTTTTTCATATACATACAGAAACACTTTGTTAGAATTTTTCCTTTCCATCTCCCTCCTTTGATAAAAACCTCATAAATTATGAAAATCATTTCTACCTCTGGCATACATTTAAATACCTTCTGCGCCAACTAAAAAAAAAAAAAAAAAAAAAAAAAAAAAAAAAAAAAAAAAAAAATCGATTTCGAGATTAACCGCGTAACTTATCAAAATTTCATTCAGTACTCTTGGACCTGATTCAAGACTACAGTATTAGTGATCCCAAACGGTGATATTAACATATTTAGAGTATGTGAAAGGGTTAACTCTATGAAGGGTTGTGCGTGATGAACTAAGAAAATAAATAAATATATTAAGCACTGTCCTACCGATGTAAATAGTCTTTAAAAATATGCCAAATAAAAGAAAAAAAGCAAATATACACGACGTCAGCCATACACATACATATAAAACAGGATACACGCAAGAAAATACCTAAATAAGCAATGCAAATATAATAACAGACACAAGGGAAAGACATGCACATATACACAAGGGCAGAAAAAATAAATGCACATATACACAAGGGCAGAAAAAATAAATACATACAAAACACACACACACACACACACACACACACACACACACACACACACACACAAAGTAGGTGCATAACAACAGGCCCCCCCCCCCACACACACACAGAGGAAGCGCACCTATCAGGACTGACGAGCGTGCAAGCAAGGGAGAGAGGGGGGGAGGTCACATTCGACTGCATGCCTGCTTGCTTGCCTGTCTGCCTGACTGTTTGCCCGCTTACCCTCATCTCTTCCCCCTCCCCTCACCCAATAACCTCCCCCGTCCCTCTTCCTATGACATACCCCTCGCCTCATTCTACCTCCCCCTCCTCTCTTCCCTTCAACCTCCCCCTCCCCTTTATAACCTCCCCTTTCCCTCACCCTATAACCTCCCACTCTCCTCTTCACTCTTTGTTTAGGGAGGCAGAGAGGAGGCAAGAAGGATGGGCTGAGTTCAAGGAGAGTCAAGAAAGAATATGTACAACAAATAAATGTGAAAAAGAAGAAAATAAAAGAAAGAAGAATGTAAATAAAATATTAAAACACGACTAATGTAAATAAAACATTAAAACGAATTAAAAAACGTAAGTAATGATAAGGTTTTTGGATTTAATTATTGTTGTGATGTGTAGGGAGTAATGAAGATATATTTAAAGTCACAAGAAATATTTAAAAAGTGAGTAAACCGTGGCAGTATGTCTAGAGAAGGATATAAATACATGAGCATAAAAATGATAAATATATAAAAAAATCGAAATCAGTTTTAAAAATCTAGAGAAAATATTAAAATGAATAACAGTACAAGATCCAATGAAGAAAATAACTGAAATACAAGAGTACATGAAAGAAGAATATGAAATTACAAGAGATAATATAGACTATTACAATATGAGGAAGAAAACAATGAAAATGATAAAAACACGTGACAAATTAAAAGTTACGGGAACATACAAGAATGTACAAAAAAGATCAAAATACCGAGAGGAAATAAAAAAAGTAAAGCAAGAATAAGCAGGAAAAGATAATTTAATGGAAATACGAGGCAAGTTCAAGGTAAGTTCAAGGTAAGTCATGATTCAGCTCCTTCAACATACTAACGTCTTATGCATTCTACTCATGGTTTTGCAAGACACTTTATATTAGTCGGGAGAAAACATGCTGTGAAAGGGTTAAGGAAAAGGAGGAAATTACTAAAGAATATAAAGATCCGTAAGAAAATGTAATGAAATAAACATAATACATGACAAAATATAAAGAAAAATAAAAAAAAGTACAACAGACAATGTAAAATAAAAGGATCAGGGAAAGAATCACCTAAGAGTAGGGGGAAATGACAGAAATACATTAAGAAAATATAAAGAAATGAATATAATACAAGACAGAATATAACGAACAATATATGAGTGCAACAGGGAATATAAAACGATAAATGCAATGGATGGTAGAATGGGTTAAAGAAAATTCACAAGAGTAGGTATGAAGAGGAAGAATAAAGGTGATCATGACGTCCTTTGTATTCCATTCTTACCACCAGGTGACAATAACGGAGGTTGGGGAACGATGGATGAATACATGAGGTAGAGTCAAAGTTTAATCGCCACCAGTTTCGCTGTAAAGTTTCAACGGAGGAATTAGAAGTGTGATGAGACGCGGACAGTATGGTAACGAGGATAGAAGGTAATAAGAGCATTGGTAAGATCACAGAAAATTACGAGAAGGATTGAGAAAGGTTGGCTAAGAGACAGGACACATCTACTCTTTAAATACGACGACTTTTAAGCCGTTAATTCTCGCAACATCCAGGCGATTTTATGAAACTTAGAAAAGATACCTCGAGTTAAGGGATTTGAAGAAGGCTATTCTAACCATACCAGTCCGTAAAGTTCCTTCCAGATATAATAAATCACCTGAAATTAGCGAAAATTGGATGAAAATATGTCACCGCAGGGAATGGCGTAAGAAATTGAACAGAAGGTGGTATCTAGGAGAACTGGTTACGAGAGAGTGGATCCAATAATAGAACAAGGAAGATGGTGGAGAATATACGATTTACTGACGGCAGTAAGGAAATAGAGCTGGATGAGAACAGACATGGTGCAGATGGGGTAAGAAAGGAAAGGCACAGAAAACAAGCAAATGAAGAGTGATGGAGCAACAGGAGATAAAAAGCATTAAAAATGATGTATGAAAACAGAAAAAAGTAAGACTGAAAAGCATTAGATGAGAACTAAAATTGGCATGAACAAGAAAGCAAAAAAGGGGAGATGAAAAGAGGCAGCAACGACAGCACGAAGGTAGAGACAAGTTAGAAACGCGCATAAACGAGACCTACACGGAGCCCGAACGAGTACAAGACCGAAAGCGGAATGCGGTAAAAGGTATGATCGAGAACAAGCTTGAACGGACAGACGATGAAAGACAAAAACGAGAACAGGAAGAGGCCTGAACAGAATCACAAAAGCAGTTGCTGGTGAGAAAAGGCACCAACGAGAACTACAAGACGTACGAATGACAACAGCAACGAAAGACGCACAGATGAGAACAGGAACGAAAGGGGGGAGGTGTTACTAAGCATGATCGAGAACAAGGACGAAGGGACAGACGAGAGAAGACATAACAAGAACAAGAAGGGGCATGAAGAAAGGCAGCAGTAGGTACGAAGAGGTACGAACGAGGACTAAACAAGGAACGAACTAGAACACACGAACGAAAGAGAGAGGCATGATCGAGAACAAGGAAGATGGTGGGGGACTGCAAGGGACGGTCAACAAATGTGTCAGCCTGAGCTAATGCAGACTCTCAGCGGCGCCCCTCTGTCAACACCATCACGGGTAGCGGACCTCCTGCAGGGGGGCCTTAAACTTTGCCTTCAGGAGGGCCTTAACCTTTACTCTCAGCAGGACTGTAACCATAAGGACTTCAGGACGTCACTCGCCATTACCGAGTGACAGGACTGAGGAGACTTCGTTTTATTTAATCAGTTTTCTATTACTTTAAGAATTTTGCTTCTTGTGGCTTGAGTATTATATTGTTTACATTTACAGCCCAAAATCAGTCTAAACATTGTCCAAGTCTATGATCCAGTGAAGTCAGACAACCAATCACCGTTCCCCTCCATCACCAATGACAGATGGAGTAATCTGTCAGACGATTCCAGCTTCGAGCAATTTACATCATATATCCAAGACATTCAGTCTGATATTATACTGACCATAAAATAATCTTGCTTCTATAGTAAAAGACAACCTATATTTATTTATTTATCACTGATCTCGCGCTAGAAAACACAAGATGAAATTACTAAGGAGGTTAATGGCTACTGATACCAACATCTATGCTAATTAAAATAATCTCGCGTGGCAAATCGTCATAATACTGAATGGATCACGTGAAAATTATTTTCAGTAATACACAGTCATATTCAGGTTTTATCCTATTCTACCTTCCCCGCTCCTGTTCTATCTCTTCTCTGTCAAGCTCCATTCCCTAGTTTTCTCTATTCTCACTCCTATTCTGCACTCCCGCTTCTAACTCTCTTATTCCATTCCCTTTTCCCTTGCTGTATTTCGTCTCTCTCTCTTGTTTCATCCACCTCTCCTATCTCTTCTCTCCCCTATTCTCTCTCTTCCCTCTCCTGCTCTCCTTTATCACCTTAAAAATCAGTTCTAGAGTATTTCTTCACTGGTAAAGGTTCGATTCCACAAGAGACGACTATAAGCTCTCTGATCACGTAATGTCGCCTAGGGCATAGGCCGGTCACCTAATCTTATATGTTCTGGACTATAATATCACTGACCCTTACAAGTAGCAAGGGGTATTACGGGAATGAATGTCAGTCATCATCATTCACAAAGCATTATATAACAGCCAAAAAAGTGTTATCTGTGGATCCATATTTGGTGAAGTGTTGCTGAACTCGACTACAAATTACGACATGCAGGGATGTAGCCGGAGGGGGAAGTGGGTTGGGGTGGGGGTGTCGCAGAGAGGAGGGGAGGAGGAAGAGAGGGGAGAGGGAGGGAGGGAAAGAGGAGGAGAGGGGTGGTATGTGTCTATTTAATGGGAAAGAGAATGGAAGAGACTACGGGACGGGGGAAGTGACTGGAGTGGAAAGTGACTCTGGGGAAGAAGTTTGGTAGCTGGGCAGAACTGAACACGGGGAAGGAGAAAATAATACTGGAGAGGGGAAAGAGGGATCTGGGGAGGAGAGAAAAAGGAATGGGGAAGAGGAAAGAGTGAACTGAGGAGTGAGAAGAGAGATTCGGGGAAGGTGAGAGAAAGGGGCAGGACACGAAGGGCATTGAGCCTGGTGGTTAGGGATTAAATGGATTAGGGGCCGGAAGAGAAGATATTGGGTTAGGAAGAGGAGGAGGACTGGGAAGAGGGATCAGGAAGGGGGGGGGGAGGTCGACACTGTGAGAGACTGGAGGGAGGAGGGGATGGGCAAGACCAGGGCATAGTCAGAGTGGCGCCATCATAGTATAAAATCTGGGCCAGCACTCATCTACCCCCACCCACATCTCTTCCCACTCCTCCCGCCACCCATCCACACCTCCTCCCACACCCCAACCACACCCACCCCTCCCCCACCTCCAGCCCAAACACACTCCCCCACGTTCTTTCCAGCACACAGCAGCTTGCCCCTACCTTGAAATAATCTGTTTTCACTTGACGGAACCGTGCACCTCCCACACCTTGAATAGTAAGTCGTGGTTACGCTGCATTCGACTGAGCCTTAGTCATGAAGTAGGGGCGAATTTACTTGATTACCGGTCAAATTAGTCCTCCAGTCTGACTACACTCGGACACTAAGCCAAAACAAATTATGGATATTCGTCAGGTTAAAACAAGCGCGCTAAAGCACCTAATTCAAGGTGACAGAAAAAAAAAAATCTAGGCAGCAGGAGACGGAAGTGGTAATATGAGGTGTGACTGCAGTGCGTTGTGTGGCAGTGTGTTGTTGTGTGAAGCGTGGCAGTGTGTTGTGTGGCTGTGTTTGAGGTGTGGTAGTGCGATGTGTAACACTTAAGTGTGGCAGCGTGATGTGCGGTGCTTTCCTATCCTTGTCTCTGCGAGACAGAATAGTTACATTAGTTATAGGCTATCCTATAACAAACAGCCTCGAAAGGACCAATAGGTCTGCTGCTGTTTGCCTTCCTTTGTACTCCTCTGTATGAGGTGTAGCAGTGTGAGTCACGGTCAAGTGTGGCAGTGTGATGCGCGCCCCCTCTCTCCCTTTTTTTCCTATCTTTACTCCCTCCCCCACCCCTCCCAGCCCAACTCCCCGCCATTCTCTCTCCTCCCTCCCTTCCATCAATTCCCTGTCCCCCCTGTCTCCAGCTCTTCTCTCTACTACCACTCTCTCCACTTCATTCCTTTCTCCCCATCCCCCCTTCTCTTCCTGCCCCTTTAATTTTCTTTCCCCCTCCACCTCTTCCTTTCTCCAACCTCTCCTCACTTCCTCCCACCTATCCTTTCATTACAACTCTCTCCTCTCTACCTCCTTACCTTACCCCCCATCCGTCATCCCTTCTCCTCCCCTTCTGCACTCCCTTTTTCCCGCCTCCTCCTTCCTCTCTCATTCCCCTCCCCCTCTTTCTTCTCTCTCTTTCTACCCTCTCGCTTTCTTACCCCTCCTCCTTTC
Source organism: Coenobita brevimanus (assembly GCF_032717465.1). Lineage (NCBI taxonomy): Eukaryota > Metazoa > Arthropoda > Malacostraca > Decapoda > Coenobitidae > Coenobita > Coenobita brevimanus. The sequence continues at coordinate 12,706,933 of NC_137045.1, read as the reverse complement.
CCCTTCTTTTCCCCTCGATATCTCCATCCTCCCTTCTCTCTTCCTTTCTCCTCATTTCCCCCTTCTCTTCACCCTCTGTTCTCTTCCTCCTCCTCTTTCTTCTCTGCCTCCTCCCCCTTCCTTCTCTCCCTATTCTTCCCCCCTCTCCCCAGGCCCTGAGGATAGTGTAATTGTCAGAACTTCAACAGGTCATCGACATCACAGGAGTCAGGGCGTTTTTGTTGCCCTCACTGCATCCTCACCCATTCTCTCCCTCCCTCCCTCCCTCTCTCTCTCTCTCTCTCTCTCTCTCTCTCTCTCTCTCTTTCTCGATCACCCTTTGTAATTCGATCACTGCTCACCACTGAACATCGAAGTATGGCAAATAAAACAATGCATCTCTCTTGTCTAAATACCTATCTAGCTATATTTCTGCAAATTAATGAATCAATCTACCTATCTATCTATCTATATTTCTATGAATTAGTGAATCAATCTACAGCATCTGTCTATCTACATAAAGTATCTATCTATCTATCTATACATCATCTAATGCCCAATGCCTGACCCTGTAAGTGGTGGCCAAGAGTAAAGCATCTTCGGACACACGACCCTCGCTCACAAAATTCCCAACCTTATCTCTCCAGCATTTTCCTGGTTCCCTTTCCTTCCAGCAATTTTCCTTCTGCATTCCGATCTAAACAATCTTCCATTCCTCATCTCTTTCCTCCTCAGCTCCATTTCCACTTCCTCCAATGTAGAGCCAAGAGCAAATGTTCGGGGCCACTTCTCCGCTGGCTGTGACAATGGATGATGTTACGTGAACCATTTTTATGTGACAGCAATATGAAGCGGAAAAGAGTATGAGAAGGATGGATAATCTCTGTAGTATGGGGAGGAATGGCCAATCCCTCATCCATCTCTCCCATTTTTCTCCCCTCCCTCCTTTGCTCTCTCTCTCTCTCTCTCTTTCAATACTACAGGTAGCAGAGGATCGCCACCAAAACCTTTTCTAATGGCTGTACAGTTTCGGTCAAAAATCCTTTACACTTCTGTGAGTTTGGAACACTTGAAGTGAGACTCAAATCCTTCCTACCAGCTTCGGTTAGTTTTCTTCTGACGGAACAGGATCACATTGAACACTGCAATACTATACCGAAGGTTGCATGAAATTCGATGATCTTCAGGTACGAAATAAAAATAAGTCTCCTTGGTTACTAGCTAAATCAACCCTCGAGGCAAACTATACCTGACCATCAACTAAACTGAAAGGGGTTAGGAATCTCTGACCGCAACTGTACCTTTGTTTTTCAATGGCGAGAATCTTTTTGCTCCATCTGACAATCGGCAACTCAAACACCCCATCATCTCTTGTTTGATTCGGCTCACAAAATATGCTTCCTTTGAAAACATACTGGATAAACACTGCCTCTCTCACGGGCATCTCGGAACACACACACACACACAGACACAGACACACAGACACACACAGACACACACACACACACACACACACACATCCCCCAAAGGCCTTGGCTATTATTTGCCACATACCTAGTCCCCAGCTTCCTCAAAACCATCCAGCACTAAGCTTAGGCAAAAACAGTAAAAAAAAAAAAAAAAAATCCTTGTTAGGCCCTTCCATTGTGCTTATACATTTTATATACATTTTATTTTCTATTTATTTTTTCGAAGACAGTAGTAGAGTACTTTTACCTGCGTTTTATTGATATATTTGGCACGTGTGGCCTCAGTTAATGTCTTGAATCAGAGGACGTCTTTATTTTCTTATTTTTATTTCAGGTACCAGACAAATATATTTAATTTCGAAGAGCCCCCTGGTCCTTGAAGCTTGAATCTATCCCTTCCGGCTCTAAAATCCACAATACCAATAAGACTGTCCTGTTCGTGGGGGGATTAATAAAGGCTGTATCTTATCCTTCCAGCTCGAAAATCCACTCTAATATCAGTAAGGCTGTCCTGGCCGTGGGGGGATTAATGAAAGCTGTATTTAACTCTCCCAGTTTAAAAAATCCACCCTAATATCAGCAAGGCTATCCTTGTCGTGGAAGGACTAAAGAAGGCTGTATCTAACCCCCCCATCTGAACAACACCATCAGGAGATACCAAAAATAAAAGACAAATCTCATCCTGAAGTTGACAGGGTTAATGGAATGCATGAATGGCTGTTATCTAACAATTCCAGTTAAAAAAAAAATAACAACCCTAATTACAAAACTATCGTAAGGAGATAACAAGAATAAAATACACAATAAAATTCAAACATCCCCAGGCCGAATCAGTTAATAGGATGCATGAATGGAAGGAATGTTTATCTCGTGTTTTACATCCTTTCACTGCCTGGCCTTCCCTCAACAAAACTGTCCTGTTTTATACTCTACTTGTCCTTTAGCAGCAAACTAGTTAATGGACCTATGTTTTAACCCACTGACTAATAAGATAAAACTCGGATGAATATTTTTTTTTTTTTTTTTTTTTAGCCTTGGTCAAAAAGAAAAGAAAAAAAAACTGACTCCGGTGAATGTGTGTGAGTGTGTGTTTTTTTAGTTAATTCTTTTTACTTTCAGTAACAAAGGTTTCTTGTAATATACAGATAATTAATGGTGAATCTAAGTGCACAAAGAGCAAAGAATAAAATAAAATAAAAATAGAATGAAATAAAATTACAAGAATAAAATAGCAAGGATAAAATAAAATACAAGATAAAATACAAATAGACAGCAAGAATAAAACAGGCCATTAAGAGGTTATGTTTCCATGATAACAAACTTACTATTCAAGATATACAGGGCGGTCCATATATAAAGCTCCTCTTCCACCCCGCTGACAGATTTGTCATGTCTTGCTGGGACGACTCAGCCTGCGTTACCAGTGTCTTCCTTGCCCTATTTATTTCAATGTTATCAATGTCTTCCCCGCATTATGTATTACTTCATACTCCAAGTACTACTCCCACGCCCACACCGGCAGGCTGAGCTATCCCCATAACTCATAATACGAGTTTCCCCGTACTTACTGACCCACTGACTACTAGACTATCCCACACAAACAAAATGCCCGACTTTACCTTGAAATATATGGACAAGTTTTTCTCATTTTAGGTCCTTATCAAATTCCTGAATAAAACTGGCGAATTTTCAACTTGGAAATACCTATGTGCGTCCAAGGCCGAAAACATAAAAAAAAAGAAAGATCTACAATAAAATTAAAATAGGTAATGAAAGACGATGCTTCGAGGGTATTTAAAAAACCTGTAAGGTATTCTTGTAGACCAGGTGCCCTTCCACTGTTTTCTTCCTTATCATAATCTTTATTCATATTTGCACGTGCATTTTTAATTTCCTTCATAGGTTTTGGCTCTATCCACTTGAGTTTCTTATCATTAGCTTTCAATCTTTATTTACATTCCTGCATCAATTTTCTTTTTTCATTTCACTGTTTTAAATCTCTTTCCTCTAGTCCATTTGTCCAATATTCCCAACATCCATTTTATTTTCTTCCACTGTTTATCTTTCCGTCCTCATTACCCTCTTCTCTTTGGTCTATGATCAAAATCCCGCTTTCCACTACTGAGTTCGAATCCCGGGCCGGTCAGACCCTGTGCCAAAGTTTGTTTCTCCCTTATCCCTGTTCACCTAGAAGCAATATTGGGGAGCTGGATGTAACAATGACTCCTGAGGGTCGTATTCCAGATGTAAATCATGACTTAGCAAAGCCGATTATCTGTCTTAATGACCCTTTTTCATTGTTTACTTTTCTCTTCACAGTCCTGTTCCCCTTTCATCATTATCCCCCCTCTACTTTATCTACCTCCTCCCCCTCTCTTTCTTTTTCCTCCAGTCGTTCATCTTCTCTCTCTTCTTCTTTGCTACTCTTTACCTAAGCATCGTCCTCTCCACCGTTCCTGTTCCCTCTCCTCTCCACTCTCCCTTTTCTCTTTTTCTTTGAACTTTTCCTTTCTTTAGTTATCCATTCTCTTCTTCACCTCTCTCTCTCTCTCTCTCTCTCTCTCTCTCTCTCTCAGGGTCAGTTACTTCAGAGGCCATAAAACTCAAGCATTTTACGAGAGAGGCCATAAGTGTCCAGAAGGCGTTACGTGACTGAGGGAGAGACAGAGGGAGCGGCGGAGAGATGGAGGAAAAGGTGGAGAGATGGATGAAGCGATGGAGAGAGGGGTGGACAGACGGAGGTTAAGATGGAGTCTATCTACCCAACATGAAATGGTAGGGAAAGGAGAGATTAAAGGAAAGTCGAGACATGCTGTGAGAGGTGGGACAGAGGGAGGGGAGGAGAGATAGGGGGAAAGGTGAAGATGGTGGGAGGGAGAGATGGAGGATGGGAGGGAGAGATGGTGGATGGGATGGAGAGATGGAGGAAGAGATGGAGGATGTAATGGAGAGATGGAGGACAAGGTGGGGCTATTAAGGGAGAAGAGGGAAAGTAGGACGGAAGCAAGAGAGTGAGGGAAAGAAGGAGGGAGGAACTGGGAGACAGGCAGAAAAAAAAAGGGGGGGGGGGATGCATGAAAGAGAAAGCATGGAAGGGAGAAACGGAGGAAAAGATGAAGAAATGGAAAGAAGGTGAAAGGGAAAGAAATGCTGAGGGCGGAGGGACGAAGGGAAAGGAAGAGATATCGGAAGAAGGGAAATGAGAGAAGAGGAGGTGTATAACGGAGGGCTGGGGGGGAGGGGTGACGGAAGGAGAGGTTGGGGGACAGAATAAAAGATATAATGATAGAAAGGCCACATTAGGAACTGCTGGGCTTGATAATGGCAATGGGTAAGTCTTGCATGCCTTGATGAGGATGAGAAGAGGTGGCAGCTTTGGTGTGTAACAAATAAACATCTTTCAAGGTTCGTGTGGTACCGTAAATATATATGTGTGTGTGTGTGTGTGTGTGTGTGTGTGTGTGTGTGTGTGTGTGTGTGTGTGTGTGTGTGTGTGTGTGTGTCTGTCTGTCTGTCTGCCTGTGTGTCTGTGTGTGTGTGTGTGTCTCTCTCTCCTGTGTGTGTGTGTGTGTGTGTGTGTGTGTGTGTGTGTGTAATTCACCGGGTCGGTCAGGATCACCTGATGGTCGTGATCGTCAGCTTTTACCCTCCCGGAAGGGAGCTGAGAGCTCATATAGTCCGATCTAAGGGCAAGGCTGTGACCTTCACACACGCACACACCCGTCCCCTTGCTCAAGGGGGACAGTAACCACCCACTTCGTCAGTGAAACTTTTTCGCAACCTGAGCGAGGCGCGAACTCCCGTCTACCAGATGGCAAGCGAGAACGTTACCACTGCACCAGCGAGCGGTGTGTGTGTGTGTGTGTGTGTGTGTGTGTGTGTGTGTGTGTGTGTGTGTGTGTGTGTGTGTGTGTGTGTGTGTGTGTGTGTGTGTGTGTGTGTGTGTGTGTGTGTGTGTGTGTGTGTGCGTGCGTGCGTGCGTGCGTGCGTGCGTGCGTGCGTGCGTGTGCGTGCGTGCGTGTGCGTGCGTGCGTGTGTGTGTGTGTTAACTTGCCTTCGAGGATGTTTGTCCAATCATTTTTTTAAAGCGGTAGTTATTTTCTCAGTTGGCTTTAACAAGGGATGATGAATTGTTTGAGCTGACAATTGTTACAAGAAACAAAAATATTCCGACCATTGTAACAAACGTACAGTCGCAGTCAAAAATTCCTTTACATTTCCGGCGCCTCGTCAGAACCTGGTCATATCCTAGCAAAATAACATCATTAATATTCAACCGGGGGGGGGGGAGGGAGGAGGAGGAGGAGTTCGAATCTCGCATCATTAGTTCATTAGCTCGGAACCTCAAACGTGTAAAGGATTATTTATCGCAAGTGTATAGTGAACGGAAGAAATCAGCATCAAGTTTCCCTGCCTGTGAGCCTGTAATCTGGCAACAGTGTATAGCAAGAAGTGTGATTTAAATAACCCTATATAATAATTTTTTGCATATTAAAGACTGGTTCTCACATGAAAATCTGAACGGAATTTCTGCCGCCGACTGCACCTTACAATGGAAGAGGTAGAAGTAAGAGGTGATGCCGAAAAACTGAGAGATGAAGGGCAATGAAGAGGGGCCTGGAAAATTTCTTAGACATGACTATGGTAGAATATGGCTTGAGAGAGGGGAAAAAGACCAAGAAGAAGGTGGAGAGATACGGTAAGATAGTACATGAAGGAGAGTGGTATGTCGTGGGAGGAGGGGTCGTTCATGACTTATGAGGGGAGGAACTTGAAGATGCTCTCTCCCCCCCTTCTCTCTCTCTCTCTCTCTCTCTCTCTCTCTCTCTCACACACACACACACACTATTTACAAGATGCAGCACTGGTCAGCAAATAGACAGACAAATAAATAAATAGATAGGCATTCTGATAAACAGTACGACACATACTGTAGACTGATTGATGGACATGACTTGGAGGATATACAGAAAATAATGAGTGTACTGAGATAAAGGATGTGAGAGAGAGAGAGAGAGAGAGAGAGAGAGAGAGAGAGAGAGAGAGAGAGAGAGAGAGAGAGAGAGAGAGAGAGAGAGGGAAACTTGTTTCTTTGACTGCTCGTCAGAAAACATATATGGTACACCAACAGCAAAATATCAAACAGGAAAACACACAACGAAAAGAATCGGTGTCATGGCACAGCAAACCCGTTCCCGGCAGTCATTCTAGCACTGATGTATAAACACAACAGAATATCTAGTCAAATATGTCACATATCAAATTTGGAATAAATCGGGTGAAAACTGACGATTTTATGCCCATATGAAATTTTAGGCCTGACCCACCTGACACTGACCCCCCCTACCGCTAACTGAGGGACGACCCCCCTGATGTAATATGGCATGTTATTGGATGAAGATTTGAAAGACGCACCTTTAGGCTTTGGTTTCATGTCGATATGACATATATGAAAGGAGTTATGGCGAAAAAACTATTTTTCATTTTTTACATTGTTTGGGCCTACAGCCTGGGCATTGGTCCAATTTGGCCCAAAATTTAATTAGGTGATGAGAAGGTCATAGCCCATCATCCCTGTAATTTTAGTTAAAATCGCATTAGTAATTTTCGCGTAAAGTTGTCAAAAGACAGAGAGACAGACAGACAGACTGACAGACAGACAAAATAAGTGAAAACAATACCCGCTGCCGATCCCCTTCGGGGCGGGGACGGGTAAAAAACAAAACAACGGAAAAGAGGCAGTAAGCACAAGAATAAGCAGTATTAAAAAATGGTTTAAAAGATTCTGAGAGAGGAATGCTCGTGGTTCCAGGAGAAAGGAAACAAAGGAGAATTCGGGGAATACACAGAAACGACCAAACGAAAAGAATAACCACAAAGACGTATACGTTATACACTGCAGTACTAATACTAATACAGTACTAACACTAATAATTCATCATCCATCCTTTACTGCCTCATCAGGAACGTAGAGGTCGGAGGCTAGGCTACTTAGTCCAGACATTTAAGGCAAGAGTGAATAGTTGACATCCCCTGAGTGGCACTGCGTGAGAAATTAACCCAAACCTGCCCTTGGATTTTCAGTATAATAGGGATTACAACCGGTCTGAGCGCCTTTATCCATCAGACCATCAAGCGACTGTCTGTTGGTAATATGGTTCCCATCCAATGCAGAAACTGGCTTCCTGGGAAACAGAACACCATTTGGCGTGTCACTCAATGTAGTCACACAGTGACTGGATGGTGGACGTTCCCATCAACAAACAATGAAAACAGATACACAGGGAAATAAGAGGCGACAAAGAGGAAAATTAGAAGAGAAAAAGATAATGTATTTAAAAGAAGGGGATAAGGAAACTGAAGACAAAGAGAGAAATCGTATAAACTGAAAAAAAAAGGGGGATAATAAGAAAACATGGAAATCGGACACATGAAATAATATGGCGGTACGTGTCGCGAAGATATATTACTAACGAACGAAAAATATAAAATCAATTTCATGAGGGTGAAGGAGGTACATACAAAGACCAAATACACAGGAGTGGTCTCAGGGTCACCGCACGACCTTGCCCTCTGGCGACGACAAGTGCAGCTGGAGGACGAGACAGGGGACGAGAGGAGCGGGAGGGAAGAGGGGAAGGGAGAGGGAAAAAAGGGAAAAGGAAGGAGGATGGGTGAAGGAGGTGGCGGGAAAACGGGGCGAATGCAGACGAGAGAGAGAGGATGATAGGATGATACAGTGAGGTGAAAACGAGGGTGGGGGAGGGAGTGGTAGATGAGGGGGAGGAAACGGAAAGGAGAGGGGAGAGGGAAGGAAAGAGGGAGGTGAGGTTGAAGATGGCAGAGAGCGTGGAAGGTGACAGTAAGGAGCACGAGGAAGACGGGAGAGGACAAAGGGTGGGTAAGAGGGAAGAGAAATGAGGGAAGAATAGGGGAAGGAGTTAATGAGGGATGAGGGGTGGGAGGAGAGGAAGAGGAGAGAAGAGGAAGAAGGGAGAAAGGAAGGGAAGAAGGGAAGGGGAAATGATGAGAAAGGGAGAAAGGGAAGACAGGGAAAAAAGGGAGGAAAACTAGAGCAGATAATGAAGAAACACAAGTGAGGAAAGGAAGGATGGTAGAACTCCCACTCTTCTCTCCTTATTTTTACCAGATAAAATAATTTTTGTTTGTTATAACCTTAATGGCAAACAGACACGAAAGGACCAACAGGTCTGTTACTGTTTGCTTTCCCTTGTACTAAGAATAAAAGATACAGGAAAAGGAAACACTGGAGAGAAAAAAAAAAGTGAAGGAGAGAAGCGAGCAACCCGATATAAAAGATGGCAGTGTGGAGGAACTGGGTGTGGCTGAGTGAGGCAGATGGGGGAGGAAGGGGAGGGGAGGTGAAAGGATGGCTGAGGGGATATAAGGGGAGTGGAAGGGAGGGGAGAGGGAATAGGCATGATGAGCGCTAGTCACGTGGCCATGTACGAACCAGGTCGGGGAGAGGGAGAGAGGAGAAGTGAGACGGGGGACAAGAGAGAAAGAGGAGTTAAGAAAAGGCATGACGAGTGGGGAGGTGGAGATGGGGAACTGGGAGAGGGAGAGAAGTGAGGGGAAAGAGAAGGAAGGATTTAGAGAGGGTGAGTGAGGAGACAAGGTGGTGAGAGGGGAGCAGGAAGAGCTGGGAGGGGGGGAAAGGGGAGGAGAAGAGTGGAGGGACGATAGGATGTTGAGGGTGGAGGGGGAAGAGACAGGAGGGGAGGTGGAAAAGAGCAGCGGGGCAATGGGTGCGGAGAAGAAAAGAGGAGTTTCTAACGAGATCTACAGCTAATTCCTTTACACTTCCGCGGTTCTGAACTAAAGCAGTGAGATTCCAACCAGCTTAATTATCACTGTTAGTTAATTCAGCAAGATTTTATTAGGTTCTGACAGTTTCGAGGCGGCGTAAATGAATTATTGACTGTAACTGTACCTGAGGCTGTGGGACAAAGGAAAACAGGGCACCATGATGAACGAGGGCAATTACGATGGGGAAACTAGGTAAGGTGGGTTAGTGCGGGGTGGGGTGGAGTGCGACGGGACAGGGAGGGGTTGGAAGGGGGTAGTGGAAGTGGAATGGAGCAGAGAGAAGTGGGATGGGGTGGGGGTAGGGCTTGTGGATAGTAGGGGATGGTGTGAGGTTGATCAGGGTATGGTTAGATGGGGACAGTATGGAGTGAGATGTGAGAGGGATAGACAGGGGCAACGGGAACTAATATGGACTGAGGTAGTACGGGATGGGATTGGGCAGGCAGAGGTGAGATACAGCAGGCACGGAAGGGGCAAGGAAACAGGGGGATCGGTAAGGGGTGGACCGGGGCTGGAGGAAGTGGAAAACAACAAGCAAAGAGGGGCAGGGGAAATGTGGGATGGGGGAAAAGCGGGGTGGAATGGGGCAAGTATGACTGGTAAAAGGGGCAGAGGGTGGTGAGTAGGGAACAGACGTGGGGCGCATGAAGGGTGCTACAAGGATCGGGGGTGGGTAGGTCGGGGCAAGAGGATGCAGAAAGCGGGGTGGGGTGGTACGGGGTGGGGCGGGGTAGCTTTCTCTCCGTGGCGGAATGATCAATAACCACATTCTTCACTGGCGCCAACTCTCCTCACCCGCCACGTACACACACACACACACACACACACACACACACACACACACACACACACACACACACACACACACACAAACACCACGCGCGGGGTACACACACGTGACCCTCCTTACACACACACACGCACATGAAGGTCAATGACTCATAACGTAAACACTGCTTATCCATCCAGGGGCATAAAATCATACAAACTTATTGTTGTTGTTGTTGTGGCCTTGGCTCAACTGGAAATGAACCCGATGGAATGGAAAAAAAGAAGAACACAATGAAGACAATGATGTTGCCTTTTTATTTACTCATTACTATAATTATATCGACATTACACAGACAATAATGATGATGATGATGATGATGATGATGATGATGATACAGGGACAACGAGAATGACGACGACGATGACGATGATGAAAATGTTGATGGATGTAAGGAAGACGATAAAAAAGATGATGGCAATGACGATAACACAGATCCTCAACGTACCCTGCACCAAATACAGCGACGTTCTCTAAAAGATGACAATACACAGCGACGTTCTTTCTTTCACGGCCCCATTTTACGATCAAGATGCCTTACGACTCACTCACTAAGATTTCATGATCTACTGTATATCCGTTTTTCGAACTGGAGGGGTCAGTCACTTCGGTTCGACGACGTATTTTATTTTTTTTACTCTGCTACTGCTACCACCACACGATTCTATTTAGTTTGGAGGCAATTTTCGAACTCGAGAAGCTAGATACCCTTCATTAACCTCTTCACTACCAGAGATCTGTCGTTAGCCGAGTTTAACTGCCTGTTGGCGGGAAGAAGAAATAACTAAGAACACTCCATTTCACTAAACGGGTTAAACTCATCCATCGTAAACCTTTAAGAGGTATCCCTTCACACCTTCAGCCCGAGGATAATTTATATGAAGAGTCGGCATCAAAAGTCCTGTCACCTCTCCTTCCTCTCTCTCTCTCCATGGACTTCGAAAAAGAGTGTTGGACCTGTAGTAAGTGGCGCTCATGACACTGATCTAAGGACAAATGAAGTCACTGGTGTCGGCTGCCGCGGAACCACCACACTGATTTTAAGTGTATGGAGAGAAAAGGAGAGGTGACAGGACTTCTGATCCCGACTGTACTATTACTAGGAACAGACTGCTTTAGATGGCTTAGGAGAAACCTTTTAAAATGGAGTCAGCCATGGCCCTTACTCCTCCTCTGTACCTCACCTTGGGAAGGACGCTGGTCTGACTCTGGTGAGGCGCTATCTACCACAATGGGATGCCGTATGCCTACACTGTGTATAAACTGTACTATACCTGCAGCAGTGCCCCATAAAAGCAGTTGCTTGCTTGTGGTCAACGGGGATACTCGGCCAGATTGGCCAGGGTTAAGCAAGAACAACCACCACCCCTTAGGAGTCACTCACATGCTGAACAACATCCCTTGGTGGTGGGAAGAAAGATAGGAAAAAAAAAAAAAAGAAAAATATATCAACACTGTATCAAACCAACTTTTCAGGAGCCATAATAAAATAAAATAGAAGCTATCGTCCCGATGTGAAACGAGAAAATCGGGTAGTGTCAACTAAACTATACTTACTCTGGACATACATGCAATACGTGATTTATTCTAGGAAACACCAGAGAATTTTGTGCATATAGAAAAAAAAAACTGTGTCAAAGAGGAAACGAAATGAAAAAAATGGAAGAATGTACGTGTTGCTTTCATATACCTTACTTCTTGCGACGCAGGTGAATACTAAATCTATTGACTCTTTCCTTGCCATGACCTAGCTTAGGTATTGCATGTGCTAGGAGATATCCCGGACACACACACACACACACACACACACACACACACACACACACACACATCACAAAAAAGAAACACACAAGCAATCCACGAGATAATATGCACGTACACACTCACAACAGAAACACACACACACACACACACACACACACACACACACACACACACACACACACACACACACACACACACACACACACACACACACACCACAAAAAAGAAACACAGAAGCAATCCACGAGATAATGGCACGCACACACTCACAAGAGAATCACACACACACACACACACACAAATACGGCAACAAGGAGGCAGGAGAGCCAGGCCATTTCCGTGATGACACACTGTAAAGGCGGGTCCAATACAGATACCTTGAAGGCCTGCTCCGGTGCGGCAGGGGGGGAGGCAGGGAAAGGAGAGGCAGGGGAAATAGGGAGGGAATGGCAGGGGAAACTAAAAGAAGGAAGTGATATGAGACTGATGTGACGTGATAAAGGGAATGAAATACAGGGGGAAAATGGGGGGGGGGGAGAAAGGGATGCATGGAAATGGTGAGGCAGGTGGAGGGAGAGGGAAGGGGAAGTGAAAAGGAGGGGTAGGAAAAGGATGGGGGAACGTAGTGGGAAAAGGAAAGCAAGCGGATGGGGAAGGGAAAGGTTAGGCGAAAGGAGAGGCAGGCAGGGAGAATAGGAAGGGGAGGGCAGGGTGTAGAAAAGGCAGGGTAAAGACGACAGGAAACGCAAGGGAGGCTGATATACGGTACAATTAGAAGGAGAGATGCAAGGGAGATGCGGATGGGGAGAGGGAGAGGGAGAGGCAGATGATGCAGGGGGGGAAAAGGATAGATAACAGGCAGGGACCAGAAGTGCAAGGAAAAAAACATACGAAGCAGTTGTCTGAAGTGAAAGGGAAAAAGGCAGCAGGGGAAAGGAAACAACTGATAGGGGTGTGGTAGGGGATAGATGGAAGGCAAGGGATGACAAGGGAAGAGGAAAGAAGGCAGTAAAGTCAAAAGAGGGGAAGGAAAGGATAAAGCTAAAGAGAGCAAGGGGAAACAGAAAGTAGGAAGTGAGAGGAGATAGAGAGAGTAAAGGAAAGAGGAGGGGCGGGGCAATGGACAGAGGAAGCAGAGGGAGTTAACAATTTGCAGATACAAGGGAAGCACAGAGAAAGGAAAAGAAGGGTAGGGCATGGAAAAAATGAGTGACAGGGGAAACAGCACAGAGGAAGAAGCAGGGGTAGGGTGAGGGAGCGGCAGGGTGAACAAGATGAAGCATTGTAAAGCGTGCCCAAGCTCTAGTCTGGTAAAAATGAAAACCTTCAGGGCAGGGTGTAGCAGGGAGAGGCAGAGGAGCAGGGTGTACCGAAATGCCTGCAAGGAGGTGACTTAACCCAGTATGCACGGATCTATAATTTTATTTCATTTTTGCTACAGCCTAGTAATTTTAATTCGATGACGTGGCCTACCGTGAAAAAAAAAAAAGATTAAAAGCAATTTCCGAAGTGTCATCATTACTGGGATACCTGCTATTTTGCTGGGACTGGATGGAACCGGTTAACACAATATTTCGGTTTGGAGAATGGCTGTAAAGGAGAGAGAGAGAGAGAGAGAGAGAGAGAGAGAGAGAGAGAGAGAGAGAGAGAGAGAGAGAGAGAGAGAAACTGGTGTTCATTTACTTACTCTCTGGCTAGTGTGGTTTCGTTAACATTAGCTATATTCGGCCATCACCCTCCACTGCCTCTCTTTACCTTGCCCTACCTCGCTCAGTCACTCCTCTCTCTCTCTCTCTCTCTCTCTCTCTCTCTCTCTCTCTCTCTCGAATCCATCTTCAGCAACTCCCCAATACTAAACAGTCCCTCGCCTGGAACCTTGGCTGAGCGAGGAGTTTCTTCCGTCACATCAAGAATAATTCACTTCCCCACAGCTTTCACGGTCCCTTGCCCTCCAGACCCTTTGCAGCTTAAGAAAGAGACATTAACTCATTCCCTACCCATTTATTCTAATCTTGCTATTATGAAATGATTTTATTTACTTAGCTTTGGAGAGACTTCGAATTTAATGGGTACATCACCTGAAGACTTCATTCAGCTTTAGGGAGACTTTACTAACTGTAGGAATTGATATAGCTTTCAACAACCTCTTCAATACACACACAAGATTAGTTATGGCCTTCAGTTTCCTCTCCATTACGATACGTCTTTCCTACGCTGTATAAAATCGTCCGGATATAGCAAAACTGAGATAAAATAAAGCCGCCATTATGGTGGATTGGCAGACTCAAGATTCCACTCCGTGTCCATTACAGCGTGGCCTTCCTACAAGTACATCCAGCCACGGATAGGATCAGCGGAGGTAACTTTCCCGCATACCTGGGGGAGGCACGTCAATACAATATCGCATTTTTCATTCTAATCACGCTACCACCACACATTGTTCAGCTCTACAATCAAGGATGTTCATTACCACTATTTATAATCCTTGAGGTTCAAATACAATAACCAGAACTGAATATCTTCTGGAGTTGGAATGAAACGTTGTTGTAGCAAATTCCACTCTGCGTCAATTACAGCGCAACCTTCCTAAAAGTATACCCAGCCACGTATATGATCAACGGAGGTCACATTCTCGCATACCTGAAGGAGGCATATTAACATCACAGTTAACGACGACCCTGATCGACCTGGCCACACCACCTCAAGGGGTCGTATTCTCGGTGGTTTGGGAGACTCTCTAGTGCCTCTTCCTTAGAGTTTTTTAATACCTCAAGTTCACCTCTAGGACGACTTTCATGCTTATTATTGGTATCATAGGGCGATTTTATTCAGTTTACGGGAGATACCTCGATGTTATGGAGATAAAAGATAATAAATGCAGTATTTAATCCCTCTTCTTAAATACGTGACCTAATTTGAAGCAAATCACATACAGACAACAAGAACAATATAAACAAACCACTGTAGGGATATTGTTAAGAGGTTCTCCAGCACCTCTTTCAGAAATACATGTTATGCATATTACACCTTCATATTCCCTTGCTTGTTACTGAGGTGTGTTGAAGGAGAGATCAGTGTCAGGTGAAGAAGCTATACCTAGATCCTCTTGTTCAAACGTCTAAGCTAAACATCCCCAAGTCAACGCAAGAATAAGACACAAAAGACGTCATCGTATTGAAACGGTAAAACACACACACACACACACACACACACACACACACACACACACACACACACACACAAACTTGCCAAAAGGAAGGAATGAAAGCATTTAGCAGACATACCACGAGTCTCCTCGAGGCCGCCTTCTCCCGCGGATGTCAACAATCAGTGATGTCACGACAGGGAGAACAGGACTGACGTCATCGTTCCTCCTGATCAATCAAACACCAAGGAAAGGGAAAGTGAGGTGTGTGTGTGTGTGTGTGTGTGTGTGTGTGTGTGTGTGTGTGTGTGTGTGTGTGTGTGTGTGTGTGTGTGTGTGTGTGTAACATTATGATCTAGAGGTCGTACACCATCATCAACATCACCACCATCATTATCATCATCGCTATCCATCCAACTGCTGAGGAGGAGGAGGAGGAGGACGACGACGATATGAAGGCGAAGGAGGAAGAGAAGCAGGCGGAGGGAACGAATGCAAAGAAGGAAGAGGAGGAGGAAGAGGAGTTGAGAGACGAAGAGGGAAACCCAGAAGTTGATGGCATGCACAGAGGTAAATGGTATCAAAAATGGAGGCAATATTTTAAAACTGGAGAGAAAATGGAGGGAAAAATGGCAGAATGATATGGCAAAGGACACAGGGAAGGCGGAAGAGAAAGTGGGGGAGTGTGGGAAGGGCGACAAGAATGATAAAAGAGGAAGAGGTAAATATGATGAAGGGGGAATATGAGGAGAGGAGGAAATTACTGTGGAAAGTGGAAGGAATGGAAGCTCAGTGATGAAGGAGGAGGAGGAGGAGGAGGAGGAGGAGGAGGAGGAGGAGGAGGACACCAACAACGGTGTCAAAAATGAAAACGAATAGGAAGGTTGGGGGAGACCTTTCCACACATACTCCCATAGTTACGTTTGTGGGAGGAATGTGTTGTTGCTGAGTAGGGACAGAAATGCCTGGATATTCGTTCTCGACTAGAGCATAATGGACCCTCAATTTGGCATATTTTTAGTACCCTTACGACGGTCAGAGCAAGGAGGGAAGGGGGGGAGGGAGGACGGAGGGAAGGTTAGAGGAAAGGAGGGAGGGAAAAAATGCAGGGGAGAAAAACATGGGAGGGGGGAAGAAGGAGGGGGGGATGGAGGGAGACAAGGGAAAGGAGAGAGGGCAACTAAGGAAGACACTGAAGAAGGGAGATGAACAGAGACAAGAAAGACGTAAGAGGAGGAAGAAGAAGAAAAACAATGAAAGAGAAGAAGAGGAAGAAACGACAGAGAAGAACGAAGAAAACTGAGAAGGCTACAGAAGAATTAGACAGAGAGGTTACAGAGAATGAGAATAACGATGCAACACAAGAGAAGGTAAGATATGAGGGAGAAAACATGAAAGGGTTTGGAGAAAATTAAAAAGTGATAAAAGGAAATGCAAGATGTGTGTGTGTGTGTGTGTGTGTGTGTGTGTGTGTGTGTGTGTGTGTGTGTGTGTGTGTGTGTGTGTGAGAGAGAGAGAGAGAGAGAGAGAGAGAGAGAGAGAGAGAGAGAGAGAGGTGTACTACGGAAAGATTTATGGTGGTGGGCTTAAGACATATTTCCATTATCCTACCCAATTCATGGTGGGTATATGGAGGGGGAGGGGGGGAGGAGGGACAAGGGAGAAGGAGGAGATGGAAGGAGTGGAGAAGAGGGAGGCTAATAGAGGAGCTAATGGAGGAAAAGGAAACAGGTATTGTGGTGGGAGGGAGGGTAAGAGGGGGAAAGGGAGGTAGGGGAAGTAATAAAGGCAGGGGAGAGAGAGAGAGAGAGAGAGAGAGAGAGAGAGAGAGAGAGAGAGAGAGAGAGAGAGAGAGAGAGAGAGGAAAATACTGAATGCGCAAAAACTGACTCAAATAAACACACCCTACACAACCACACGGAAAAACAATGAACCAAAGGACAAACATACACACACACACACACACACACACACACACACACACACACACAAACACAATAATGATAATAAAAACAAATCAGTAAATAAAAATACTCTCTATCCATCATAATAAATTAACGAAAATAAACCATCTTCCTAATTATTTTCCCTATATAAATCACACAAAATACTCACCTCATATCCGGGAATTTCAAACGAATCTCATATCCGGGATTTAAGAAGGCCAAGGTTTCCATTACTCTTCACTGCTATGACTCAATTTCCACTTTTCTTTCTTTCCCCGTTTTTGTTCTTGCCTTAAGATGATTTTATTCAGCTGGTGGAGATCTCTTCAGTACAATGCCGTATATTTTTATTCATTCATTTATTTATCTCTGTACTAATTTACATACTAAGTTATTATTCTATTTCTTTTGTCTATCTATCTATCTACCCATATATCTATCTATCTACCTAACAACCTATCTATCTATCTATATCTATGTATCTATGTCTATGTCTATTTATTCCTCTATGCCTCTATTTATTTATAATTTGTCCTATTTACAGTCAGATGATATACAAGTTAATGGACACTCGCGGTGATAGGTTTGCCTGTCGGGATGGAGGAATGGCCTGAGGAAGAGGGTGGGAAGAGGAAGAGATGGTGTGAGAAACGGGGAGTTGAGATGGAAGATAATACAGTGGTGGGGAAGGAAGGTAAAACACAGGGTGAGAAGAGGGCTGGAAGGACAGGGACGGTGCGAGGAACGGGGAGGAAAGGGAAGCGTGATATGAGATAGGGGAGAGGAGGGGAAATGTGGGGTGAGAAAAGGGAGGGAAGGGGAAATGTGGTGTAAGGAAGGGGAAGGAGAAGTGTGGTATGAGGAGGGGGTGGGAAAGAAGTGTAGTATGATGAGGGAGTGCGAAAGGAGTGTGGTATGAGGGGTGAGAAAAAGGAGGGAAAGGGAAGTATGGTGTATGGAAGTGGAAGGAAGAAGTGTCGTATGAGCAGGGGGTGAGAAAGGAATATGGTATAAGGGGGAGAAGGGTACGCGTGGTATCAGGAAGGGGAGGGAAGGGGTACTGTGATTTGAGGATGGGGAAGGACCGGGACACGTGGTGTACAGAAAAAAGTGAGACAAAGAAGTACGGTGGAAGGAATGGGAGGTGTGGTATGAGGAAGAGAAGGAAATAGGGAAGTAGGATGTAAGGAAGGGAGAGAAAGTTAGAGAAATATGGTGTTTCGAAAGGGGTTAGACAGTGAAGTAACATCTAACTTCTTCAAACCTTTTCTTCTTCATATTTTTACTATTTCTATTTCTCTATTCAGACTAAGAAAGTGCCATAGTACTGAGAAGGATTAAGAGAAGCCAGACGTAACACCTCCATTTTAAAGCGTCTGGCCTAAGCTAAATAAAATCGCCTGGAAATAGCAAGAATAAAATGATAAACATGGTATCGGCTTCAAGAGGCTGAGGCAGAGTTCTTTCACCTTTCTGGATTGCAAAACTAAATTTTTCAATTTTGCGAAAATTCGATCCACCATAACTTTCAACATTTTGCTCCGGCACAACACACACACACACACACACACACACACACACACACACACACACACACACACACACAATGTATGGATGCGAGATAAAGTAATATGGTGAGAGGGCGACATAGATACAGAGGTATGGTGTTACGGGAAAAAAGGCAGACTTCAGGCATAGTGATAGGAAGACAGAGAGACAGAGGTATGCTATCAGCACAGAGAGGTATGGTGTAAGTAAAGGTAGGTATGGTGTGAGGAAAGAGGGCGGGAGGGAGAGGGGGTAGGATTACGGAAAGGTTAGGGGAAGGGGCGATGGTGGCGTAAGTGAGTGGAGGGAAGGGTTCGCAGAAAGATCAAGGGTCTTTGTCTCTTAGGTTTACCTCTTCACTCCGATGACGTAACTTTTCCGTTCGTGGTACCTTCAGACAATTTTACCCTGATTACGTAATTTCCATTTTATTCTTGCCACCTTCAGACAATACTTATTCTACTTAGGAAAGACTTTTCAGTAAGTTTTAAAAAATCGACTGAAGGTAGAAAAAAAATGTCTAAAAATGTCACCGTACTGAAGGGGTTAAAGAGATTCACTAACCTATTCTCTAGCTATTTAGTTCTGTACTTGGGAGGTTAATATTTCTTTTACTGTTATTCAGGTAATTCAGGTCTATATTTAAATGGCACAGATAACAGAGAAGAGAATCCATAATGACTGTTTAAATGTCCAATTAATATTCACTTGTTTGTTGTTTAGGCAATCTATGTGTATGTCGATATTAAAATGATAAAGATAACACACAAGAAATTATTATGGTGAAAAGGGCAAATTACCAAGGTGTGCTGGAAAGGTCTTAAGCTGAACTGAATACAAAAAGATGAGGTGAACGAGCGAAGGGAGACGGGGGGACACGGAATGGTACGGGGAGGGGTGCAAGGAGGTAAGGTACGGGGAGTAAGGGTGATAGGAGGGAAGGCAGGGGGTCGGGGGTGATAGGAAGGTAGGGGGTCGGGAGTGAGACGAAGGAAGGTAGGGGGTCGGGGGTAACAGAAGGTAAGGAGCAGGGGTGAAAGGAGAGAAGGCAGGGGTAGTAGGTGATATGAAGGAAGGTAGGGGGTAAGGGTGACTGGAGGAAGGTAATAAGTTGAGGGTAACAGGAGAGATGGTAAGAGGGTAGGGGATGAAAGGAAGGAAGGTAGGGGGTGACCGAAGGATGTGGAGGGAGGGGGAGAGGTGGTGTGAGGGTCAAGGCGAAGGTTGGGTATTACTGGCAGACAAGGGTAACGATGCCCAGAGGAGAAAAGAGGAGGGAGGGAGGAAGAAGTGGAGGAAGGGAAAAACCTACGATCTGGCTAACATCAGAATTTCACAGAGAGGAACACTGGCATTGTCTCTAGGGATGTAACTTGTACATTTATAAGTAGTACTATCACCAGCACCAACGCCACCACCACCACCATCAAAACTACTACTCCTACCACTACTATTATTACTACTACATGAAAAGACTGAATGCCACATCCAAAGCCACCCCTACACCCTTATAACACTCGATAAATGTTTGGCGGGTCCTTGAACACACATTCTAGATCAGATGATTCACCGATCCAGTCTCCCTCCCTCCCATTCTCCTCTCAACGGTCTGTGTTCTCTTTACCTGCGCCTAGGTCACTTATTCCCTTCCTTCCATCCATTCCCTTCTCTCAGATCCTTCTTTCTCTCCAATCCTCTATTTTCCTTTCTCCCTCCTCATTTTTCTCACCTCCTGCCTTCTCTCTCTATCTTTAGCTAACCTCTTTTTTCTCCTCTCTCCTAGCCCTTCTCTTCTCTTACTTGGTGCCTTCTCTCCCAGATTTTCCCCTCTCTCACTTCCTTCCTCTCCTCCCATCCTTTCCCCACTCTATCGCATTTCTATCCATTCCTTTCTCTCCCCTCCTTCGCTCCCTCCCTCACAATGCTTTTCCTCCCTCACCTAATTCTCAATCTTCAATCCCTTCCTCTCTTCCCTCCACTCCCCATCCCTTCATCTTTCTCTCTCCTCTAAGTAACCCCCATTTCACCCCTTCCCTATCTCACCCCCATCCTTCGCCTCCCCCTCTTCCACCCCTCCCCACCAACTCTCTCTCTGACCACCCTTCCCTGCCAAGTCTCCTCTGCACCTGAGTGTAGTGAATTTTTTTATCCCCACCCCACAACAACTAGCCAAATCCAGCTTCTCCCTCAGCCCTTGATTTCCACTGTCTTCTTAACGTCCAAACTAAGCCTCCAGCCAGAGTCCCTTCCCTGCTTATCTTATCTACCGCCATACCTTCCACTACTCTCTCTCTCTCTCTCTCTGTCCATTCCTACTGTGACACTATCCTGATGTTTTCCTCGGTCCCCTGTCCTCCTCTAATCGCTCTTTTTTCTTCCTATTATCGTGTTCTTTTCATCTGTATTCTGTGCCACGAAATCTCCCTCTCTCCCTACCACTGTTGACCTACCTACCTTGTTGTTATTCTCATCCTCTCCTGTTTTCTTACCTTTCACTTCCCCATTCCTTCCCTTCGTCTCTGTCTGCTTCCTGCCTCTGTATCAACTGTCGTTCTCCCCACTTCTCCTATTAACTTACTTCACTGTTTTCCTAATTCCCTCCTCTAAGGAAGGCCTTCACGCGGTGACATCGATATAAGCGGATACACACGTCCCTCAATTCCTACCCTATCCCCCTTAAGGAGGATGCTGGACTGTAGGATAAGGGCAGCCTTCAGTCCACCTGGTTCACACGCAGACGAGCCTGGGGCCACAAAAACATCAACAGTATCACCGGCTGTCCTATTCCTCTCCTCTGCTACATTTTTTCGACTTGCCTCACCTCTTGTAACTTTCTTTGTATTATTTTTAAACTTGTTATACGCTTATCACCCTCCCGTCACCATTCTCCTGGTAACCTACATCTCCGTTCTTGTCAACCACTTCTAATCTTATTCTCCATTGGCCTCTTTCTCTGTTTTCTCAATCATACGCCTACGTCTGAGTTCCTTTCAATCTTATTTACTTGTGGCCTAAGTCAGATTATCTTATTCAACTCAGAAAACCTCCCTCATATTTGCAGGGTTAATGAAGGTTATATCTTATCCCTTCAGCTCGAAAAGGTTCTTAAAAGCTTATTAAAACGGTCTGGACAAAGTGAGTACAGTACATAATAAAAAGACCAACATAGTAAAAAGGTCAGTTTCTGTCTGTTCAATCCTCCAGCTATTCCTACTGTCGCTTATCTTAGTCCTTTTCTATCAGTATTTCTTCCTTCGCCCAAATTCTTTTTCTTACCTCATCACCCTACCTAACCCTTAGTCATCCTACCCCTTGACTCTGCTCCCCTTCCCTCCCATTCCGCTTCTCTTCTCCTTCCCCTTTCTACCTTCCCTCCCTCTCTAATGCCCTAAGCTCCTATCTCCCTCCATAACTTCTGCCTTCTCTCATTTCTCCTCTCATATACTTCTCTTCCTTCCCTTTCCTTTCCTTATCTCTTGCCCCTAAGCCCCATTCTTCCCTCCTTCCCCTTCCCAGCTTTACTCCCCCTCCCCCTCCCACCTCTTACTCCTCCTCCCCCTTCCCCTTCTCTTCCCTTCCTCTTACTACCCTTTCCCTGTCCTAGTTTCTCCTTCCTTCCCTTCACCGTTCCTGCATCCTTCTTCTAGTTTCTCCCTTCCTTCTCTTTTCTTCCTTTCCAGTCCTCCACCCCCCTTTACTCTTCTATAACTCTCCAATCCTTGCCTCTCTTCCCTCCCCCTCGTCCTTTCGCTCCTTTTCCCTCACCCTATCATACCCCTACCTTCCTTCATTCTCTCTCATTCTCTCACTTGCCTTTACCCTCCTTTACTTCCCTTACTCCCACTTCTCCTTCCTTCCCTCCCTTCCTTTTCCTTCCTTCCTTCTCTCCCCCTCCCTTCCCTTCCCTTCCCCCTACTCTCTCCGCGACCTTAAACTTCCTGTACGGTCTCTAGGCAGTCTGTCAGCCTCTGTGGTCTCCATGCTCGCGGTGAAGTGCAAGTTTACTGTTGTTTAAGTGACGCTCGCCGAGTTTTTTGGTGGAGGTGGTGGTGGCAGGCCTGGGGTGGATGTGGTGAGTGTAAGATGAGTGGTGGAGGTGGCTATGTGGTTGAAGTGGTGGTAATGGTGACTATGGCTACGTGGTTGTGCTAGAAGTGGTAAATGTGGTAAGTGCAGGCTGCGTGGTTGTGGTGGTGGCTGTGGAAGTGATAGCGATCGTGGTGACTGTGATGGTGGTCGTAGTGGTGATAGTGATCGTGGTGGTTATGACGGTGCTGGCGGTCATGGTGGTGATGGCTGTGATGCTGGTCACGGCGGTGATGGTGGTGGTGGTTGTGGGCCCGTTTTGTACGTGGTATGCCTAGGCTGTTGGTGGTGTCTCATGGTTCTTTGACTGTAGTCAATGAAGCCGTTGTGGTGATAACTGTGTGGTTGTGGTGAATGTGGTGGCTATGGCACTGGTTTAAGTGCGGTAATATCTGTATTAAAATAAATGGGTACGGTGACTGGTAGTGGTGGTAGGAATCTGGCGGAAGTGCAGGTTGTGGGGAATGTATGTGCTGTATGATTATGGAGAATATGATAACTGTAGTGGTAATATGGGTTGTGGTGAATGTGGTGGAGTTTGTGATAGCGGTTAAAGGCTATGGTGGATGTGGTGGTTGTATGAGTGGTCGTGCAGTTGTGGAGAAGCCAGAGGTGTGGTGGAGAATGTGGTGATTATGACGGTGGCTAAGGAGCGGTGGCGACAGTGGAGTTCGTATGGTTGTGAAGATTGTGTAAATGTGGTGACCGTAATGGAAGTGGAGGAGAATAAGGCTCAGGTAAAGGTTGTTAAATATGTGGTGGCTGTGGAGGTGAATGTGGTGGTAGTAGTGATTGTGGATGTGTGGAGAATGTGCGTTATGACTGAGGATGTGGGGTACGTGGTGAGTGGTGGTGGTTGACGGGTTAAGACTTGTGATGAACATGGTGGCGTAGTGGAGATAGTGATGACTTTAGTGGAGGTTCTGGAAAATGTAGTGATGACAGTGCTGTTGGTGCTTGTGGTGAAGCGTCTGAAGAAAACGGTGTTCAGTTGGTGCTAATGATGGATGTCATGCTGTGACTGTAGGAGGCAGGTGTGGTAGTTACGTTCCCGGTAGTGGTGGTTGTAGTTGTGGTTATTGTGGAATAGTGGGAGATCACAGTGGTGGTAGTAGTAACATACAGTAAGTGTCTTAGTTGTTGTATTTGTGGCGGAGGTAAATTAATGGCAGATAGTAGCTGTGGTAGTTATAGTGCTGGTGTGTATTGCTGTATTTATGGCTGTCAAGATTGGTGGCCGTGGCCTTGGTTTGCTACCTTCGTGGTGTGGTTCCTATAACTGTGGAATTGTTGTATGGTGGCAGCAATAACTGTACTGATTATTGCAGTCTTGTTAAGTAGGGGAATACTGTGTGACTGTCGTAATGGTTGTAGTGCTATAATGTTGTGACAGAGATGTTGGTACTGATGGTAATTAGATAAGTTACTGAGTTGGGGATGATAGTACTGGCTGAAATGGTGTCGGAACTGTTTGTTATTGGAATGGTAGTGATTGCAACATCGTAAAGGTGAATAACTGTGCTTATTTTTGACTAGTAATACTGCTGTGAATGGCGATAAGGTTTACAGAAGACGTAATATTACTGAATACAATAGACATTATAACACTAATCCCTTTCACTGAAGACTTATCCCCTGTCCCTTAAAAGATGAAGCAGCAACAGTAACAAACAGATCATCGTACGGACGGGATAAATTGCAGTATTTATATTCATCACTCTTTAACACGCTTTTATTTTCTTCACAGTCAAAACAATGGCAACAGTGCTAATAATCCTAACACTGCTCTGACCTGTAGTTAAGTTAATAAGAAGTACCTATTATGGCGACAAATAATGGTGATATTCATAAATGCTGATGGAAGTGTTAGTGGTAGAAGCACAGCAGGTGTGGTGGGGTGAAGCCTAAGGGATGAGGAGGGGGATGAGCAGAAGGGGGAGGAGTGAGTAAGAAGTGGCTTGGGGTTGGCTGGGGTGAGGTGGAAACAGGCTGGAAACTGGGAGGTGGAAGCAAGTGGAAAAGAGGTGGATAATCTATAACAGCACGACTGCTGGAAATGGTGAGGGGAAAAGGACACTAAGAAAGGAGAAAGAAAGGGAGGGGAGACGAAGAGGGCGAGGGTGAGATGAAAAGAGGCTGGAAACTGGTAGGTTGGGGACAAGTGGAAAAAAAGTGAGAAAGGAGGGTATGGTGTACCTACGAGGATATGGTGGTGGTTGGAACAGGTGGGTGGGAAAGGCGAAGAATGGGATGGGGGCATGAGGAAGGGAGAGAGGAGAAACGGGGAGGGAGGGAGAGAAGGGAGGGGGGAGTCTGAAACCTCGCCGGAGTGGTCAGGGGGAGGGCGAGCACTAAAAGTCTGGAGAAGGGGAGCTGGTGGAGTCAGTCGGGTGCGGGAGCTGGCAGCAGACGCAAGCAGCCGCAGCAGCAGACACCAGCCCGTCTTCCTCACATTATACCTGATAACCTCATTGGGCCGCTAAGGTAAGGACATGATGCGCATGGAAATGGAACTAAAAACAAGCGACTAAACGATTTATTCCTGTCATTTTCCAGTTGTATTTCATTAAAAACAGCAAACTGATAACAGTAATGTTTCTTTAATACTATTC
Source organism: Coenobita brevimanus (assembly GCF_032717465.1). Taxonomy (NCBI): domain Eukaryota; kingdom Metazoa; phylum Arthropoda; class Malacostraca; order Decapoda; family Coenobitidae; genus Coenobita; species Coenobita brevimanus. The sequence continues at coordinate 12,681,725 of NC_137045.1, read as the reverse complement.
TTAAATAACTATGTGCATACATAGTTATTAATAATTTACGAAAAATATTCGAGATAAGGTGTTGTATCATTTTAGAAAACGGATATCCCAATTTAGTTACTACTTCAATTTAATAATCTACATGATTCACCACATACCAGTCATTAATTGTAGTTGTTTCTTGTCCAACTAGAAACAAATGTATTATTACTGTATTTAAGCAAACAGCCATCTTGCCCTGGGAAAAAATATTAGTCGGTGACAGAAGGGAACACACAAATTAAATAAGAAAGAATCTTGATTAGAACTAAAAGATATCAAGAGATAACAAAAAGATAGGTCAGGATTCAGTAGTATTTTGGTCTCTTTGCCTGGATTGGTTACCGGGGGATCATTGACATCACTACAGCTGACTTGGATGATTACTACCGTGGCTAATGTAGCACTGAAATCCACAAGCACCCAGAGATTGGATCTGTATCAAGGGGAGCTTTAAAATCTCTGAATCTTTATATATATATATATTAAAAAAAAAAAAAAAAAAAAAAAAAAAAAAAGGGGGGGATTAGTTTCTTGCGCAGCATTAAAATCCTTGCATCACTTGAGAACTTCGATTCGTTTCTGTGGTAGCACTGAACTCCCTGAATTAAATAAGGTTTATGATTTCTCCATGATGTTGCACTAAAATCCCTGAACTACACGAGGTCTTTGACTCGTCTATACAGCAGCAATGAAATACCTCCGGGCGCAGATCAAGAAAGACCGGTATAGCAGGTTGTCTTGTTCTGCTTCACCTGTCATAATAACAGTATGCCATGCGACTGAACTGAGCTCTGTCTGTCTGTCTCTTTAGTCCAATATTCTTTATTCTCGCATCTTTGGCCTTCCTTCCCTCTTATTCTAATCTTCTTTTTACCCTCTCATTTCTCTCTCTCTCTCTCTCTCTCTCTCTCTCATCTACTTGTTTGCTGATTTATCAACATATTAATCAAATCTGTCCATCCACTCATTTATGTATGTCTATATGTAGGTATATATGTATCTTCATGTCTATCTACCTCCCAATCAAAAAACTTCAGTACTGTATAAGTCCACAATCTTCATGTCGAATTAGTCTTAAACCATAACACACTAATACAGCTATAAACGCTATCATACGCAGCAATACAGTCTTTTCTTTAATACCGCAGGGAGGCGGCTTAAAGGGCAAGGGTGAGCCGTGCATAAATCCGTTGTAGCAATTTACTTGAGGTCAGAGTTAACGCTGTCTGTTAACACTGCACGAACACCGTGTTATTCAATGATTAGGAAAATTATTACATGGCCAGACAGTCAGATTGATTGACAGACAGATGGGTAAATAGATACATGCACTGATGGAGAGAGAGCTGGATGGATGGATAAACATATAAGTAGATAGATACAGCTACGGATAGATAATGACGTACATATTTTATATCTATATTTGTACTTATCAATCTATCTATCTATGTGTGCATGTGTGTATAAATATTATTAAAAACTAGAGGCTACAATTCTTGAGACGTTAACATAATGCAATATATGAGAAGATAATAAAACGTAAAGGTTATTCTGTGGCGTTCAAATTCCAGCTTTACGTTACTTTTATATTCTTATATTGTCGAGAAATTTTCTTCCGCGACGCCGTGACCAAGGCCGCTGTGACAGGCAGGACTGTGGTTGGCGCGGGTGGATACCAACTGAGTGAGGTAACACCGAAAATATTGCAGGAAAACCGCAACACGCCACCAACAATGAAAAACACGGCAACACAACGATGAATAATAAATGAACAACAGCGCTGACCAACACAAAACCACGCCACACCATGCTACGAGTACAATACAAATGACAGAGACAAAAGATACGCGAGAATCCTAGTAACAAGAGAGATCACAATGCAAGCAGACAACACAATCAAACATCATTTACATAACAAAGCAAGGTCGACTGCAACTGAGGAGCGACAAGAAAATGTCTATCATCTTACAAAACAAATGCTGTAAATCAATTACAATTATAAAACGTTCAGAAAGCTATACGTAACATACGTTTTACACTGTCATGTCTCGTACACATTTCAAAATGCTGAGCCTCAAAGTCGCACCTCACACAGTCACACCTCACAAACACCTTAAATTTTCATTTGTCAAAACTTTTTCAAACATATGTCAGCTCTCACACTGCTACACTTGACAAACACACCTAACACTGTCAGTCTTACGAACAACTTGTGAGTGTCACATTTCACTTGCACACCGTTCGCTATCATGAGACACACGCACTTCACACTACCACTTCTTACACTGCCACATCTCAGTCACATTTCACACAGCCATATATCACATACACATGAGAACACACTAAACTCTGCCACATCTCACACTGCTACATCTCAGTCAAATTTCACACGGCCATATTTCACATAACACTGAGATGCACTTCACTCTGCCGCATCCCATCTCACACGGATACGTCTCACAGTCACACTCCACACTGTCTTTAAACACTTACACACACTTTCATAACTCTCTTTCCAATTATTTCCACCTAAACAACGCCTCAGTACAGCAAAATCTCACCTTACGCAACATGATCTTGCACTACTTCTAACCTCAGGGCCTTCACGCCAAAACCGCAGTATATCCAATTACAACACGACGACAGAGAACGTGCAGATCGATTTCCCAGCATCCGTATAACGCACCTACAATCGTCCTTCCAGAGGTGATAATAGCAAGCATAACTATAGATGACGAACAGAGAGAGATGATAGTGGTGGAAATGGGAAAACTACCAGGAGAAAATGATAATGAGAGGAAAAGGATGACTGGTGGGAGAAAATGACAGGGACGAAGAGAAAGACTGTTAAGGAAAATTATAGAGACGAAAAGGTAGGTTGCTAAGAGAAAATTAAAGAGACGAAAAGGAAGATTGCTGGGAGAAAATTAGCGACCGGTTTACAAGTACGTATACATCTCGAATGCGTATGATGCGGTTAGACTTTAGTATCTTGATTACACCTGAATGAAAAGGAAAAATTGCTGGCAGAAAATTATTGGCTGGTTTTAAGTATGTATATTTGTAAACTATGTAAGAAGCTGTTGGATCTTAGTAGGTTTATTACATCTTTGTGACTGTCTTGTTGCCTCGTTAGCCTTCAAGAGGGATAGTGTATTCATTTCTTCTAATTATGATAATGTGTGTGTGTGTGTGTGTGTGTGTGTGTGTGTGTGTGTGTGTGTGTGTGTGTGTGTGTGTGTGTGTGTGTGTGTGAGTGTGTGTGTGTGTGTGTGTGTTAATGTATGTTGTGTGCTTTGACGTCATAATCTTTGTCCTTCGCATTAGCTCCTGCGCCTTGTTACTAACGTATATTTACCCAATGCAGGAGTCACGCTGCTTTTTCATTATTATTTAATTATTAATGACGGTGCAAGGCTATTCATCTGGTGCAACTTTTTCGTGACGCTGCCTATGACGTCAATTTGTGATCGACTGCTGCGCATTTTACATCACTGCTTCTCTCTCTCTCTCTCTCTGTAAAATCTCTAAAATATGACAGACCTTTTCAAGCTTCAATAAAATAGTGTGATTTTACCAAGAATTAATTAATTATAAGAGAATTAATGGGGCAAAACGTCCCTGGTCTTTTTCTCTTCACTTTTCCTAAGCATGAATCCATTTTTGCTTTTATTCAATATCCTTCTCTTCGCCAATTTTCTCTGCAATTATCGTTCCCTTTACGCTTTTTTCCTTCCATATCTCTGTTTTCTCCTATTTTCTCTTTTACTGATCCTATCTTGACCTTTTCCTGCTTTCTCCAGATCTCGTCACCACTTGCTCACCTCACCTCTGTCAACCTCTCCATACTAAATCTTGCAAAGCTTGATTCGCCTTGTTTCCCTATCCTTGATTTCTCAGGTTTTCTCCCCAACACTTCTTCACTTCACCTCTCTTGACCTTTCCACGTAGAATCTCTTAGTACTATTTCCTTACCCCTGCTTTCTCCTAATCTGTCTCCAACACTTGCTCACCTTGTCTCAATTCACTTCTCTTTATTAGATCATTTAAGTCTTGTTTCCCTACCCCTACTTTTTTTTTTCTCTCTCTAATTTTCTCTCTAACGCCATCTCACTTCCTCTCTTTTCATTAAATCTCGTAGCCTTGCTTTCTCGAAATGTCTCTGAAACACTCGCTCACTTCACCGCTCTTGACCTCTTCCGTACCCCCCACCCCCACTATACCCCGCCTCCCCTTCACTATCCCGTCGTCAGCAATGGCCCTTAAGACTAGTTTGCACCCTGTGAACCTGCCAGTGGGTAAGAAGGGGGGGACTGGATGGGGGGGTAGGGGTGAGAGGGGAGGGGAAAAGGAACAGAAAAATGGGGCTGGGAGTAGGAGTTCAAGGAGCAGGGGAGAGCATGCAAGGGTCTGGGAGTAAGGGATTAAGGAAACAGCATTAGAGGATAGAGGAACTGGGAGACAGCATGAAGGGGAATGGAAGGGATGAATAGGAAAGTATGGATATGATATTAAGGGATATGGAAAAAGGGGTTAGGGGAGAAGGAGGAGGACAAGAAAGGGGTATAAGGAGAATGCAAAAACAGGATGAGAAGGAGATGACAGACGGAATAAAAAAAATAAAATAAAAAAGGTTTAAGTGGAGAGACAGAATGCAGTGTCGGGAGAAGAAAATGCATGAAGGAATATGGGGGGACTGAAAGAACGGGAGAGGAGTGTTTGGGGAATGAGGTACTGAACGATTAGGTGTAAGTGTGAACAAGAGACCAAACTCCAGAGACTGAAAACGTACGAAGGGTGAGGCTTAGGGGATAAAATGGATCTGAGAGGAAGGGAAATTAGGACTGAGTGGGCGGAAGTGTTTAATGATTGGTAGGGAACAGATGGAAAAAGACGCTGATAAAAGAGAAGTTAGCAGTGTCGAATTGGCAGTGAGTGGTGACAAAATATGGAGAGAGAGAGAGAGAGAGAGAGAGAGAGAGAGAGAGAGAGAGAGAGAGAGAGAGAGAGAGAGAGAGAGAATGGGAAGATCTCTTGGGAAGAAGACAACAAGGGACGGAAAAAGAAAAATCATGATACCAGCAGCATGAAAGGAGAGGACGAAAAAAACAAAACAAAATAAAACCAAGTCGATACAGGAAGGGAATCAAATCGTGGGAGAGACAGGAAGGCGAATAAAGTTAAAAAGACGATACAAGGGGAGGATGAATTAGGCATAGGAAGGTTTTAGAAAGTAATATCTGGAAATTGTACGGAAAATGAAAGAAAATATGAACTAAGTCGAAAAGGGAAAATGATCAACTTGTGAAAATGAAAGGCAAATAAAGAGGGAAAAACACAATAAAGGGACACAAAGGGAATGACATGAAGGAAAAGAAAGAAGATAATGGTGCCTGTAAATACAAAGAAGTGGAAAAGAATGTAAATTCGAAATGGGACTCAGGACAAACTCGTTGGAAAGGGAGACACGTATAATGGGAATAAAACTATGATGAGAAGCAGAGAGGACGAATAAAGGAGGCATGAGAAGGAATGGGTAAGAGGGAGAGGAAGCGTGGGAAGAGGGGGAAGCGTGGGAAATAGGCGTGGGAATAAATGAGGGGGCATAGGGTATAGGCACAAGAGGAGGGGAGGAGAGCAGGCCTAAAAGAGTGAGAGGGGGGATAAGGGAACACTGATTTATTTTCCCATGATTAAAACTTGACCCCCCCCCTCTCTCTCTCTTTCTCTCATACATACATACCAATCCAAGCTCCCCTCTCTCTCAGTATTTGTCTCCCACACTACAAACATCTACATTCTACAAACATAACTGTATCGACAAGGACAGCCAGAAAAATAATGACGCATAAAACACGTCTGTCCACTTGTGGTAAAATAAACACACACACACACACACACACACACACACACACACACACACACACTCTTCCGGTACGCTGCTGTTCTGTTGAGTCTAGAAGGATGGCTTTGTGTGTGTGTGTGTGTGTGTGTGTGTGTGTGTGTGTGTGTGTGTGTGTGTGTGTGTGTGTGTGTGTGTGTGTGTGTGTGTGTGTGTGTGTGTGTGTGTGTGTGTTCATGTAACTGTTGAACACACGATTATGTGCATGATGAATATATGTGTACATATGCGTGTATGTGTGCGTGTGTATATGTCTGTGAGTATATGTATATGTGTGCGTGTGTATGTAAGCGTGGTGACAACTGGCCTGGAGTTTGTTGACCCTACCGTTTTTGTGTCTTGTGTGTGTCTGAGTGGAGATGCTGGGTGGACAGGAAACTCATTAAGTAGCTTCTCCCCAGGCCACACCAAAACCACACCACCACCACACCACAGCCACATCATCACCACAGCCACAAACCCACTACCAAAACCACAACTGCAACACAGTCACAGCCCTACCAAAACCAGCTCATCATAACTAGTCCTTTGTACAGCCGAATCTTTACCACAATCACCACTTTACAATCACAACCTCACCACAACCACAACTATATCACAACCAGATCTCTATGAACACAACAAAATCTCTTCGGAAATCACCACTCCTCCACAGTTACAACACAATCACATCAATAATTTACTTACAGGCTTTGGTTATCTGTGTCTTTTTTAAACAATGACTCAGTCAAGTAAAACGTCTTTATACCCAAAAATCACTACAGTTTGATCACAACCTTGTCCTACAACAAGAGCTTCCTCTCCCCAGTAACAACACCATCAATTAACAGTTCAGTCACTGTCTCAAGTTACATCATTCTGCCTATACAGGTAAACTCATATCACATTCACACTACGCCAGAACCAATGTCCCACCTCAAATACAGCCTGTTCACTCACTACCCAGCCACAACCACAGATTCATCCATACCACAACTACACTTCAGCCAAACCATAACCATACTTCTTCACCACAAACGCAGTTGAACCCCACTACAACCACACTTCAGCCCAACAACCAAACTTCAGCCTCATCACAGCCACATGCAACCCAACTAAAGTCACACCCCAGTTCAGTCACAGTCAAAGGAGTACACAGGAATACAAAGGAAAGCAAACAGCCGCAGACCTAGCCATTGCTTCTTTCCAGGCCCTACTACACCCAAACTCAAAACACTTTAAAGAATAAAGTGTGTATATATATATATATATATATATATATATATATATATATATATATATATATATATATATATATATCCTTTGTTGTGTTCCACTCCTTGCTGCAGGTGACCATAAGTTAAGCTGCAGGTAAAAAAACTCAGGTCATCCATTGTTCTGTGTGCCACTACCTGCTGCGGGTGTGCATAAAAGACCTCTACCCTTTACGTTTCTGTCTCACTCTGTCTGAAGATGTAATATACGAAAGTACTCACTGTCGCTCCTTTCATTTCTCCTGTGGTTAGTTTGCATACATATCTTCACGGTGAAGTCTCTGCATAAATATATATATATACAAAATAAAAAATTTCGACTTCACCTATCACCCTACTCATTCTACAACTTCCCAAACGCTACACACACTTGGAAATTTATTCTGGATACTAATATATGATGACAAATAAACGGTAAAAAGACTATATTCAAAACAAAGCCTTAACAGGTAATGGGGGCACACACACACACACACACACACACACACACACACACACACACACACACACACACACACACACACACACACACACACACGAGTAACTCTTTCCCACGCTACGGACACAGTCAGAAATATATTATAAGAACCGCCAAAACCTATTAACCGGCGAGGGGAAAAACCCGGGCACGCAAAGGTTATGTTTTTTGCTCATTTTACCTCCCTTGCAGCCCTGGAAATGGAATCACAAACCAGACATGCAATCGATTCTCTGTCGTAAAAGAAGACTTGTTTTTTGTAGGACGAGGTGAGGAGTGGGCAGAATCACTTCATGTCTCTTGTTCATCCATTTAATTAACTCAATGAATCTGTGTGATTTTTTTTCTTGTTTCTGCCTGGCGATTTTGTTCAGTTGAAGAAAGACTTCTAGTAATCTAAGAGATCTATTAAGGTTACTTCTAACCAATCCAGTTCAAAAAGTCTATCCCATGGTATATAAAATCAACACCATTACCACCACCATCATCATCATCATCATCATCATCATCATCATCATCATAATAATAATAATAATAATAATAATAATAAATAATAATAATAATAATAACAATAATAATAATAATAATTACAATAATCATAATTCATTCATTCATTCATCATCTAATCTAATAATACCACCAACAAAATCAACAACAATAATTAATACATCATCAGACTAAAGCTACAAATCTCAGCTACGACAAAACATAATAATCTTAATTTTTTTTCTGACCCCCTGCCCTGGACGTCCCTTTCAAGATGCTAAGTGGCCCAGAATCCAACCCAGCATAAGAACTGCTGCGGAGACCGGTTGGCAGATTAACGCAATTATTATTTTTTTCCTATTCTGACCTTCTTTGTTTTTGTGGGTTTGGACGTTACATATTCGTGTAGTCTGTATCGGTTTTCTCTCTCTCCAACTTCTCTCTTCCTCCTCAACCTCCATCTCTCTCTCTCTCTTTCACACACACACACACACACACACACACACACACACACACACACAACCAATGAACTTGATGCAATACAAGACGACGCGAAGAAAGATGGGAGAGGGAGGAAGGAAAAGAGACAGAGTGGGAAAAGTAAACAGGAGACAATGCAGGTCAAAAATGGTAATACTGCTGAACTAGGATGTCATTTACACACTTATGGGTCCTCCTTCCCCTCTCCTCCACGTCAGGTGCGAGAGTGTCAGGTGTCGTGGGAATGAGCAGCGAGAAGGAGGAACATGATCAAAGAAATAGTGTCCTGAGGCTGAGTGAGTTGGAGGATTTGATGGGATGGGATTGAGGGGGCACCGTGCAAGGAGGGGCGGGATTCCACTGAGAACCGTTTTGCCCCTGCCACAGGAGTCTTTCGGCCTTAAAACATAAAGGGGGACGAGGCTCTTTATTTTATTTTTGCTGCTACCATTCATTTGTTTTTCGTTCAGATTAAAACAACCAAATACTGATGGTGTTACTGAAGGCTATATCTAACCCCTCCATTCTGAAGTCTCTCCTGTGCTGAATATAGTCGTCTATGGGCTATAATAATAATAAATAATAATAATAATAATAATAATAACAATACGTCATCGCAATGAACGTGTTAACGATTATGTCTGAACTAATCAACGAACGCCATAACAACAGAATTCAGTAGCGTGCAGGTGTGGCTGTGTCGTCTGCAACTTAACTACAATCCGGATTCACAACCAAACTTCCGATCACAACCCATACTCATTTTGACAGGATGACCGAGACACACGGGTAGGTTTTAAACTGTCCTCTCCTCCTTTTCGCAGCAACTCGGTTTGACAAAGAACATTGCATGAGTCGTTATTTTTTCCAGGAGGAAGAGAGTCATGGGAAGGTTATCAGTGACAGGGAACGTCGCATAAGTCACTGCTTTTTCCAGGAGAAACAGTGATGGGAAGGTTATGATCTTATTTTGTCAGTCCTGTAAGA
>NC_137045.1:12627118-12667118 GCF_032717465.1 Coenobita brevimanus | reverse complement strand
TCTATTTCTACCTGCAGAATGTCTAAGTCAGACGAAATTTGTTTTATCCACAGTATATACAATTTCAGTAAGCGGAAAATAAATCTTCAATCAACCACCTTCACTGCTGCCACCACCAATATTTGCATAACCTGTATCAAAGCAACATCACCAGCATCACCACGCCACCATCACTCCCGCGTGCATCACCACACCAAGCACCAACTCCCATCAAACACCATCATCATTAGTTTTAATATAATCATCACAACCACTTTCAACTTTCGATTTCTATTCTGAACAAAGAAACGAATGATTTTCTCTGCTACATAAGATGAAAGCAAACTATTACTGATCATCTCAATGCTATTCTCTAGTTTCTAATGTATACTGCACCACATACTTTGTTGAACCGCTCACTTTCCCTTCCTCCTTCCTCAGCAAAACTTTCTCTTCTATCGAATACACCTATCTTTCCAATAGTTCTTTCATCAATCCTTCAACTAACTTACGGTTCTTGAATCTGTCCATGTGAAGGTGTATGGTGGGTCACAACTTAGCAGTCAAGATGGAGAAATGGCAATTTTAGGACAAGTTAGAGTAGAAAGAGGAAAGACGGCAATTTTACGCCAAGGTGGAGTCAAAAGAGTACAAGGCTCCTCTATACTGAAGAAAATCGCCCGGTTTCAGCAAGAATAAAACGAGAAATACGTCACCGGACTCAATGGGTTGGAGTTCCTTCCTCCTTGCAAGCAACAGAACTCCACGAGGTTCCGTATTTCCTTCTCTTCCGTGGTGGTGGGCAGTAAAATATAATGGGTGGGTGGGGGGGGAGGGGCGGTGAAGCGTGACGGCCGTAAGGAACACGTTGCCTTTGGTAATGTTTGGGGATGTGAATGCTCGGGAAAGAGGAGAGACAAAGAGAAGAGAAGCAAAAAAGATAAGTAAGAAAAGAGACACAGGAGAAAAAAATAAAAAGAGGATACGAGAGAAGAGATGAGAAGAGAAGAGAAGCGAAGAGAAGAGAAGAATGGCTAGAAAGATATATGACAGGGAACGAAATAGAATGAGAAGAGAATGAAAGAGGTGGGAAGAGAACAAAACAGAGGAAAATGAAAGAGAAGGAAACAGACCAAAGCAAAATGCAAAACCAAGAAGAAAACATGCAGGTCATAATAAAAGAAGAGAACAAAGAGAAGAGAGAGAACAGAAAGGAAGAAAGGGAAGGGAGAGGAAGGGAGGATGAGAATAAAAAAATAAATAAAACAAGAGAAACCACAAGACACAAGAGATAACACGAGAGACGAATAGAGAATAAAACAAGTCTCGCCTTGGGTGTCAGCGTTAGAGAAAGACAGAAAACGAGAAATATCCAACCACAAGAGAACCGAGGTTGGTTTACGGAGCTGCCATGTCGGCCACACCCTTCCCTATAATTCAGAGGTGGTGATAACTTCCTGGTATATAAGACTCCATTACACTGCTGGCTCAGGGGAGATTATACTGTACAGCCTAATGTTTGAACAATGAATAAGTCTAACCTTGGATCAGAAACAGGGTTAGGTCAGGTCAAACCAATTATCCCCCGACTCTTAACTCGTTAATATCGTCTGGCATCCTATATTCTAACTTAAACACCGGCGTACTTCAATAGATAAAAGTCGCTATGTAACTTTAATTCTATAAGTTAGTTTAGTTTGCTAGTGGTTCGCTAGACGGTCCGACGTACCCAAGGTCTATAAGGATAGAGCGTGGCCAAACGCTGCACGACTACCCCATTAATCATACACATGGACTAGAGTAACTACAAAATTTGTGTTCATGTGCCAACGACAGCCGTGTGCATGAATTCCCTCATCCAGTCTCCTCTCCCAACCCGACACCAATTTCTTATAATATTATTTCTTACTTTTTCGGACGATACAATGGTTACGACAGATTTCACTCTTCGGGGTTCCTTCTAAGCTTAATAAATAATCCAGCAGTGACAAGGACCGAACAGAAAAGCGTTATCGTACTGATGAGGCCACATGCTACAAGAACAACTTAACAAAGAGGCTGTGTTTGACAGGCAACTTTCTGTTCCAGAATGAGGCAAAAAAAAGAAAAAAAAAAATCCTCCTATTTAGGGTCAGCTAGGTCACAGGCTTTATCCTACCACTCATAAAATATGCTAACTAGGAGTGTGGCCATGAACATTCAGTCAGCCACAATACACACACACACACACACACACACACACACACACACACACACACACACACACACACACACGCACGCACGAACGCACTTTTTTTTATACCTTATATACGACGCCACTATTCCTCATCATTCCATCCCTAGGAAATTCCACTCAGCTTAGAAACGACCTCCAGGACAGACAAGGTTAAGATTAACGGTACCATTCCCGTCAACAAGACAAACACAATCACCCGCCAAGGATCATCCCCCTAAAATGGCGACTGCATAATATCTCAACACACCCAGATCTCCCGTGGCCTGGCTGTGGGGAATTCTGAGGGTGGTTTTTGGTGAGTCATAGGAGCCAGGCGACCCCGGGAGGCAAGACAAATGAGGCGGTACTTGATGATGCTGTTCACGTGTGTCTGGTCGGGGAGGGTCCCAGGGTCCACAGGGAACACTAGCTTGGGGAAGTGATTGATGATTTTATCCGAGGTTATTTATTTTTTGTCGGCAAATTTGTTTATTGGCAGTAACAAGAATAAGAACAGTCGTATTAGTTGTACCCCAGGTTCATCTGAATGTGAACCGAGTGGACTCTTTACCGCAAAACACCATCCTCTGTCAGGGGCCGGGGATGGAGATGTAGCCCGTTTATACAGGTATGTCATATCGCTACCACCATAAGAAGGCGTCCCTCTCCAGCACCGGGTTAAATATAAAAGACGGCATCGTTCACTGTTTCTAACCCCCTCAAGTCCGTAGGGAACTCTGGCTTGGGGAAGTGAACTGTTACTTGCCTCGGTCGTTTATCCTTCACAACTGGTTCGAGTCTTGTTGAAGGTAGCAAGGATAAATTACAGGACGTTCAGTCACACGGAAATAACACGGTACCTAATGCCGCCTGCGTGTATCTGGGGGGATAGGGAGGGTTCTTCAGGTCCGAGGGGTTCTCTGGCACGGAGAAGTAACTGAGTATTTGCCTAGGTCATTTCTCTCTCCGCTCCCTTCTCCGATGAAGAGACTACAATCACCTGGAAGCTACAGGAGAAAATATAACTGACGTCAAAGTTAACTGTTCCTAAACCCCTCCGTTCCATTCGGAATTCTGGCCTGGGAAGTTGCTGATTGTCTGCTCACGAACGTTGACTGGCTGTTTGTCTTCTTTCCCCTGCATAACAACACCTCTGAGCTGGATAATATGGTCTGGCAGTACAACACACGAATGAGGCTGTACCTGATGCCCCTCATGTATGTCTGGCTGGTAAGGTTGCAGATCCATTGGGTTCTTTGGCAAGGACAAGTGAATCAGTGTTTGGTAAGGCCATTTATCTTCTATCACCGTCACTGTCAGAGGCAAGTGGCTCGAAGAGTAAATGATCGTTCGTCCAAGATCGTCTGCTGGAGTTTTTTTTTTTTCTTTTCTATCATACAATTATTTTTTGCCCTATCAGGAGTCTAGAGGCCCTGGGCTACGTTAATTTGTTCCAGCATTTAAGGTAAGGGTGGCCAGCTTCGCTCTCCCCTTAAGTGCCGCTATGAGAGCAACAAATCTCAGCCCCTTCTTGGATGTAAACCTTGTGGGTTCCATCCAACTGAAACATACCTCACAAGACCACCAGGCGTTCATCAGATACTATGGTTACCACCTAACGAAGCAAAGGGTTTTGAGGGTTACTGGAAATCACTGGTTTATCATTCAGTGTAGAGCTACCTGGACAGCAAAACATCGAACGTGTGGATAGTGGGCATCATAATCTACCACTTACCTTTCATACTCCTCAGTAACAGCATCCTGATACTGCTTTGCATTTGAAAGAGGAAATTTATGTGCATAGTTTCCTCTAAAAACCAGTAGATAATGAGATGCTGGCTCTGTAATACATTCGGGCGGGGAAATTTGTGAGTATATTCTAATGGCAAGTGGTTTCGAATTAAAATCAAGAATAAAATAAAAATACATATAGCAACAACAACAGCAGCAGGAACATCGTTTTAAGGTATTACGGTACATGTACAACCACGATGGGAAATTTACGTGCATACTTTTCGGGCAACTATTTTTATTTCTTTATTTACGTGCATATTCCCCTTTTATTACCGATGACATCCTGGCACGGCATTACAATATTTTTCCTTGACGTGCATAATTTCGGCGTTTTTTTTTTTTCTTCAGTGTAAGTGCTCATTATACAGGCTCCTCAACGACCTGCACGACCTCCTAAACCAGTCCTGCATCAGTGAGGTCCGTATTCTCGTCGGTTGAGTACGCTACCTACCACTTTTTCCCAAGAGATTTATTCTGCTTATTACGCTTTACTTTCCTCTACTGAGGTATATAAAATCGTCCAATATCGTCATACTTTTCATAAATAATGTGCAAATGAATACTAACCATCCACATCCAAAGTAAGTCGCAAAAGAGGAGGCATTAAGGAGCTTTCTTACCCGACGAGAATACGGACCTGAGTCTCGAGAATATATATCTTTTACGGCCTCTTCCCGAAGTTCCTTGCCCTGGCTCAGTCTCAACTAACCCCTTCTGATCAAGAACGGCATTTTTAATTTCATTCTTCCTGGTGCCTGACGATTTTAAGATTAACTCATTCAATTTGATGATTCCTTTTATTTATTTATTTTTTTTTATTAGCTAACTATACGATGATATCTGGCTTAATGGGGATTCTCTTATAGTCAAGGAGTTAAGGAAGACCACATCTAATTTCTCCAAGTCTCCCCTGAGCTTAACGAATGCGTATAGTGTTGTCTAAACGGCTTCATCGAAGTGAAGAATTCAAAAAAGTAATCCAGCAATGAGGAAGGCATATCGAATTCCGGTAATCTGGTAAAGTCTCTTCTGAACTAAAGATAAATAAAAATAAATAAATAAATTAATAAATAAATAATAAATAAATAAATTAAGCAGAAGGGAACAATAAAAATATAAAAGCTTATAAAAAAGTACATCAAAAACATGAAAAAAAAAATCCTGTTCCTAAAGGGGCTAATGAACGCCAATTCTAACCACTTCACCCTGTAAAAAAAAAAAGAAAAAGAAAATAAAAGCTGAATCAAATCCAATTTACTCGAAGTAAAAACTCAAATATAACACTCACCCTTGCACCAGCTCACCCTAAAGGCTTCTGATACTGAAAGCCTGCAAAATTTTTCCTTGTTCCTCGTCTGCCTTATGTGTCTTGCCTGCTTCCCCTTTTGGCTGTGTCTCACCCTTTGTTTATGTCTATTCTTTATCTTCCATCATCAGTCATTCACTTCATTCCAACGTTTATCTTCCAACATTACTCTTTTACATTATTCCATTCTTTCTTCAGGACTTGTTCATGTGCATTATGTTTAATCTTTGTTTCCCCTTCAGCTGTCCCATCCTTTATTTTTTTTTTCTTTTTTTTTCTTCCAATATTAGTCTTATATTTAATTGTGTTTTTTATCTTCCATTATTACTCCTTTACTTTATTCCAGTCTTTCTTCAGGAACTGTTCACGTGCATTATGTTTACCGTTTGTCTCCTTTTGGGTCTGTGTCTAATTCTTTATTTCTTTCCATCCCTTACCATCCAACATTATCACTAAGTTCCATTTTTATCGTCCAACATTTCCATTTTATTACATTCCATTAGTAGGCATTATTTTTATTATGCTTATTATGTGCATTATGTTTACTATTTGCTTTCCTATCGGGGTGCCTCTCATTATGTCCTTTTATTTCCATTAACTGCCTTCTTATAAAACTACCTTACTTCATTCCCTTAGCTATCTTCTTACATTATACCTTTACGGCCATTCCAATCCTTCTCTCCTGATGCATATCATGAACGACAGAGTGGAATGTGGAAAAGCCAATGATAAGACTGCTTGATTTATTATTAGGTCACCCCCAAGCACAATGCATATGAAAGAATGAAAATAAGGCCTGAACAAGAGCCATGATGAAGTTGCATATCTTAACGTAACGAAAAATAAAATCAAATAAAACAATGGAATGAAGTATTAAAAAGGAGTTTAATAAAGTTTCATGATGCTTTTATCTTTTTTACTTTAACTATTACAATTTTATTATTTTATGAATGGAGGACACCTGTAATCTGGTGTATAATTTTTTTTTTCCTGCCACCGTTCATCTCCAGCACAAAATGTAATGCGGCTAAAATAAACTCTCAGAATATGATAGAATTAAATGAAGGAACGCACAAGAGCCATTTTACGTTCACAAGTTTTTTTTCTTTATTTATTTTTTTTTAGTCACATCCTCTCAGGAAACAGCGTCCAACAATTCTTTACAAGGCACCAAGGTAGATCAATAGATAGCTGCTTATGGCCTAAAAAAACAGGTCTTAGGCATAAATTTATCTCCTTCTCCCATAAATTTCAGTGTTGTCTATCTGTTGCCAGACACCAAACGCCAAAGTTCATTTTGGGTGACCGAGACAAAAATATCTTCAACTTTTCGTTACTCCTTCAGTCCTATGAGATACTATTTAATTTCAGTCTTGCTGCTTACTGACTATTGCTATTATCGATTATTTGATTTATTCTCATTCGCCGACGATTTTATTCTTCTTAGGAGAGAATTTTGTACTAAAGACGCAATACATGCCTTTTTCTTTGTTTTACCCTTCACTACAAAAGGCCTCCGAGATGCAGAATAAAACCGTCTATTGATAGCAAAAATAAATAAACAGACAAAATACGTCACCGGAATCAAGGCGTTATTTTCTTCTCTCTTCAGAAGACAGTGGAAGGAATAGTATTAAAGGCTTCTGGAACGAGGTCTTGGAGAAAAATAATGGGGAGAAATAAGGAAAGAACTGGGGAGAAATGAAAGAGTGGGAGATGGCACTCGAAGCAAGATATCAAGGAGAAAAATAAAGAGAAGAAGTAAAGAGAAAAGTCGGGAGGAAAGGAAAAGGTGGAAGATGTCAAAGAAATGAAAATAAGAGGAAGAAGAGGAGTAAGGATGCAAATTAGGAATGAGGAAAAGATAGCTTGGTAGGACAGAAATCAAGAAGAATAGTGAAGACAGCAATGGGTGCAGACAAAAGTGAGGAAAGAGGAGAGGAAAAAACAGACAGTGCAGAAGAACAAGCGACATAAATCTAAGAAAATCATTATGTCATTGCAATGTCTGTGGGACGTCAACGGTTGAGTAACTGGGTGGCGGAATGAGAAGGTGACGAAGTGAGAGGACGAATAAGAAAGGGTGGTAACAAGAGGAATAAGTGGCTGGCGAAAGGGTCATTATCATCACCATCATCATCAACCTTAATTCCATCAATACTACTGTCATCATCAACAGTATTAACATCATCATTACTCTCATTACTCTTACTATTAAGAACTAAAATATACAGGTTCCTGAAAGAGGGAAAATGACTAACATATATCTGGCGAACAATCAACACAGTGCCCGGCAAAAGTGGGTCACATCTCCATGTACTCTATTTCTGAACGTCAAAATTCTTAGCTAAAATTATACAGAAATTGTTAGCTGAATATCTTGCTGAAGGGTGTGGGGGTGGGTTGGATGTGTGAAGGGTGAACGAATGCTAAATTGCTGGGAGGAAGGGGTAAAGGGTAAGAGTCGTGTCTGCGGTGGTGGTGGGGAAGAAAAGGGGTTAGTGATTGGAAACCTCTGTGTATACTAACCACTAATCACATAAAACGACACTTTCAAAACACTCGGCACATATTTTTGGACAGCTTCTTGATATATATATATAAAGGATTACAATGTATAACTTGAAGCACTATCTCATTCTTTGGTCCCCATCGTCGTATTTTCTTTTTTAATTAAAATGGGGTGGGAACGATCCAGTTAAGGGGAAAAAAGAGCTACAAAAAATAAAATCAGTCCGAAATACATCACCTCAATACACATTCACATTCACAAACTCTCTCTCTCTCTCTCTCTCTCTCTCTCTCTCCCTCTCTCACACACACACACACACACACACACACACACACACATACAGCCTCTCCCCCCAGACAGCCACACCTTAAGCTACCTCGGCCGCACCCTCTCCTCGATAGACCGGCGGCTTCTTCTTTTTCTTTCTTCTTCTCTTCCACCACCTCCTCTTCGTCCTTCTTCTTCTTTTTCTATATTCTTACACTATACCCGTTGCCGTTTGCTATCGTTCGTGGCTCACTTGTACAATCTAACGCAAGTCTTCCCACACTGACCACAAGAGGTAGGGTTATGTGAAAGGTTGGGGGGGGGGAGGATTTTTATTTTTCCTTTATAATCCTTTTCCCCAAAACATGAAATCAGATACCGTGTTCCAGTCACCGTCTTCACCTTTATTTTCTATGGTTAACGGCGAAAGGGTGGAAGTAACCGTAATTATAACTTGGCCCAGATTTTCCTTTTCCACTTTATTTTTCGCATTTCAGTAGCACACTGAGACAATACTGCGACTCTACAATCTTTCCACAGCACGTCTTCATGACTGGCATCATGTTCTTGTATCAATCTAATGTTAAAACTGTGCACTGAAGATGGAGACAAGGAAATCTGAAGCCAAGTTAAAGTAAAATGAGTATAATCACCGTTCATGGGGTAAAGATAGTAGATTACAGGGTTTACGGAGGAATGGGAAGAGATCAGAAAGGAAAGAAGAGCCTGAAGGGTCGGGAAACGAGAGAGAAAACTTGAACGACCATGACCCTCCTCCTCGTAGCTCGTTAATGAAGCAAGGGGAAAAAGCCAGTATAAGTTGCGGTGATAAAATGGCTCATCAGGAAAACAGCCAAGTCCACCATGATTTCCATAATTTATACAAGCGGCTGAGCACCTTTGTCGCTGTTTTTATGTTCTTCACTACCTGGGGCCTCTGCTAATCTTAACAAACTCTTCTGGCGGCTGGAACCATGAAAATATTAATGGTTAAAGTATTGGAGGAGTTGATGGGGATAATTTCAAACTTTATACGATCAGAACCTTCTCTCAGCTGAGCAAAATAGTCCAGAATTAAAAAAAAAAAAAAAAGTAGTGAATAAGAAGGGGTTAATCAAGAGTTTTTAATTCTTTCAGTATCAAAGGCCCCCCCCAGTCCTAAATAAAATCGTAAAGCTTTAACAAAAATGTAAAGACGTCACTAATTAAGGGGTTAAAGAAAGCAGTTTTCTCTCTCTCTCTCTCTCTCAATACCAGAGGCCGCTCCTACGATGATCCAAAAAAAAAAAAAAAAAAAAAAAAAAAAAAAAAAAGCAGCGATAAGAATATAACGGAAAGGATACCACCATAATCGCGGGGTTAATGGAGACAGATTTTCACCCTTTCACTAACAGATGGCTCTCCTAAAGTGAACAGCACCATCAGGCGAAAGTAAGAAAAAAAGAAAAAGAAAAAAGAAAACACGGTGGTCAACCCATTAATCGTCAACCTCTAATATATATAAGGAATATGAGTAAGTGGACAGTACCAGAGTTCATTGTTCTCTCTCTCTCTCTCTCTGGTCAGGGGCAGTGTCGACATTATTGTGCACAGGGGCAGGCCTTGGGTACTACATTCCTTACTGCACGGTCTCTAAAAATTTAATGAGAATATATATAATGTGTGAATATGTGAATAATGATACTTCAGAATTTATGGTTATTCCTCACTACTGACAGCATCCCTCGTGTTAGGGGAATGAGTAACACCACAAAGCAGTACAACGGAAAACAGACAGCAACAGTCTTACGGATCTTTTAGAGGCTGTCTTTTATAGGGTAGGTGATAATTAAAAGAACTATCCTGTGAATCAGCCACAAAGCAGGAGGGCTGGAGAGGAAAAGGGCTTTGTCATCTCATAAATTCAGTTAACAAAATTAATACTGTACATAAGCAAATAACGGTATATAAATGAATATGATATTATAAAACATTAAAACAATCACAAGCCAAAGGCAGCGTGAGTATTCTTGAAGAGAGAGGCAGATTTGGGATACCACATTCCCTCAGTCTCTAAAAAAGTATATGAATCAAAATATAATACATTACTGTGGAGAGATAATTGTCCCTCAACTGACCATAATTTCCCAGGTCAGGGTCAGTGTATTAATGGGGAGAGAGAGAGAGAGAGAGAGAGAGAGAGAGAGAGAGAGAGAGAGAGAGAGAGAGAGAGAGACAGACAGACAGACAGCGAAACTTAAGTACCACTTTCAATCTCGCCAAAAATATAAAAATCATTAATAAATAAAGAGTGCATGAATTAAAGAAGCTATATCAGAGTTCAATAAAATCTCTCACAGCTGACAACATCTGGAAGGTCAAGGGTAAGGTTGGAGTTAATGTGAGGAGAAGCTGGTCGTCGGTTCCCCATTCTTGCAGTCTCACCCTGGCTGTGTTTTGCTCCTGTGTGATGTGGGGGACGCGGGGCACTTGGGGGAAATGGGGGAGACTGGGAGAGATGGAGGGAGGTTAGGGCACGCTGAGAGAGAAAGAAGGAGACAGAAGAGGGTGAGTGGGAAGGAAGGAGGAGCAGTACTAGAAGAGGATGACTGGGAGGGAAAAATAAGGAGGGAGGGGGTATGCTGTAACAGGAGGTGAGCGAAAGGGAGGTGGAAGGGTAGCCTGACTGAGGAAAAGACGAGAGCGGTAGAAGGGACGTAGACTAAACGTATGGGCAGATATGACAGATAATGACCTTTACCCTACTGTGTGTGTGTGTGTGTGTGTGTGTGTGTGTGTATATATATATATATATATATATATATATATATATATATATATACACACACACACACAAATCACGAACACAAACCCTGAAGTAAACATCGAAGCACACGCACAAACATCGAGACGAACACGCAACTTAGACCGCATCACGCACGCACGTACACGGAAAAAATACATACAAGAAGCACCACCAAACTACACACCCACCCGCCCACCCACACACACACAAAACCACAAAAGACTAAAAACGTGCCCCCACTCTTTTTCATGGCTCACTGACAGGCAGACCAACAAGAATTCAGAAATATAGTCCCCCACTCCCCCAAAAAAATAGCTTAAAATCAAAGAAAATATATTACTGACGCAACACAAACTGACCAATGCAAAACCCTGAACTTTTCTGGGTGTTACAAAGAGACATAAGGCCGTGTTGCTGTGTTGTTGCTCTAAATTGTGACAGGCAAGGCGGCATTACGGTGCTGCAATGTTGCAATACTGGGCTGGGATGTAGCGTCCCGGGCATATGATGCAACATGGGAGAGTTTGTCTGTCTGTCTGTCTGTCTCTGTCTGTCTGTCTGTCTGTCTCTCTCTCTCTCTCTCTCTCTCTCTCTCTCTCTCTCTCTCGCTCGCTCGCTCGCTCGCTCGCTCCCCACCTTGCAATACAGGGCTTTGATGATATGTGGTAGCGCCCAGGGGATGTGATGCAACAGGTATGAGGAGAGTTTTTTTTCCTCTTCTCCAGCCTCCGTCAATTCTGAAGGGGCGAGGGTGTGGCGACGAGAGGGGGAGAGTGTTATGTGTAGTGAGGGTGTGGAGGGTGGTGGGGGTATGATGACCGTGAGGGGTGGCATGCGAGGGAAGCTGGGTGGTGAGAGAGTAGTTCAATCCCCTAGCTTCACCTACGTCTAAATACTGGGTAAAGTAATTAAGAAAGAGGAGTGAGGGTGTCGACCGTCGTGAGGGTGAGGAGTGTGGTTGGGGCAGAAGAGTGGTTTGAGACTTTAGGGTGTGAGAGCAAGATTTTCCCCTTTCTAGCCTCACTTCTGCCTAAACCTGGAGAAGCAGGGCAAGGGGAAGGAGAAGGAGAGCATGTGGAGATGATGAGGATGAGTTTGGTGGTGGTGAGAAGTGTGGAGGGGGTGAAAGGTGCTTTGAGAGTTGAGGATATGAATAACAGAGCGAAAAAAATATTGAGTGATGCCCATAAACCCATACAAACATTATGATCATTTTTCTGTCGCCGAGGAGACAGAAACGCTGGTTGTTTCTGCACTTTATTTTCTTGGTCCTACTCAAAAAAAAAAAAACAAAAAAAAAAAACAGTCTCAGTTTCAAGAAAAAAAAAGTCTTGCAAGCTGAATTTCCTTGTCATTTCTGCAAAAACTAATGAAGAGTACAACAAGGAAGAGATCATAAGATACTGTTGTGAATCCAAGTTCAAATCAGAACCATTAGTACCCTAACAGAAAAATTTTATGCACGCCTCAAGGGGCCACCACTGCCAAAACAGCTTTTTTAGGGTGTGGGGTCAATTTAAGCACTAATGGTATGGTATTCACGGAGAGACGTAAAAAAAGAAAATGAATAGGGGTAGGAGGGCCGCTCTCTCTCTCTCTCTCTCTCTCTCTCTCTCTCTCTCTCTCTCTCTCTCTCTCTCTCTCTCACACCCTCCCTTACCTCCTCCCATTAACCTAATATAACCTCCTCCTCCTCCTCCTCTTTTCTATCTTTTCACTGCTTCATCATCATCATCATAATTACCTCCACCACCACCACCATGAGCACAACGACCATCATCATCATCACTACCTAATCGTTTCCTCCTCCTCCTCTTCCTCCTCCTCCTCTTTCTCCTCCTCCTCCTCCTCCTCCTCCTCCTCTTCCTCCTCCTCCTCCTCGACCTGTGCCAGGGTAGGCCTTCCCCTGCGGGCTTCCTTATTGCCTGTCTCGCTTTAATAGGTTTGGGTAGGCCTAAGTGCTCTCTCTCTCTCTCTCTCTCTCTCTCAGGCGTTCCCCCATACAAATAAGAGATGGACTAGTGAATATCATTAACCAGAAGCGGAGTCTGAGAATGTGAGTACGGGAGGAGTTGAAGAAAGCCTGGAAGAATGTGTGAATGAAGCGAAAAGAAAGAAGGATGAGAGACTGACAGAACGGGTAAATGAAAACAAATGGAAATCTATAAAAAATAAGGATGAGGAATGGGAGCTGACAGAGAGAGATAAACACAGATATGCAAACATACTGATGGATACGGTACATAGATGCAGAGTTAGGAAGAATTAATGACAAAAAGTGTGTGTGTGTGTGTGTGTGTGTGTGTGTGTGTGTGTGTGTGTGTGTGTGTGTGTGTGTGTGTGTGTGTGTGTGTGTGTGTGTGTGTGTGTGTGTGTGTGTGTGTACCAAAAAAGCTAATACACTATTAAAGGGAACACAATTTCTATTACATGTGTATGTACGTGTTGGCCTAAAGAAGTGTGTGTGTGTGTGTATGTGTGTGTGTGTAAACCGGTCACGCTCACACCATTTGTCACAACAGAAAACCAATTCGGTCCCTAACCTTGCCCGTCCTCAAAGGCAGGAAAAAAAGGGGGGGAGAGAGAGAGAGAGAGAGATCACCACGTCTCTCTCTCTCTCTCTCTCTCTCTCTCTAGGATTCCCGTTATGGCCACACTATAGGACTTCCCATACACTGAACAAAGGACTGACCCTGACCCGTCCTTTCCCCCCAGTCCCACTCCTCCCCATCCCATCTTCCCATACACCTGGCTCTCTCTCTCCCTCACACACACACACACACACACACACACACACACATACACACACACACACACACACACACACACCTGCCTCCTCCTAACCAAAGTCTCAATAAAACCTAACACCCTTCGAAGACTGAATTAACTTAAAAATTCACCTCCTTTACACACCTGACTCGCCCTCACACACCTGCCTCCTCCCAATCAAGCTCTCGTTAATGCCTGACTCCCTTCCACACACCTGTAGCTACTCCACCTCCACCTATTCCACATCCACTTCCATCTACTCCACACACCTGCCACGTAACCTGTTATTCCTGCCTGTTATCCATTCCGATCACAGTCGCCCGAGGACAAAACGGTGATACTAACCCACAATCAGCAGGTGTGTGTGTGTGTGTGTGTGTGTGTGTGTGTGTGTGTGTGTGTGTGTGTGTGTGTGTGTGAGAGAGAGAGAGAGAGAGAGAGAGAGAGAGAGAGAGAGAGAGAGAGAGAGAGAGAGA
The DNA here is from genome assembly GCF_032717465.1 of Coenobita brevimanus. Lineage (NCBI taxonomy): Eukaryota > Metazoa > Arthropoda > Malacostraca > Decapoda > Coenobitidae > Coenobita > Coenobita brevimanus. The sequence goes on along the minus strand of NC_137045.1, from coordinate 12,653,015 downwards.
GAGAGAGAGAGAGAGAGAGAGAGAGAGAGAGAGAGAGGATTTTTGCTTTAAATTGTGTACGTCTTAGTTTCGCAGCCCTTTTATCGTAAATTTACTCTCTCTCTCTCTCTCCTCACCTTTGCTCTTCCTTTCCCTGTCTGCTTGATTCCTTCTCTTACCTTCTCTCTCGCATCCTCTCACGTCTCCCTCCCGTCTTTACCTGTCTTCCTCCCGCCTGAAGCTTTCTCCTTCTCCCCCACTTCTCTCTTGTTTTCTCCCCCCTCGTCTTTACCTCTCCTGCTCCCTGCCTGTCTTCTATCTCTTCTCTCCTCCCCTCCTCCCTCGTAGTGACCTCCGGCAGATCACGTGGTCAGTAGCATGGCACAAGGAGGAGGAGGAGGAGGAGGAGGAGGAGGAGGAGGAGGAGGGGATGGAAGAAGGAGGGGGAGGGGGAGGGGGAGGGGTCACTGGCCTCCATTACATCTTCCCAGTAACAGGCAAGGCAGGTACTCTGCTGTTTCCAGCCCCAACTCTCTTCAGCCTTCTTGACCCCATTCTCTCCATCCCTCTTCCATCCTCTCTTCGTCCCTTTCTCTCTATCCCTCTTCCATCCTCTTCAATCGTCGTCGTTCCTTTCTCTCCTTCCCTCTTCCATCCTTTTCAGTCGTCCTAGTCCCTTTCTCTCCATACCTCATCCATCCTCACTACTGGGGGTCTTCATCTCTTTCTCTTCAACCCTCTTCCATCCTCTTTTCAGCCTTCTACATCCCTTTCTCTCTGTTCTTCTCCTACCCTTCATCCGGCTTCGCTCCATCATCCTTCCTTTCTTTTTGCATTCCTGTGCTGCATATTTGAATTCAGCCAAACCTCATTTATCTTTATCTTTGTGTGTATATATATATATATATATATATATATATATATATATATATATATATATATATATATGTACCTTCTCAAATTTTCCTTCTCTCTCATCTCTCTTTCTCTTCCTTATCCCTGAAGAGGTGTTCCTTTAAAGTAATACCTGTACAATATTTATAATGGTGCTACAGTGAAGAAAAGCCGGGTTCCTGGTTTATGGCTGTACGTTTCACAGGACGCTATCAAACCTTTTTTGTCTATTTTATGCCTTTTCTAAGTTTAAAAATACTCTTCTAAAATACATTTGTACGAATCACAGGAAAACTTTTTTTTTTAAATGGAAAAATATACGTTCAGGAAAAACAACGAGGAAATAATGATAAAATATTCCTGTATTTTAAAAGAACAAGTTTTAGCGAATAAAACAAGTTGTGATTTCTAGTTATATCAATTAGATGGAAAGAAAATAGAAAAAATCACGAGAATATGGACACCAGAGCGGCAACTGAAGGAAAGAAAGGAAAGACAATGAAAAGGATGGAAGAAAGAGGGGGAGAAGAAAGAGGACGACGAGAAAGATGAGAGGAGAAAGGCGAGAAGACTGAGAAGTGAAGGACGGTGAGAGAAGAGGGAGGAATAAGAGGCCGGTGAGAGTAGTGAAGTTGTTGGCTGGGTAGGTCACATAAGATAAAGGACGAAGAGAAGAGAGGAAGCAAGAGAAGAAGAAGAAATGAAGGAGGGGAGTAGAAGAGTAGCAAACATGAGGGCACTAAGGAATACGGAGGAGGGAAAGAGTGAAGAAGGATGAAGGAAGAGGGAGGAAAGAGAGGGAGGTGAGAGTGGCAGAACTGTCGGTTGGGCAGGTCACAAGAGAAATAGGTCAATACATACTCCCTGACCATCGGCCTCTTGTTCCGCATACCACCCGTTCAGTCTACCGCAAGCACTACTCCTGCCACACACACACGTACACCACCTCACACACACACACACACACACACACACACACACACACACACACACACACACACACCACAATCTTCCAAACTTTTCCTTTCTCGCTTCCAAAATCACGCACCTTACCTCATCTCGCCCCAATGTCCTCGCTGTCCCCCTTTTATTTTTTCTTGCAATCTCTTAGGAATTCCACAAGTACTTCTCTCGGAATATCAACTCCTACAAGGTTGAGCGCTGTGAACCAAATCCTCGTTTTCTATAACCTTGCACAGTTGTTGGCCGTGCAAGGACGTTATTCGCCCGTATGATGTATAGCTTTCATGTGTAGGAGGTGTGTGTGTGTGTGTGTGTGTGTGTGTGTGTGTGTGTGTGTGTGAAAGGAGTTGTGCTAACAAATCTTCCATATACACAGTAGAATGATCTGCTTCTCGTATCAGTGATCCCTCCCTCCCTCCTAATACTTCCATCTTTTAATACTGAAATGTTATGTAACTCTTCCCCTACTTATCATTACACTGGTCCCAAGTGTTTTACCTTTCTTCACTAATTCAATGATTCAATTTATTGGCGGGAAAGCAACACACACACACACACACACACACAAACCCCCCTTTCCCCTCCCCCCTCTCTCTCTCTCCCTCTCTTTCTCTCTGTCATTCAAAGTCCCACATGGTCATCAATGGAAAAGTCTCACGTAATCCACCTTTTCTTCTGCCTACGACCTCCATTTTTTTCCCGCATAATGTGCCCAGTTAGGGAATTCTCGCATGAAAACAGCTTGATCTTTGGCTCTATTGTTGGAGTTTGTTTGGGTGAGACGGATTTTACAAGCTTTGGGCCATTAATTTCCTTTCAAAGTGAGAGAGAGAGAGAGAGAGAGAGAGAGAGAGAGAGAGAGAGAGAGAGAGAGAGAGAGAGAGAGAGAGAGAGAGACCGACAATACGATGGAAAGGAATATGAAGGTAGGCATAGATATCAATCGTGAGAGCGGTCGACGAAATATTATAGGGAAATAAAACTAGTGAAATAATTAAGAAACTGACCAAAAAATAAATACTATCAACTACTGTACATAAAGGCAACTGTTAATTTTTGACTACTTTCTCAAGCCGTCTTCTACTTTCACAACAAGGGCTCTAACTATTATTAACAACTGCACCCTGCTTACAAATCACCTGAAAGTGACTAGCTCAAGATGGTTGTATCTAACCTATGCAATTTAAACCCTACTCTGCATAAACCACATGAAGATAGCAAGAATGACACACAAGAAGTCCTCTGAGTGAATGAGTAAAAAATGAACCAGTGACGCTCATTTCCTTTACTGATGCTAATTCTACGGTGTATTCCACCCATGTTTGATCTACCACGACTATAAGGGTGACCTCGATGGTGCCTTATTTACTGTATTCTTGCTTCCCAAAGGCGAATTCATTCGGCTCAGAGGAAACTCATTACAGTGAAATGGTTAATGGCACTTAAGCGACGCAGGGAATATGTGGGGAGTATATTTTCTCGCCCTGGCCTCAGGGTTAACAGTAAGAACAAAGGTGGCATGCGAAACTGATACATTAGTCACAATGACATAATACTAAACGAGTCCCATGAAGAACTATGATAATATGGAGATATAAGAAAGTATGATTTTATAAAGTTACAAGGTATTATAAAAGCAAACTAAGATTAAATGGTCACAAGATCACATGTGAAAACCACGGTAAATTAGTTCACAAAGAAGCCACAAGGGCAAAACGGAAATTATGAGAAGTTAGCCACAAAAGGAAACTGAGGTAAATCTATGGCAAGAGGAAGCTATGATTATATATTTAGTCAAGGGGGAATCTGACATTTTGACCACGAGTCAAGGGGAAACTGGATAAAAATAAAGATAAATAAAATAATAATAATAATAATAGAAAGGTACCGGTATATTAGCCACAAGGCAATAACCATCCACTAACAAGATTTTTTCTTCTCTAACAGGCAGCGATGTGGCGTCCTTTGGTGCTGCTGTCACTTATGGTGGTGGTGGTGGTGAAAGCCAGTAAGTTCTCTCTCTCTCTCTCTCTCTCTCTCTCTCCATTCTTTGAGTCATCCCCTTCCCCTTGTTATATTTTACTTGGTAAAAAATTATTTACCTATCTACTGTAGTTCACTTACCACACACATTTCGACTATGTTAATGCAAATAACATCATTTTAAAAACAACATACAGAACATAATAAAGTATATCGTCAGGAAACTAAGAAACTCAATGTTACATTACCTTACCGGTGAATGTTACTCTATTCACTGCAATCACCAGATCCTGGAAAAATCATAATATTCAATTAGTACTTTCAAATAATAAACATCTGGATACCTTCGTGCAAAAAAAATGTAATATAGAGGATTCTGTGGATACACTAACTATAAATTAACGGCTATTTGATTATGTAAAAGACATATGAAAAACCTAAGATTACCAGACTTGTTTAACATATAATACTACATATTCTAATTATTGGCAGTGAAAGCACTTTAGCAGAGTTTACCGAGGAACACTAACATCAGGTTTTCTATGAAGCACAATCTACATCCCGTTTTCTTTCTTGCAGACCCCATCACCCGGCAAGTGGGCGCCTCTTCTGACATACTCTTTACCTCCATCAATAACACTGAAGGTGAGACGCAAGTCCATGAATCCTAACATCTCCAGAGTTTAAATAATATTGTACTCTCAGGTTCTACTTACCTCATTAACTCATTAACTCTTTCGCAGAAATTATGGCTTGAACAAACTAATGAAATACTAGGAAACTGTGGAAAAACTAATGCATCAAAGAATTCTCAGACTAAACAGTGACCCTGTATTTTACAACAGAAATAGGAATCAATGTGACATTTCTAAGTTATAAAATCAAGTTATTCGTAAGTGTTTGAGAGGTAACCTTTAACTTACAACATACATGGATCTCTCGACTACATTTCTTTAAATAAAATAGCAGAAGCCAAACAATCTTAGATATTACACACACACACACACACACACACACACACACACTCACACACAGGATAATAATGGTATTATAGTGCAACTATAATCTTTTTCGTATATACATATATATATATATATATATATATATATATATATATATATATATATATATATATATATATATAACTGAGAAAGCAATATCAACATCCAGTACCACATTATCCTTTCCAGGCACTGGGGTTTCAGGCTAGACTGTTGTAATCCAGAACATTTATGGGTAGGAGACTGATCTATACCCTTAGTAGCAAGTGACAGAAGAACCCCCAGTCACGAGTCGAACTGCGACAGATAAGCACGAATGTTTTGTCCTATCGATCATCTCTACTGGACCACAAGGTGAAAAAAAAATAAAGGAAGTATCCGCTGATGATGATACTGATGACATGTTAACTGAACTACAGTAGCTAAGAGAGAAACGACATCTGTGTGGTAAAAAAAAAAAAAAAAAAAAAAAAAAAAAAAAAAAAATCTTCTCTGATACTAAATCCATTTCCAAATGCTAGTTAATTTCTTCACTACGGTGACGATTTCGCTTACTATACTCTTGTTACAGCTAAATGATTTAATTACACTTCGGGAAGACCACTGACTTTGACTGAAACAATGCCCCGTGACTCAGCTACGGATGAGTCAAGACGATGGCATGGAGACTGGTGTGTGTGTGTGTGTGTGTGTGTGTGTGTGTGTGTGTGTGTGTGTGTGTGTGTGTGTGTGTGTGTTCCTGCCATAATAAGGGTGTGATTGACCTTTCTGATGTTTGTGTGTGGGGGGGGGAGGGGGAGATAATAAGAGTGCGGTGCATTTCTTCTAAGTGTGTGTGGTGGATGGAGTGGTGCACCAGACAGGCGAGTACCTGCCCACCGCTGACCCCTGCGAGATGTGCAAATGCCGCCCCCCGGGGTTCGCCTGTACTCTCATCACCTGCCCCGCACCACTCCCTGGATGTAGACCTGTGAAGCTACCTGACCGATGTTGCCCCGAGTACCACTGTGGTGAGTCACGTGACTACATCACTGTGGTACACACTTTAAACTGAGTAAATACAGTGCAGTAAAATATCTGATGCCAGCATAACAAACCATGGATCATAATCGAGAGTGAAACATAACTGTGTTCTTCATGCAAAATAAGAAATAAATATAGAATAAATTCAGAATCACATAATTTCAATCTGATTTCTTAATAGTCATGAAATAGTTGGCCCTCAGCCAAGGAACTGGAATGTAATAATTCAAATAATGTACAAACATCAATTAACTGTGCTGTTCATCTCCCTCCTTACGCTCTGCGCTCCTCCACTTGACCTATTCATAAACTTGCACAACTCAAGGAAATCACTCGGCACGTTTAGTCTCGGCGATATCTTGACGTAAAAAAATCCTGACTCTGACTTCTGACTCCCTAACTGCCTTTACTTCAGTCTGTCCCTCCATTGCTGAAATTCGGTCCTATGAGAATAGCAAACACCACTCTACTACTGACATCCTGGCTCTTGACTTGATCCTAACTCCTCCACATCCAACTCTCTGACTCTGACCTGACGCTGACTCCCCCGGTGACGTACTAACAGAGTGTGAGAAGGATGGAGTGGTGTACCAAGACGGTGAGATCCTGCAGGACCCCAGTAACCCGTGTGAGACTTGCCGGTGTGAGGGTGGGTGGGTAGTGTGTGCGGTGACCCACTGTCCCTGGCGCTTCGACTGCGAGGGGCACTACACGCCGGAAGAATGCTGCCCCTCATTCCTCCACTGTCCCAACCCAGGTCTGACATCACTCCCTCCTGACGTTACACCTCACTGACATGGTAGTAAGACCTGACGTACAGCAATCATACGGTACCTAAACCTTTGCAGTAAGTTGTTAAGGGGGGAAACAAGACCTCTCTGACAATATAATATAATGGTTAAATCTACACTGGAATCAACATACCTGATCTATTACAGTTTACGCTGTTACGAGGAAATCATACAACTCAGACAATACAGTACGATATGACAGAGAAATTATACTTAACAGACGCTGTGCGATCGAAGGGGAGATACCACAGGTCATTTACATTATTCTGACTGTGAAAGAAATGCAGTCATTGGTGTTTATATACATAAACTTACACAATGAGGAAAGAATAATGAGGGTATGTATGCCAATGGTAACTTCATGATTAATACAAAATTAAATGAAGTAGAAATGAGGTCCCTACAAGGATTTACGAGGTACTGACGGGATACTAAGTTTTCATAAATAGGTATTTATACTGCATAAATATTATTCCGATTCTTTCCAAAGGCCGAAAATGAAACGTGCAATATATAGGAAACAGAAAAGTATAATTCTAATAGTTTTTTCATTTTTTATTTAAAGGAAGAGCGCACCATTTGGGCTACTTCGGTTGTTATTTTACTTCCTACAAAAGTTATTACGAAGTAAAAACAATAGAAATTACCTTAAAATGCAAAACTATATCGGACGGGGAATAAAACGCGATATAGGCTGCATTTTTTCCCAACGAAAATTATCAGATAAAACACATGCAAGGGGTGACGACACCTTGATGAATACAAAATAGTTCACATGATGATTTATTCGAAGGGTTAGGTGCGAGTATACTGAAACGGATCAGCGATCATAAGTCACAAAGAAGTATGTGTATGTGGGTATTGGTGTGAGTGTGAGTGTGTGCGATGGTACTGACTATGATGCATACTGCAACAAGTAACGTGGCAGCCCATGAGAAAAAAAAAAATCAGTTTAGAAAAGATATCTTTGGGCTGGGAGAGTTTTAAGCCATCTTATTTAATCTTTTAATAATTCTTTCTTTTCATTCATTCTAGTTGATGTATCACACTAGAAAGTATAGCCATGAGTTGAAGAAAAGACATCGATCGTGAGAACGTCTTCAATTCATGCTTCATTCCTTTAACAAATAATCAGACAAGAGATTCATCTGAAAAACTTTGTAAAAAAACACTTTCCTATTTTGACTATTTTCATTATTCAGTTTATTATTTCTCTGCTGGAATGCCTCAGGATAAACATTAAGTGTCTGATAATGCCAATTTTCAGGTCCCTCTTTTTTCTATAGTTTCATTCCGTCTTCCTTGTCCAACATATGAAGATACTGATTTCCTTTAATATCCTACCACATTCAGAGTTTACTATTGCACTCTTAGTTTTTCAGCTCCTGCATCCAGTGCCTTTCACTTTTGTCCTATAATGTCCACTCAGTTATATGTGTATTGTCCTCTTTTGCAATCATTAACCTAAGATTTTTTTTTTTTCTACAGAACATCCAGTTAAAAATTTTGATGTCTGTTCTTATATGCTGAAGATTGGCTTCTTTCAGATCAGGTTACTGACCTATACTCTGGGTTTCAGTCATATGACACCATTAATTACGGACTGTGGTTACTTCCTATACAGCTATTCTATTCAGTACTATTATGCATTATTTACTATATGTGTTCTGCCAGTGAAGGTGAAGTATGTTATCCTCCTTGTTTCACCATCGGACCCGTCGAAGTCCATCTTCTTTCATTCTTATGGCAGTACGTGTCCATAACCTTAACACTGATAATTTCTTGATGGAATTCTGAGTGCTCCTTTCATAATACAGTACAGTAATATCTCCTGCTTTTTCTTTTTTAATAATCCTCTTCACAGAAGTCTTCCATCAGAAATGAGTACAAATTTCTGGTATTTCTTCATGACCTCTCCATTTTCATGAAACTTCGATTTCTTTTTTAACACCTCTCATATTAGTGATCTGAGACACACACCCCTGCGCAAAAGCGTTTTAGATCATGTAATGCCACACACAGCAATGACCATTCACCTATACAATGCTGCAGACAACGATAACCTAGCCTCGGGCCCCTATAGTTTGCACGAGGAGTACAGGACTTGCTGCTATACTTCTTTTGCCTAAATATTCGTCCCAGATAAATTGCCCAGATATTCGTCTTTTTCAGCTTATATCATGTAGCTCAGTGACAGAAAAAAGATAATGCTATGGCTTGATGTCCTTTCCACAGTGCTTATTCCTGACAAGCATAATTTTCTAGTGATAAACTCCGGTCAATCTGCTGTTGCAACTCAGCATTCAAGAGGGAGGGATGGCAAGTTTTGGTCAGGTTAGAGTAAAATGAGGATAGCTGTTTCTGCTTTTACAACTTTTAGTCATATTTTAATGTCTTTCCCATATAACAAATTATACGTAACGAGTGAACCAGGGGACATGCCATGGGAGTAATGTGATCGCTTATTCCATTTAACGACTGGATTTGCGATTATAAATACCTGTCACTATGCAATTTTGTTTACTTTCCTATTGCTCAGGCAGTTTCTTAAGTTTGATATCTGTTACTTTTCAAACACTCAGAATATGCCACTAGTCTTATTTTGGGCTTTTCCTGGACATAGTTATATTTTTATTATGAACAGTGAAAGGTTTCTTAATATGCAAATGGAAACGTCTGGCAGATGAAGGGATAATTGGATAATAAACTGGTTTAGGCTACATAACACTAAATGGAATTTCAAAAGCTTTCTTTACATGTGCTAGAAAGTTATATTTTTCTACCGATGACCTACTGTTATTATATTCTTGTTATCTTCAGATAATTAGATTTAATTGAGAAGTAATTTTCGAACTGTGGAGGACAGAGATTGCTTTCATTAATTTCCTTAGTACAAGAAATCCTTCCTGAGCTGAATACAATCATCTTGAGGTGGAAGGAGTAGGATATAAAAGGCGTTCTGGGTTGAAATGGTTAAGTTTTTTTCTAAAAACCACATGACTGAATCCTACTTCCTCTTTCAGACCAGCAGAGCGAGACAGGAGAGAGACAAACGGTTTCACCTGACGCTGCCGTTAAGAATGCCGGCGCACCTACAGAACCACCACCTGTAGGGGAATCTGCCGGAGCAGAAACTCAAACAGTTATAGCTGAAGCTGCTGAAGCCCTGCCTGAGGCATCAACAGCAGCACCCGACCAAGTAGTTGAAGCAGCTGAAGCTAAAACTGAGGCACCAACTGCAGATGCAGAAGCAGCAGTTGAAGCAGCTGCAGCTAAAACTGAAGTACCTATTGAAGAAGCAGGCATAGTAGTTGAAGCGGCAGAAGCTCTGACTGAAGCACCAACTGAAGAAGCATACATAGCAGTTGAAGCAGCAAAAGCTAATACTGATGCACCCATTGCAGAAGCTGACACAGATGTTGAAGCAGCAGAAGCTCTGACTGAAGCACCAACTGCAGAAGCAGGCACAGTTGCTGAAGCTGCTGAAGCAAAAACTGAAGCACCTGCTGAAGAAGCAGACAATATAGTTGAAGCAGCAGAAGCTCAAACTGAAGCACCAGTTGCAGAGGCAGACCCAGTAGCTGAAGCAGCTGAAGCAAAAACTGATGCACCAGTTCCAGAAGCAGACACAATTGTTGAAGCAGCAGAAGCTAATACTGAAGCACCAGTTGCAGAATCTGACAAAGTAGCTGAAGCAAGTGAAGCTAAAACTGAGGCCCCACCTGAACCAGATACAGTAGTTGAAGCAGCAGAAGCTCAAACTGATCCACCAGTTGCAGAAGGTACAGCAGTTGAAGCAGCAGAAGCTAAAACTGAAGCACCCATTGCAGAGGCAGAAGCAGTAGTTGAAGCAGCAGATGCTCAAACTGAGGCACCAGTTGCAGAAGCAGACGCAGTTGTTGAAGCAGCAGAAGCTAAAACTGAAGCACCAGCTGCAGAAGCAGACCCAGTTGTTGAGGCAGCAGAGGCTAAAACTGAAGCACCAGTTGAAGAAGCAGACCCAGCAGTTGAGGCAGCAGAAGCTCAAACTGAAGAATCACCTGCAGAAGCGAACGAAGTAGTTGAGGCAGCTGAAGCTCAAACTGAACCTCCAAATCAACCTCAGAGTGATGTGCTTAAAGCCGAGCTTGAAAATGTACAAGACGAAGTACCACAACTGGAATCACATCTCATAGCAAGCGAGACTGTCCAACAACCTGTCATTGTTCCAGCCAGCGAGGCACTGCCGAATCTGAGAACCAATGTTGAAGCAGATGAACCTGCTATAGAACAAACCATTATTGAGGCTAATGAAGCAGTGACTGAGACAGCAGCAGAATCTGAGGTAAATGAAGCAGCAGATGCAGCTGAACATGCAATCGCTATCGAGGCAAATGAGGCAGTGACTGAAGAAGCAACTGCTATTGAGGCAAATGAAGCGGTAACTGAACAACCAGACATCATTGAGGCAAATGAAGCGGTAACTGAACAACCAGACATCATTGAGGCAAATGAAGCGGTAACTGAACAACCAGACATCATTGAGGCAAATGAAGCAGTGACTGAACAAGCAATTGCAATTGAGGCAAATGAAGCAGTAACTGAGGAACCAGTCGTTATCGAGGCAAATGAGGCAGTGACTGACCAAGAAATTGCTATCGAGGCGAACGAAGCAGTAACTGAACAGCCAGTTGGTATCGAGGCAAATGAGGCTGTGACTGACCAAGAAATTGCTATTGAGGCAAATGAAGCAGTAACTGAACAGCCAGCCGTTATCGAGGCAAATGAAGCCGTGACTGAGTTATCAAATGGTCAGGAAGCAAATGAGGCACAGGCTGATCAGCAAGTAATTCCAGAGGCAAGTGAGTCTCTTCGTGATGTTCCTCCAAATGACCAAGTCTCTGAAGCCAACCAGAAGACAGCACCTGAGACAGTACCAGATCAACCAGCACAGCAACAGCAACCTGTAACAGCTGAGAGAGAAGCACCCTCCGGGGCACAGGGAGAAGAGGCCGCAGTGGAAGGATTTGTAACTGCAGCTGCAAGTAACACTGTGGGATCAGTAGTAGTGAGCGTGAATGGCGAGGCCTATACAGAGTTCTCGAATGCTGAGATTCCTCCACAAGAGGAAGTGGGAGTTGGAAGTCAAAATGCCAATAAGCCCAGTGTGAATAAGGAGGATGAATACTGGCTGACAATGAATAAAAATAGTCCAGGAGATGAACCAGAACCAGCATCAGTGGAACAAAAGCTTGAAAAAGCAGCTGAGAAGTATGAACTAACACCAGAAAAACCCTCAGTCAACGAGGATGATCCCAGTTTTGCCTGGGAGGAGCAGACGGCCCAAGATGATGGTAACCAAGACACTCAAGACCGGGTTCAGGACACTACCAATACTAATCGACTCAATGGGCTAACAGACCGAGTGGCGCGCTATGTTGGCAAATTCTTCTGAAGAACCGAGAAGGAGAGTAAGACAGAGTTACTTGAGAGTTCAAAGTCACAAGAAATTCATCTCTGATCTCATGGAATATGCTGACAATACTATCTAGTTTTTATACACCAATTTTGTCATAAATATTTCATCAAGATTAGATTTGTATATACAGCAGAAAATAATCTTATGCAATAATTAATCATCATTTAACATAAGGTATCAAAGATGAACCAAATACTCTTGAAAAACTCTGTTTACTACAACTTGGTGATTTAAACATTAACTGTTCTCAATGGGAAAATGAGACTGAGCTTGTTATTGTCTCAAGTGAGCCAGGGAAACCCCGTGGAGTGGGCATTGTGGCAGGTTTGGTCTTGATAGCAGATGCCCTGGTTCACCCTGGCAACTGCACCATTTAGTCTGTCTCCATGAAATATGCAGAAACGGGTGCAGGAGAGTTATATATCAAGAATTGTAGCCATGAATGCTCTAGAGCTTACTGCATGAGCAAGGGATTGTTGGGTACAATTAATGGGTTGGATGAGGAAGTAAAAGTTACGATTGGTTTATTATACACAAATCTGCTGAGTCAAATTTGGCTATAAAATTCTTTGTGCTCATCTATATTACTAGGTGCAACATATTCATAAAATGACTGTATGTCACCGAAGAAATACTTCTTTGACTAGGAAAGTTAGTGGCTATTAATATTGTTCAAGGTTTCATACACAGTATATCCTCCATGGCAAATCTAACCTATGGCTCATATTCTATTATAGTGGCTTTCTATCAACAGTACCCTATACAGAATGGGCTTTGTATTGTGATAGGTTAACAGGTCATTCCTTACTACTTGGGCAAGCTGTCAGATTGCTGGGTCCTTGCATGATCTGTGATCGCATGAACACCAGTCTGGCTGCCTGCATGGTGCCACATATCAAAGAAGTACTCCTTTGGCATGGTTTTCTCATCAGTCACTAAATGTATTCACCAAACACTTAAAAATCATGAGGTTAGTACAAACTGTAAAGATTATTCGTTCTTTCCCTTAACAGTTGCCTACCACAAACTTAGGTGGGGTGTGAATCAATGTAAAATTTTGAACACACTACATCTCGGCCAGTCATTCCATGTGAATTTAAATTTTCACTATTCAAAACCTGAATCTAGAGGTGCGCCAGCTGTCAAGACTCTCCCTGCCCTTAATGGTTATTTATTTATAACTTTAAGATTCCTCTCGTGCCCAGAGCGACCTTTGAGGTACTAGGCAAACTTTTGGCTGGCTTGGTTTTCCACTACTATGCTGTTACTTTGCAGGAGCTGAGAAAACAAGCCACTTGTATCTTAACACATACATCACCCTAGAGGTACTTATTTCCACTTTGGCGCTATTTATATCTACTTTCCACATAAATAGATTTGCTCATCTCTTAGTCTTGTTGATTTCTCGCACGGTGGACTGACAGCCTCTCACTTGGCAACTTCAGGGCCCCACTCAGCTGCAGGTGTGGACTCCTACATGGCAGCCAACCAGACGAAGTCAATAAAACTATAATTACTGTATATATTATCTTTAAACCCAGTCATACACTGCTTTCAGTGAAATGTCAGTATATTTCACAAGTATTTTTTTTTTTAATGCAAGGAAGAAGGAACTAAAGGCTAGGAGCCCACCTAACAGTTCCTTCCAAGAAAAATACAAAAACAATACAAACGAGAGCCAAATTCAATATTCGTTCATTTCGAGATGCCTGGACACACTGCGTTTGAAAGATTGGAGGTCATAGGATGTAGATAATACAGACAGAGTGAGACTGTTCCAGCGTTAACCTGTTGTATAAATGATGGACTGGGAATAACGGTGCATTAGAGAGTTGGACAGAAAAGGGATGGGAGTCTGTTGCACTCGTCGTAGAGGTGGAGGGATGCAAGCAGACAGTTCAGAGGAGCAGTGATCATGGACGTAACGACAGAAAAGAGATGAAGATGCAACAGTGCAGAATATCAGTGTGTGAAGGGTGTATGGTATCCACTTATTCACTACACTTATATAACTGACGAAAACCAATCTTCTAACAATATCCAGGAAACCAAAAATAGACACAAGCTATATATTATTTTGGATTTCTGGGAACATCTGCCCCATAACACCACTTCCACAATATTTTCCATTGGTCACCTCTATCCTAAACAGATTTGTGGGAAAAGTCAGACAATGTTTTCTTGCATCATTTCATTACTGGTCTCTGGCAGGGATATTATCAAACTCATCAGGCTTTCCACCCGTTATAGATCTCTCTATGGTGATGATGCACGCCATTATTATATGCTCGAAAAAAATTAGCAAAAATCTGCAACTTACGGGTAATCAAGATAGTTTCTCAACTCTCAGACCTCGTGAGGCTTCTCAGTTGAGTAAAATCGCCTGAAGTCAACCTTTGAGGTTCATGGCTGGCGTTATAACTGACGAATACAGAATAAACAATACCTTAAATTAAAATCATAACATACAAAAATCAAATTAATAAACCCAAATAGCAGTATACAGTGTCTGGAGGGATGACATCCAATCCGTACATTTCGACTTGACCTAAAATTATTATCTGCCTTGAATGCTGATTTAAACAATAGGCAAACACTACAGTGTGGTGACAACCATTACTGGAAAGGATGCAATGACACATCATTGTCTTTTTCTGCCGCTGAGGTACGTGAAAAAAAAAAAAAAAAAAAAAAAAAAGCAAAAGGACGAAAATTCGGGCCAAGGTGAAAATCCTACAATGGCCCCACACTCTCTCTGTCAGTCAAAATAGCACCAGTCATTTAGTACCGTAAATCCCCACAGAAATAAGCATACCCAAAAATCCTTCCAATAAATTACTGTCGTCAAATACATCAATCAAAATCCAGCCCTATGGTTTACCACAGCCATGATATGAGCCATGTTACTTCAGATAAATACATCTCCCTTGCATCTCACCCTCCTTACCTGAATAATATCAGAGAGAGAGAGAGAGAGAGAGAGAGAGAGAGAGAGAGAATCATCGTACTGATGGTACTAATGGAGACTTTTACTAAACACTTCAATATGAGATCCTTCCCCTATGGCGAGTAGAATCATCCCCCATAAGAGTCTGTCTGTAGCAAGAATAAAACAAAAGCCGTCCTCGTCGTGAAGGGTTTTTACTGCTAACACCACCACTAACGATAACAAAATCCCTTACTATCCAACCAAACACAAAAGCAACCCAAACACCTACCAGCAATCTATCTATCTGTCTGCCTATCCATCTATCTATCTATCTATGTATACTGATATATTGCCTGACGCCGCATCCCGTGAGGGGCAGAGCTGACAAAAAGGACTTCCAGGCGTTTTTCTCCGTACTTAGCAACGACCCCGTCTGCCCAAACAACCCAGAGTCTTAGCAGTAAGCCATCCATCTATTTATCCATCTATCTATCTATCTACTGTCTGACGCCGCATCCTGTGAGGGGACGATCTCTACAAAAAGGATCTCCGGGCGTTCTTCTCCCACCTCAGTACGGACCTTTCTGCCCACGACACGACACCTGCCCTTACCTAGAGACAAGTTTTTGCACTGAGGATCAGAGGGGACATTATTACTGGCAAGACTCTCCTTTGGCTGACTTTCCTTTCTCTTGGAGAGGAGGGGTGGAGAAAAGAGAGAGTTGAAAATTGGAGGGTGGAGAGCAGAAGGGTTAAAAATGGAGGTGGAGGAGGTGAGGAGAATGAAGGAACAGATGGTGGATGGAAAGACGGGGAAGAGGGAAGAGGAGGGAAAGGGGTAGGAAGAATGAGGGGAAAGGAGAGAGAGACAGGAGAGAAAAGAAAGGCAAGGGGAGGGAGAAAAGAGAGGTAAGGGGAGGGAGAAAGGAGGGGCATGGGGAGGGAGAAAGGAGGGGCAAGGGGAGTGGGAAAGGAGGGGTAAGGGGAGGGACAGATGTGGGAATAGGGGGAAGAGGATGGGAAGGGGGAGTGACAAAAGGAAGCAGAGGGCTGAAGGAGGAGGAAAGAGGGGGAAGAGGGTAAAAGAGTGGAAGGGGAGGAAGAAATGACTGTGGCTGGAGAAGGGGGAGGGAAAAGCGGAAGGGGAAGATGAGTGGAATGGGAAGAAGTAAAGAAGTGGATGGCGGAGAAAGAAAAGAGGCGCTTGAGGAGAGGGATGAAAAAGTGGAAAGGGGAAGAGGAAGGGAAAAAGGAAGATAAGAGACTAGCGGGAGGGAAGGGGTTGGGGAGAGGAAAGACATAGAGGAAAGGGGAAGGGGAAAGAGACGGGGAGAAGAGGTTGTGAAGGAGAGGGGATGGGGAGGTTGCAGTGGAGTGGACAGAGAAGTGGGATGTTGTTAAGGCTACGATTCCACGTGTTGCAGGGAACAGTTTGTGGATCCGAATTCTACATCCACCGCGTTCACTGGGGCGGAATTTATAACGGATGTCAGCCAATTTCTACGGTAAAAACGTCTCCAAAATAGTTTTATTTGTGTGTGTGTGAATATAGTTTTATTTGTGTGTGTGTGAATCTTCTCGTCTGCACATAATTTTCATTCTAATAGTCACTTTAATATATTTATAAAGGATCAGAACCACTTTGTCCGATTAAAAAATATCCAGAACTGTTAATTATTATCACTAAAATTTACTCTAAGTCTGCCCAGTTGCAGACACGAAGGTAAATGAATACTCAAGCACTTTTAAGCTTAGGAAAGTTTACAGATATGCCCTAGCCTTTCACTGGCCCACAGACACTTAGTACATATTGTACAGTGAAGATGGGTGTTGTAGGTAACACAATATGGGTGGATCAAGACATAAGTATTTTTCTCGGGTGACATATTTTAGTATTTTTACTGCTGCCAACATATTATAATCAACTTAAGGGGGAAGTCATGAAGCCGAGACGTCTTGCTTTCTCTAGATGGTATGGTTCATCTTGAGAGAATTTTCTATTTAAAGTATGATACAGCCCAATACCCCCGCCATCTGCAAGCTCTACTAAACTGAATAAAACCGTGTGGCAGATAATACTGTACACCATCTGATTCGTTAAAAAAAAAAAAAGAAAAAAAAAAAAAGCTAAGACCATACAAGGCAATGCTACAAATGGCGTATCAGACAGGCACAGCACTAATTAACTTGTTTAACCTGTTCCTTTCTCTCCCCAGGCACATGTAGAGTGGCCATCTCTTTCTTAACGCACTTTCCTCCTCCGTTGGTCACATAGACAAGTCACTCTTCCTTTCGGTATGCCGTTTTTTGTTGGTCCATTTTCTACGATGGTTTGTGGTATTTACAAGATTCCCCTGTTTCTCTCTCTCTCTCTTTCTCTCTCTCTCTCTCTCAATAAATCTAACCAACTATCTAGCCATTTACTGATCTGTGACTCTCAATCTTCATCCATGCGTGAAACAGAACAGTCACCCATCTCCTTTCCCAATCATCTCTCCTCACATAATTTCCCGTCCCTCCTCCTCCTCCTCCTCCTCCTCCATCTCATGCCCAACTTATTCCCCTTCCTCCCAGCTCTCCTCCCCATCCCTCCCCACTTTCAGGATAATAGTATATCATCGTATTACTTTAACTCTTACTTAACCCTTTCAGTACGATAATATTACATTTTATTTTATTCCCAGAACGACCAGAAGATTACACTCCATCTGAGAGATGAGAAATGAGAGGCTGTAACAAAATCGTTAACCCATTCAGTATAAGACGTCTTTCTGAATACAACTGTCCGAGGGTAACATAGTACTGAAGAGGTTACTTGGGTTAATTACGGTACCTAAGAAAATAAGTGGCTGATTTAACAATTTATTATGATGTACTGACAGGCTGTAATTGGCATTACATTATCAACAGTGCTGAGTTGTGATGGTTTCTCCTCCATTTAATTTGTTCTTGCCTTAATAGGTTTTCTCTCTGTCTCTCTCTCTCTCTCTCTCTCTCTCTCAACACTTTCCTACTTCCCTCTACACTCCTCACCCAATATTTTCCTTCTCTCCCTACTCGCCCAGAACTCTCACCAAATCTTCCCTACCTACCTCACTGCTACCAGGTCAGTTCCCTCCCCATCTCACGCCAACGGACATCCCCACCGCCTCACTTTTTCTCCTTCAATATTTTCATTCCCTCTCCCTTCCCATCCAACGCTCTCCTTTTTTTTTTTTTTTTTTTCACCCAGACCTTCACACTTCTTTGTCTTCTTACCCAGTTTTATCTAAATTCCCTTTTCGTTCAATTTTTCTTTTCCCCAACTCTTGTCACCCATCCAGTATCACTTTCTCTTTTCTCACTCGTTCCTACCTTTCTGTCTTATTAATTTCCTTCAAAAACTCGATGTCATCCTCCTCCTCCATGCCAAAATTTCCTCCTTCTCAATCATTCCTACCTCCAAATCTTTCCTACTTCCCTCCTTGCCTCCAAACCACCCTCATCCTCTGCCTCTCCCTCCTTCTCATACTTTCCAACTTCTTGGCTTTCCTACTTTCATTATCAGCGCGTCACTCACCTCCTCAGCCTCTCCCTTCTTCTCGCTCCTTCCTACCTTCTTACCTTCCCTACTTCCCTCATTAATACCAAGTCACTCTCCTCTCCTGCCTCTATCTCTCCTCATGTCTTCAAACTTCTCTACCTTCCCTTATTAAAAGTCGCCCTCCTCCACAGCTTCCCCCTTCTCCTCACTCTTTCCTCTCTCACTACTTTCCCTACTTCCCTTATATATCTCCAAGTTCCCCACCTCCACTCCTGTCTCTCACCATCTGACATTCCCAACAGCCTCACTTTTACTCGTGCCCTGGTCCTCCTACTGGCCCGCCCGATCTCAATGATCAAGCTGCTTGGGAAGGCGGAAGAAAAACTAGATTGCTGGCTAACCGTGCCCTTATAACCCGCTCTTCCTTTCTCGCTGATATACGTCATCTCGTGATATGGCACGCTATGAAGAAAAAAAAAAAAAAAAAAAGGAGGGGTGGGGCAATAGTTGTAAGTTTCATTTGAGAAATTATTAAAATCTCATTTGTTAAGACACTGACCCAGTTGCTGTTAACAAATTTTTTACACTGTTTCAAAACTGCATTAAGACCTGGATAATTTACAACACTAACGTGAAGGTGCATTCACACACAAAAAGCCAAATCTGAAAGTTTGATAAGACGATCAGTGTTTAATTTACTGCGACACTGGTATGGTTGCTGTAAGTTCTTTCAGTCTGACTTTGAACTGTATAAAACTTGGATAACACATGCCATGCAACGAGAGGGTTTACTATGAAAAAAAGAAAAAAGAAAATGGCTGCAGAACTGATATAACAAACTGTTAGTGCCTCTTTTCGTTACGAGATTGGTACGGTTAAGGCTAACGGTCCTTTTTACACTGCCACTAAACTAAAAAAAATTAATGAGATCATCCTAAAACTAACCAGTGATATGGAACAGCGTTAAAAGGATATTAATTTCCCCTCATTTTCTGTCATTTTATTACACACAAACTGACTTTTGACCATACTGGCACACACCTTAAGCTTACTGTGCCAAAGCTGTCTGAATTCATTATACTCAGTGAAATTGCACTTGCGACGATACAACATTAACCTGACCAGCACCTTCTCCTAGTACAGGTTGGGTCGAAACCGCTGGATCATCAAACTAAGTATTATACAATTTCAGTTTGATGAGAGAAATCTATACGATCTCTCTCTCTCTCTCTCTCTCTCACACACACACACACACACACACACACACACACACACACACACACACACACACACACACACACACACACACATCCAATCATCGGCCACCCAGCATTATGAAAGAACAGTGGCAGGTCTGGCCTATGCTTCTCTCATTACTTTCCTTCGTGTCTTATTGCTGGTCTCTCTCTCTCTCTCTCTCTCTCTCTCTCTCTCTCTCTCTCTCTCTCTCTCTCTCTCTCTCTCTCCTATCCACCACTAACCACCAAGCCATATGAAAGAAAAGTGAGAGACGGGTATTACCTTCACAACTGGCCTATGTATCTCACCTCACTTTCCATCGTGTCTCATTACAGGAAATACACACGAAGCCACAACCAAATAGAACGCCGGGGGAAAAAGTGGATGGACGAGAAAGGCTGGTAAGATAATCAAGGGGGTGAGGGGAAGTGATGAAAGCAGACAAAAACAAGGCATAGACCGAAACTGGAATAAATTATATAAAATGACAAACGGGACAGACTGAAGCAAGACAAAACAGAAATGGAGTGGGTGACAGGGACAGACAGGCCAGTATGCCCTAGTAATACAGGACTAAGAGGGGAAGTGAGCGAAACTGAAAAAAAAAAAAAATGAATACACAGGTAGGAACACTGAACCACTAAGAAGCATGGAGAAAAAACGATAACAACATTAATATGCATGAACAGGACGACAAATCAAACAGAGAGAAGCGACAAAAAGACCGGAAGACATACGAGTAAAAAGCTTTCAGCAAGTAGGTAAATTATAACTAAGAGACTGCTGAGAAAGAGAGGGGAAAAGAGAAGTAGACGTTGTGAGGGATAGAGGAGAAAGTCTAAGAACAAAAGAATGCGTAGGATGAGACGTAAATACAGTAATTTCCGCACCCACGTTGTCTTAAATATCATAACAAGGAGAGTCGGGAGAAGGGAGGGGAAGAGAGGGAAATGCAGGAAGAGAGGAGAAGAGACGGAAGTGCACGAAGAGAGGGAAGCACAGGAAATGAGGGGAAGTGCAGGAAGAGAGGGAAGTACAGGAAGAGGGGGGAAGAGAGGGAGGTGCAGGAAGGAAGGGGAAGGGAGGAAAGTGCAGGAGGGAAATGCAGGAAGAGAGGGAAGTACAGGAAACGAGGGGAAGAGAGGGAAGCACAGGATGATGGGGGTCGAGCGGGAAGTACAGGAAGAAGATAAGTATGATGAGAGGTAAGCACTGTATTTCAGCACCCCGGTAACCTTAAGTAGCCCCTGTATCACACTACCGTAGCCCCAACCACACGGTAC
This sequence comes from Coenobita brevimanus, assembly GCF_032717465.1. Classification (NCBI taxonomy): domain Eukaryota; kingdom Metazoa; phylum Arthropoda; class Malacostraca; order Decapoda; family Coenobitidae; genus Coenobita; species Coenobita brevimanus. Next base: position 12,631,949 of record NC_137045.1, on the reverse strand, counting down.
CGGTACGGCAGCACAGCACCCTATCGTTATGTGACTCAGGGCGCGACACTGGAAAATTACAACTCTGGAATGGATGAATGGGTGGCTGATTTACGTAATATCAACTTTACGCAATTAATGGAAAGGTGTTGGCGAGAAAGACATATTCCCGTGATGTCATGGATTTAATTGGAAGGATGCCCAGTTATACTAAGAGCCCTAACCCTCAGTATTCTCTGAAAGAAGGATGACAACTTCAACGTGCAGTCCATCGCATTTTCATGCCCATAATATCTTGGGGACAGAACAACAACAACAACAACATCACTACTACCATTACTACTACTACTACGACGACGACGACGACGACGACGCAACTGGAGTAAGGATCAAAATGTCCACGGCAAGTATCGAAGTCGTAGAAGTCTACGACTGATAGGTTGTATAAGGATTATGATAACACGTAACTAAATTTTGGTGTCCGGCAAGAAGACGGGACAAAATACTAACCCTCTCAATGTCGGGGCAGCTCTAGTACTCTATGCCAGTAAAAAGCCATGCGTATTTTATCAAACTGAGAGTAGGTAAAGGATCATGAGAGTGTTAATACCGGTACCATTAACTCTCATAATCTGGACAGTTCTACTATTCTACTACAACTATGACATGACGATTTCACTTATCTTGGAAAAAGTCGTAGGAGTCAATGTACATACATGGCTGTGGTGGGCATATGACTATGTCTTCCACCAATGGACGCAATTGGCACGATCATTACAAGGGAATATGATCAACAGTGTCCAAAAAATGGGTCATACGCGAAAGGCTTACTGAAGGTATGGTAATGTTTGCTGACTAATACCTTCCTTACGACAATGAAAAGAAAATTTAATTTACAACTGTATTTACAACATCTGATGCTCTAAACATACTTACTACTCTAAGTAATCTCTTGTATATGCCATGAATCTGCGAGACTTTGATAAGAAATTCTGTATACTTCCATCCGTGTCTTTTAAATCGGTGTTATCTCTTCAGGAATCCTTCTCACCTTTTTCACTGGTGATTGTTTCTACAGCTCTCTGGCTACAGTGCAGGTGATGAAACGTCTCCTGAAAGGTTACGCATGTGTCCGCGCAAAGAAAATCAACCACACATTATTGATCATCCTTAATGTCTTTAGTTGAAAGCTGCTCTCCTTGTGAGGTTTATTTCAGCGCATTAACCCCTCCTATCCCATGATTTTTTTGTTTTTAATCAGTCCACCAGCAGACACAGAATTCAGCTTAATGGAGATCTCTCGAAGTCAAGGGTTTAATGAAGGATATATCTAAGTCCTCCAGTTCGAAAAATCTCCAAAAGCAAATAAAACCATTAGGAGCTACGAAGAATAAAGAAAAAAACAGGTAACTAAGCTGATGGGGTTAATTACGTCACCTAACAGCTCAAAAGAAACAAAATGCATAGGCTACACACAGAAGCCAAGAGTAACAACGCAACTGCACATACATCTTGACTACATTACAACACTGACATTCATTTCACCTACTAGGCCAGTGAAGGTGGCATTAGAAAGGCGTGCTAATAATACCAATTCCTTTCAGGGCGTGATGACATAGGCTCCAACGCTCCCCTTACGTTATTCCTACATGTGTATTATTATAAGGTATTTATCTGCTGGCAGGAGAACTTGGAGTGGTGGTATTTATCTCTCTCTCTCTCTATCTCTATCTCTCTAACTCATCCAGTTAAAATATTCCGCTCAAAATGTCTAAAACCGTCTGAGGATATTGGAGGGGCTGAACCAGGACAAACAACTAAAAAAGAGCCATACCATCACCAGCCACCACACACACACACACACACACACACACACACACACACACACACACACACACACACACAGCCATACAAACAACATTTAACCCCAAAATTCACCACACACACCAACAAAACATTTACGCAAACACCGCTAATCACAAGCACCGTTACCAAGCACCCTCCAAGCGCCTCTCACTCCAAAACCTCTATTATTCTTCTCTGCCACCGAGGCCGATTAAACTTTTTTTTTTTTTTTTTTGCGACTGTATTTAGCTCTGAGATGTTTTTCTTTTTTTCTTTTTTTTTAATTGGAAGGTTAAATACATACTGATTTTAATGGTTAACACAAAAGACAAACGAGTAGGCAAACACCACTGACACCAAACCTCGGATCAATCAGGCAAACATACAAGCAAGCAAACACCGCAACTCAGAGAAATCATTATTAACCATTCGTCATGCACCTCTCACTACCAGACCTCAAGTTTTCTTTTTTCTTCTTTCCTTTTTTTTTTTTTTTTTTTTTTTTAACATCATAGGCCAAGGAAAGGGTATGAAATTTAATCTCTTCCATCTGAGGTCGTCTTCTTTTCTTATTTATTTTCTTCTTAACGCTTACAGACAATTTAATTCAGTCCAGGGTGAGACTCCTTCAACTGGAGGGGTTGGATACAGGCCTAATTAACCCCTCCACTAAACAATGCCTTCCTATACTGAAATCAAGTTCGTCTGTATTATTTTAAGTTTAACACGGCAGGCGTTTATATACAGTGAGAATCCCTAATGCTGAATATAATCGCATGGTGTTACTAAGTTAAAAGTCAGCCTCATATCAACATTATATTATTCGATTCAAGGTGTTAACAACAAAAAATCCTCCCAAAACTAAAGTAATAATAATAATAATAATAATAATAATAATAATAATAATAATAATAATGATAAAAATAATAATAATAAAAATAAAATAGTCTGGGTCTGCGGAAGACACTTCAACCCAAGTCATTACAGTGATGGGAGGCGAAATACTATTTACAAACAACAGTTTACCATGGATAACGTCCTTCTCTCCACCACCTTTCACGTGAGGCAAGATGCAAGATGGGAAAAGAAGGAAGGGTGAAAGTATGCGAGAGTAATGACGCTGTGACCAGCGAAGGAAAAAGGTGAGAGGGGGCTGAGAAGGAAGGGCAAAGAACGAAACTGGACCTGCAAGCATTCCGGACCTTCCTGGGTTTTTTTCTTAGCCTGTGTAATTGTGGTCAACGGCTCCTTCACGTCGTCTTGCAACAGTGTCGAAAACTAAGGGAATCTTGCTATATTAACATATCAACACTCTCAGGCTCCTATGACTCACTCTCAGCTGGATAAAATCGTCTGGTGTTAGCTGAGATCAAATGCTAAAGCTGTCCCGATTACGAAAAGGCTTTATGGTGACCGAATTAACACAGTCAAGCCTCAAAATTTTCAGCTGAATAAAATCGTCTGGCGTTATTTGGAAGAAAATAGTTGAGCTGTTCTAATTATGAATGGGTTAATCTAGAGCTGGAATGTCCCTTAATTTGCTTCGTAACCTCAGGGGGGGGGGTGAGGAAATTAATGATCCGAACTGCAAATCACTCAACACCTAGGGTGGTATTCTCAAGCATTTTTACGATCTATTCCTTGTCTAACTTCAGATTTCGTTTTACAGGAGTAAGCAGGCACATGTAAGTATTATACACCCTCCATCCTTGTCTATCCTGCAATAAAAAATCACAGTTACGAGAGGAAATTGGTCGTAAGTGTGTTTGTGAATCTCAACCCACGACTGCGGTGACGGTGAGCTGCCAAGGGAAATGGGCCACTGTGAGGTTGACAAATGGCTGCATTGTACTGTACCGTAGGTCGCTAAATCGATGCATGCCATCATTACTGTATAATTTGGATGCAGAACAATAGTCTCTATAAAAAGAAGACGAGGAAAATGGGAACTGGAAGAAAAGGAGGAATGCGTGAGGAAAAGAAAAGAGGAAGAAAGAACGAACGAAACAGGGAGGGAAAAAAAAAACATAATAGGTAGGGAGGAAAAAAAACTATGACGGAATACTAAGGTATAGGAAAGAAAGCAATAGATGCATAAATGAAGGAAGAATGAATGAGAAAGGGAAAACCGGATGGAATGAGAGAATTATGGGAGGGTTAAAGAAAAGAATGGGAGGATATGAGGGGTCAGGGAGAGAAGGAAGGGGGGGAAGAAAAGGAGGGAGAGATGGAAGGAGGGAGGAACGAGGAAAAGTGGGAAAGACCAGATATAATAGATTCATCAGGGGCAAACAAAGAAAGAAAGAAAGAAAATTGGATGGAGGATTGAGGAAGAGAAGGGAAAGCAAAATCATGATGGTCACTCAGATATCGAGAAAAATTAAGTCACGAAATTTATAAAAAAAAATTAGAAAGGAGAAAGGAGACGAGAACCGGTAGACAGAGAGAGAGAGAGAGAGAGAGAGAGAGAGAGAGAGAGAGAGAGAGAGAGAGAGAGAGAGAGAGAGAGAGCAATGACTTCCATCTTTATTACATCACTCTAATCTCTCCCTTAGGCGAATGTGGCTGAAGGAGAGAGGAGACAAAAAAATGTTTATCGAAATGACGTTGTGCAAATGAAGGCATTACAGACGCACAAAAAAGGCCTAAGAAAAAAAAAAAGGGGAAAGGTAGAGGATGATTAGAAGGAAACTAAAATAAGAAAAAAGGAGTAAAAGAAGAACTGAAAATGAGAAGATATAACAAGAAAATAAAAAGAGGGAAGGGAGGTAACCATTACAACGAGGAAGTGTAGAGCAAACGTGAGAAAGGGGAAACGGAAAAAGAGATGCAAATGGAGAAAAAAGAGTGAGAAAGCAGCTCATAAACATGGAAAAATGTACAGAAAAAGAAATGGAAGAAGAAAAAAAGCCCGGTGGAAAAAGGAAAAAAAAAAAAGACACGAGGAAAAAGTAGTAAAAATCAAATAACCCAAAAAACTGGCATAAAGTGGAAGAGAAAGCAGCAA